>NC_140452.1:37570042-38042542 GCF_963576455.1 Neolamprologus multifasciatus | reverse complement strand
CATCAGTGTCGCTCTCCATTTTACCATTACTAATAAAAAAGGTCCAAGGTACTGTACACCGCAAATAACTGATAAAGTCTTTTAGTTTGTGATGAGTGACCCATCATTTGGTGATCTGTAAAATTATTTTTAGTCCTTAGTTTTCTGTCTACAGGGAATATCTTATCATTGTGGATTCTCTTTACAAATTCAGCAAGCAATAACTGGTGTTGTTATGTAAAACTCTGCTAAAGCTGACTCCAGGTATGAGTGTGACGTTGGACACACAGCTGAAACAGAAAGTAATGGAGAAATAACACAGATGCTTTTTTACTACTGACAAACGAGGAAGTCCCGTCGTAACTGCAGCAGTCTTAATCAGGTGGGACGTACTCGGTGACAACACACGAAAACTGAAAACCTGCTGTCAAAAACCCAAATATCAACTCTTACTTCACACACATACACACACAGGCATGTCCTTCCCAATGCTTACATCAACCCTGACTAACACGCAGCAACTGTCCTTCACAAAGTAACACACACACAAAACTGTGTGCCTAGGCACAAAGTAAAAGGAGGATGGTCAAAGCAAAAAAAAAGAGGATACACACACACACGCGCGCACACACACACACACACTTCCTTTCTCCTTCCTCCCGCTCAATCCATCTGTTTCACGTTTGCATTTCATGCCTGCCGGCATTTTTTTGAAGTGGCAATACTTTGATGCAGACTGAGGGATACATTATCATTATTTCAATTTTCACACCGAGGTGGTGTGTGTGTGTGTGTGTGTGTGTGTGTGTGTGTGTGTGTGTGTGTGTGTGTGTGTGTGTGTGTGTGTGTGTGCACGCTGGAGAGAGAGACACAGATAGGAACCAATATGCTCAGTGGTGTTGCTGTCTCCATACTGCTGTGCATGTATGAAAATATGGCATTGTAGGAAAAGAAGCAGAAAACAAAGGGAGCTGAGGGAGGAGGTGTTAGAGAGAAATAGAAGGGAGGACTAGAATGCAGATGGAAAGGCACCACAGAGAAGGAAAGGAGAAGAGGAGGAGGACAGCGATAGGAGAGGAGGAGGAGGCACGAGAGAGATAAAACCAGCAGCGAGTGCATTGCATTCTGACATGGCCATCTAAAGCATAAGCCTCTCCTGCAGCTATGTGCTTTGTGCTGGGACCCTCCACCTGTATCTCTCCTTCTATGTCACACTCTCTATACCAACACCCTTCTTTTTTCCATTCTCCCGGTTTAATCTCTTCTCGTTTCTTTCCTCTCTCTTTCTGTCTCTCCTGGACTTTGCAATATTTCAAGACAGAGCAGTTGCCAGCACAACATCTTAAATTTGACTCAGTGGCGGGCTCCACATTTCAGGCGGAGAAACAGAGATGTTTAAACAGTTTCCTGTTCAAGCCTGGAAGAATCATGAGGCTACTTAGCAGCAGGGTTCAGAATTTAAGAAGTCCGTCTTATTGATGACAAGCTGCGATGCGTTTTGTTTTTTCTTGTCTTGTCCATTGTGTTCTTTGTTCTTCTTTCAGTTGAGCCTTGAGGTAAAAATAATACGTTTTTAGTCTGTCTGTGAGATTAATTTACATTTTTAATGTAAATTGATATTTTGACACGATTATGGCCGAGCCATCCAACCTTGGTTTATTCCCTAACAAGCTGTTCATGGTGTTTACAGTGACTAGATTGTTGCTAGTTAAACCTGAGCAAAATCTTTCTTTAGTTTTGGGATAGTTTTACCAAAAAATGTTGTTTTTTTATTGTTAGGAGCACTCTCTGACTCTCAGGTAGTGCTGTGATGGACTGGCAACTTGTACTTGTGAAGTAGATTTCAGCTTCCAAATGGTTACAGAAGGAGTTGAGTTTGTATTCTCGTGTCCCGAGGGAGGATTTCTGGGAAGCCCTGCAGTCACAAAGGTCATGGATGTTAGCTTTGCATGTTCTGTCATCACACGTTGTTCCACTGACTTTTGTGAGGTGAAGTACAGAAAAAACATTAGTAGTGAGCAGTGTTGGTCAAGTTACTTGAAAAAAGTAATCAGTAACTAAAAAACACGATTTACAACCTGAATAGGTGATAAAGTGATAGATCTTTCAGCCCAATTCTACTTTTTCTGCATAATCCATCATACAAAATGTAATCAAATGGAAAAGTCTCTTTTTAAAACTTGTTTTGTTAGTTTTAATCTTTTAACTTTATGCATCAAGTAAAAATTAAATTATCTGCAACATTCTCTGACTGGAAGAAATTAGTTTAACATTTAAACCTATTTTCTGCACATTCCAGCACATAAAATAAAATATTTTTTGTGTTTACACTCAGTCTTTCAAATAGATGCAAGTAAAACACAGCAGAAAATAAATAAAGTCAAAGACTAGCGGTCCTGTTGCTCTATTTTCACCTGTAAAGCAGGAGTGGGGTAGGCGGAGGTTTACCCTGGTGCAGGTGTGCAGCGGTCAGTGGAAGAATCCGCGAGTTTCTCTGTGAGTTTCCCATTACGTCGTAGCTACTCGGTGCTTGTTTGGAAGTTTAGGGGTTTTTTCGCTGTAAAAAGAAGTTTTCTTCCCACAACGGACACTAATGTTTTTGTCACTTTTTATGGAATCAAACTCAAAGTAAGGTCAGTACTTCCACGCTTTAAACGCTGCACGCTCATACTCTCTCTGCACTCGATATATGATCCATTGTTGATCTGCACACAGCTGTTGTCACGAACGTTGCACTCGCTTACGTCACTGTCATGAGACATTCTCGCAAACAAATCACGGTTTTAGTAACGCAGTAACGCAGCGTTCCTACGGGAAAGTAACGGTAATCTAATTACCGTTTTTGCTATAGTAATCCCTTACTTTACTCGTTACTTGAAAAAAGTAATCGGATTACAGTAACGCGTTACTGCCCATCTCTGGTAGTGAGCATAATCAAGGAAGTAATAGTGCAGATTATAAGTTCAGCGCTTTTCAGTACAGTAATTAATTTCTGACTTCTCAGTGATGTCAGGATATCAGCTCAAGTTCAGGTATAAAAACACAAATTTACTTTGTTACTTGCTTAATAAAAAAATACTGTTTTTGACAGATTTGTGAAATATTTGTGTTTTCTTGTTTTTAAGGCAGGTAGTCTACTAAATTTATATATATTATTTGCATTGTATAGCTTGCCACAGTGTATTACATCTAGAACAATTGTGATATGCTAACTCTGGGGAACAATGACGTCCCAGACGTCATTTCTGATTTAGACAAACCTTATTTTGAATTAAATTTCTGTAGAATTCAAATTTCTGCTTATCTTGGTTCTAAATATAGAATGTCCCATTTTTCCATTGTTGTATGTGGAGTATACCTCACGTCATATTTGGTATCCGAAACTCTTTTAGTAGCATTTTTCTCAACACAAGGTTTAACACTCACTCAAACAACTATGTTAACTGTCTATCTGCTGGGTGTCTGGGCTCAATGCCCCCCTAAGATTGTTCCTAAGCCTTGCTTGACATGGCATGAAAGGGTTTTTTCCAATATTTCCATAGATAATTTGGTTCATTTTTACTATTTATTTAAATATTCTGTATAAAGGTTGTTTGCAAAACCTCATTTTCAGTGTAAAAATCCACCCTAGCACAAATTCCTTCACTTCACATGAATGTGTTCATTCTCTCCATGAAATTACAAGTAACTGGATTTATTTTCTTTCACAGCCTGTCCATAAAAGATATCTGTCCACTAGAATGGTATGTACTGAAAGTGGCTTCATGAGTGCAACAGAAAAAGTATTTTCAAAGATTTCACATGAAGAAGAACATAAATCCTCCAAACCTATCGATATCAATTTCAACCCGGCTCTTTTCACAATAATGCAGGGTTTTGTTGTCACCTATTTGGATTATTTGGATCTATTTTGTGGTCCTTCACAAACAGCTGTCACAAGCTGGTACATGGTTGGAGCCACAAATACCTCCCCTGCTAACTTCATGTGCACGTGCAGTGACAAAAATGCTATAATAGTCTCTTCTTTAAAATCCCCATGTGTAGTTTAAGTGTACTTGGAGACCTAAGAACAAAAAATGAGGAGGGGGTTGGAGATTATTACAGACTACCAAGAAATTTTGCAACATGCCTTTCCTAATTTTTTTCCTGCAAGTTAAAACTACCATGAAACTCTATTTTTTGGACTTATGCCAGAAGGACGGACAAAGAACGATAAATACTTGTTTAATGTTTTACTGGCAGCAGGCAAAAAAGCCATCACAAAAAATGTCTTTCTTCAGAGAGCCCAACTATGAACATGTGGATGAACATCACAATGGACATTTACAGGATGGAGAAAATGACAGCAGATGTGAACTACAAGAGGGAGCTGTTTCTATCACGATGGAAGAAATGGATGGACTACATTAAAAAGGCCAGTTTTTGCTTTAGATTTTGACTTTGACTTTGTTAACTACTAGAAGACTAGAGGAAACATTAGTTACATTAATGGAAACAAAAACACACTCCCTACATTTATTTATTTATTTTTCTTTCCTTTTTCCTCATGTATTTTTTATTTATTTTGTTTGTTGTTTCCTGTTCTTCTTTTATTCTTATTCTATGGATATTTTAGTTGTTTAAATATAGAAAAAAAAAGAAAAATATATGTACTGACAGATAGCTGAAGTTGATGTTATTGTATAGTGATTCTAAAATGTCAATTAAAAAAAAAACATCACCATGAACTCTAGGACGTAATATTAAAAACTGCTGTCTTGTATTTTCATTTAAACGATGTTAAATTACCTTAAAATGCATCGTGGTGTAATGTAATAAAGTGCTGTTACATACAAAAACAAAAAGAAGAAAAAATGATTATGCTGCTCAAAAAATTATAAGTAAAGGATTTCAACTTGAATATTTCATTCATCAAGACTTAATGTGGGATTTAAATATCCCTTGATCCCTTAACCCCCATACCGGTTGCAGCTGCACCCCTCTGAATGGTATCTTCCTGATAAATAGACGTCCTCTTTCTCTCCACTATTGCCATGTTTGCTCATAGGTGATCATCTGATTCTTTGTTTGAGTTTTTTGTTTGTTTGTTTGTTTTTTTAATATGTAACATGCATGTTGAGTTCCCAGCGGTTGTTGAACTTGGCAGTATATGAATTAAAATGAGTTAAAAATAAATAAATAAATAAATAAAACTACCATGAAATGTTCAAAAATCAGGTCAGCTGTTGTGTGCGTCCTTCATATCATCATGTGCTTAAGTTATAGTTCCTGAAAGACCATGGTTTTAGTTCATTGCAAAGGTCATTTAAACAGTTGTTTTTATCTTTTTTAACAGTACCTTCAGTCTTACACTGGGCCTTATGATCTGTGATCGAAAATGGTTATTTTTATGTGCACATCGTTTTACTTTTTTTCTCTGTGGAAAATAGATCTATGCTACTTCACAAATATGTCTGTGCTTCAAATTATTGCTGATGAATTGTTACATCAGCTCAGGGAAGCTCGCCTTCTCCTATTAAACTCTGACCAGAGAAAAGAAAAAGACAGAGTGAAGGCAAAGAGTCATATTTAATGAATGCACACTTTCGAGTAATTTCAGAACCACAATAACGTTCAAAACTTGAGCTGTGTAGCTCGAGCTGCATTAAGAGAAATAAAAACATTCATCAAGTTTTCCGAATTATTACTCAGTAAAATTCAGTGTGAATATTTTGCAATGAAACTGAATGTAAACATGTTACCACTGCCATGATTTGAAAGGAAATGAAACCTGTGCAGAACATGCATTTGCAGTTTCAAAGCACACGTTTATTAACTTGCTCTTTAGAAAGAATTGTACAAACAGACATCTGAAATAACAGAGATGCATTACTGGGATAAACATGTAAATCATACCACTGCAAGGTTTCTCGCACTAGTTACAACCAAACTGAGCATATCCTTTGAATTCCATCTCGTCAAGACTTTAAGAAATGCTGCAGCTTTAAGTGGATAGAATAGATGGTAAATTTTTGCATCAGTGGATGGCACTGGCTAATCATATCTTGCAAATAAAAAAAACTACTTTGATCCATTGAAATATTTGCATTTATATAATGCTTTTCTAGTCTTTTTAGGTTAACCATACATCCATACAGAACTTTATTCAGTATACTTAAAGTACTTTAGCTACCTGACACCCATGGCCAACGTGGCAGTGCTACCTGCTGCACGCTATGCCACCCTAGTCCATGAGTGGGGCTTTCCATGCCTCTCAGTTAAACATAGACACGCCATGAGCCACTCAGTATGGTGTACATGCAACAGAAAGAGATGCAATAAATAAGGAAATTAGGGGGCAAATTTCTTGAGAATTAAAGTTAATCAATCCATTATCCAAATTAGCTAAACAAACAATCCCACCAATTAAAAATAGCCATGTGCTACAGCCTTACTAGAATTAATCAGTCATTCCTTTCATATGTGTTTACTGGGTCTTGTTGAACTTTGACCAACACCATGTGAACTTTCTTTGGTTGTTTAAAGTTACATTGCTAAACCAAGATTAGATCTTCTTTCGTTCTGATTTTGTCATCTAAAAAACCAAACTGATAAAATCTCAGCTTGTCATGGTGACGCAATTTAACCGCCAACTTAAACAGTCTACCATACATTGTCTTTCTAGACAGGAATGTTGATCAATTATAAAGAGTCAGGGAAACCTTACACTCCGGTTCTGTCTCACAAGGGTAGATGGTAATGACAGCCATAAACCACCACCATGCTCAATCTTACCTTACGCCCCTCTTGGTTAGAATCATCTGCACAGAATTCATTAAGTAACTCAACAAAGTGAGAGAGAGATGAGGCGGTACTAGATGTCACAAACTGTCTCGGGTAGTTTGTCCAAGAGCCAGCCTGATACTGACAACAGCCAAACCTCTAGCCTCTTTTAAGCCCAAATCAACATCCATCTCAGGTCTCCATCTACAACTTCTAGCACTAAAATACTCTTTAAGTGCAGTAGCCAGCAATTTCCAAGGAAATGAGGGGGTCCTTTGCTTCAGTGGACAGATTGGAACAAAAGGTGGTGGAGATTGGCCCCGCACACCAACAACCTGCTTAATAATGTGTTGTCACAGTTCAAAGTCTTCCCATCAGGACTGAAAGGTTACAGCTACAACAGTAACTGTTTAGTTACAACTGCTTTTTAATTTGTAACTAAATACAATAACATGTTTACTGTATATTTTAAATTCTTCTTTTCCTCTGGAGGAAAAAATCAGAAGCTGCTCTCAGTGCTGCCATTCCTTTCTTATCATTATATCCAGTTATGAGAACGTTTGCATTTATTGAGACCTGCCACTGATTTCATTTCAATGCATAAAATATTAATGGAAAGAATCCAAGCAACCTGTTAGCATTGTGTGACATGTATAAAGAAAGACAGTATTTGGTTAACTCATGAAATCTGTCTTTGAAGCAGACTTTTACAACGGTGCAGGAAACACACAGCTCCAAATCGTTTTAACTTCTGTTCCATTTACCTATTTCAGTCCTTTGAATTAGAAAAAACACACATTCCAAATCGTAACATGACCAGTGCGGAACGAGGAAAATGTAACAATTATCTGCTTTAAAGAACAGCGGCTACATTTACAGAAAAACAAGCGTAAAAAACAACAATATGTAACATATAACAATACATTTTTTGCATCTGTAAAATATATAAAAACACATTTAATTACATACTGATATTGTGTGTGGAATTTGCAGTATTGAAACATCCTCCAGAATGGAAGATGAATGAAGGTATATGAAAGCACAAATACCTCACTGGCCATCGGTGAAGCATCACCTCCTAATCCCTGTATCTATTAAAACACTACTGATTAATAACGACTTGATTAATTTTCAACCCATTTACGAAATAAAAGTGAAATTAAAAAAAACAAATACAAATATCAGAATTCATATTGATTCATCCTCTTTTCTCAAAGACACATTTCTAGAATATTGCATTGTATGTAAACAAGCTAGTTCATTTATATATTTATTCTATAAACACTGCTTAGAAAAAAGTAAAGAACAATATTTAACTTTGATTTTTGGAGTAATGTATGTGATCCAGTCTCCAAAGTAATGCTGGTGAATAGGACAGACAACAGTTTTAATAATATGAATATAATTACAATAGTAGGTAGATACAGTACAAATGCAGAAATCAAGTAAATATTAAAGTTATACTATATCCTCCAGGTGTCCTCGTATAAATAAGTAGTAATTAAGTAAGGGAAGGATCTTGGATTAAGTCACCTGCTGTGGAGCATTAAACTCTCTATTTCTTCTTTGTATTATCGTTATCTACCAAGATACACAAATAGCATGATTGGAAGAACTATTACTAAGCCTATAAGGATTTCTGTATGTGTGTGTGTGTGTGTGTGTGTGTGTGTGTGAGCTCAAATCACGTATTATTTCGTACTGGAGGCTTGATCATGAGCCTTAATAACGAACAATGCGTTTTTTCAAAAACAAAAAATACTATATAGAGCATGCGTTTACTGGAAGCATTAACGTCTATTTAGCTTGATTTGTGCATTTATATATTCCTTTGCACCTATAAAAAGAGATGATGTCACTGAGATGTCTAAATGGGGAAATCTGGAAAACTGGGAGTCTTTGAAAGAAATAATGACGTGTTTCTTTTAATGTTTCTGACGTGTTTCTGATGTATTATAGAAGTCTTCTCTAAGATGTTATCAATCAATGAGACATGTAAAAGTAAAAGATTAGATAAGTTACGCATTTGAATTCCAGTTGCTTCAGATAACAAGCATGGTACTCCAGACTGAAACAATTTCACATATGGGCAATCCCACTTTATTATAGGGAGCAAAGCAGGACCTGACAGGCCTATAACAGTAAACTCACCTAGAAAACTTCAATTAATTCTTGGGTAATATTTGGGTCATTATATTTGGATAATTTTATTTCTTCCAGTACGCTGGATTCCATGCCAAACACTCATAAGTCTGCTTCCGTGTTCACATAAATATTTAATTCCTCCCAAAAACGTATTTTTACAGTAAATTGCACACTCATATAGCATTTATAAAGATTTCGCTCTGTACAGGTGGCTTCTCTGTCTCAAAGACACACACTTGGTCATTCCTGCCACGGTGCAGACAGGGTGCAGCTGCTTGGGAAGACGGCTTCTAAAGAAAAAGAGAGACACCCATAGGTGATGTCGAGGTACTGCACAAGTCACTCCATCAGTGAAATGTGCATGCAATGACCCAATCAGGAAAATGTAAAACAAAAAAAAGAGCATAAATTACCTGAAAAACACTCCCTCTTGTTTAATACACAAAGCCATCATGTAAGCCAAAAGTTTATTAACTGTATTAAGTTCTTGAACACACTACAGGGTTGTGAACGTATTGCACAGTTACAGAATTGTGGACTGGCTTGATGTGTTTTCATATATTTATTGCATGGTATGGCAGCATGTTAAAAGATATAGTTAAGGTATTGCAGTTATGCAAAAGTATAAGCAAGAGGAAGTCAGCTTAACAGTGGTCTGCACTTCTAGTGGACACTAACTCAAAGAGATTCATGCACACCCTCTCAGGCACACTCGCAGCCTTGACAGAGTGACAGGTTGACGTCAAGTGAGGAGGATAGTGCTTTTGTGTTTGTCTGGTGCTCTGCATCAAGCCATGTCAAACATGCCCTTACAGTAGTGACAAAGAACCTGTCTGTCCATATGTTTCAGCATGGTAGCGTACAATGTAGTGCAGTAGGCCGCCTTCTCTCTTTGACACACATATAAAACACCTCTGAAGCAAAGTCTTTGTCCAGCATTGCAAGCCAAAATGCTATTATAACACAAGCCTGACTTGCCTGATTCCCCACTACATTATAAGTGTTAATTAATCCCGACCAAACACAATGCATTCACAAATAGGTTCTGTATGTGCAGTCTGCCAAGTATAAGCAGGTGCTGGATGAAATTCGACTTTTTGGTCTTCATTTCCACGGCCAGTAGGGGAGAATTATAGAGCAACACTACTGCTTTTGTGTTGATAATGTTCAACCTGCTTTGTTAAAAGTAGAGGTCTATCTTTAAAGCTATAGTCTAAGAGCTTTAACACCTATCTACAGTGTTGATATATATACAGATTTTATACAGAATTATAAAAACGCAAAATCAAAGTTGCATATATATATATATATATATATATATATATATATATATATATATGTATGTATGTATGTATATACACATATATATATACATATATGTATATATATATGTATGTATATATAGAGAGAGATATAGATATATACATACATTTGCTCATTACCTGTTTTCACTTCTTGTTATACAGTCATAGAGATTACATGCGAGATGAGTTATGAATCAGCATGTCATTAGTTTGAAATTCAAATCTAGTTTTGCACCATGTTGTGCTCATTTAAGACCACTATTGTAGAACAACTTTAATATTCCATAATAAAATGCAAACAAGCATAGTTATGTTTGTCGTTAGTTTCAATTGATATGCATATAGAAAAACTGTATGATCAATTTTATAATTATTAAGTTAACAGTCAAGCCTTTTTTTTTTCCTTGTTAGATTTGAACAGCATGGATACTAATTGCTGATTGATATAATGGTCTTACATGGATGCCTTCAAAGTGTTGCTTGTGCTACTTGTTAGCGCTTGTTGCACAGTGACAAGGCAATGAGAGGTTTGTTTTAATATGTCTAACTATTATTTTAATGAGGACTTTGTTATTATTGTCATGTTGTAAAACTGCATAATCCAGGGTAGGGTTAGATGTACATGTAACCAATACTTCTGTGAAAACTACATCTCATCTCTTCGCTTTTCAGCTTTCCGTCTCTCGAATTTGTTCGCTGTCTTTGCTCCATTCTTATAGAAAATGTTAACATCTTCAGACGAGCTGTTTGTGTTAATCTGACATGATGATTTTAATATTGCTGACATGAAAAACAGTTTCTTTTATGACTTTTTTTCATGTTTATAGCAATACTTTTGCTTAGTTACTCTGACAAAATAACAATATGTAATTCCAAAAGCTTGGTAATAAATAGGACTGAGACCTAACCAAATTCACATGTAATATGGTTGCAAGCAGCTACAAGCTGACTGTTGCAAAGGAGTAACAAAAAAGAAAACAGATTTTTCAAATATTCTGCTTCTTTTTATTTTAAAAGTATTCACAATAACAACATGCAGTTACTGTAAAAAAAAAAAAAAAAAAAAGTCAACCCAACAGTTTTCATAGTCACTATAGGCCTTTTTCATTTTGCATTTAGTTCTTATTAGGGATGCACCGATACCGATACTGGTATCGGGTATCGGGGCTGATACTGTAAAATGTGTTTGTACTCATACTCATAAAAGTTAACCGATACCATGAACCGATACTAACTTATTTCATTAATCAGAGGGTGGCTTGTCATTTCTGTTGTAGTTTTTTAGATTGGCCACTAGGGGGCCAATTATTATTTTATTTATTATTTATTTTATAATTTTTTATATTTTATTATTTATTTAATAATAATTATTTTGTTTGTTTGTTTACAATATGGACACTGCAATAATTTAAAAGTTTAATTTATTCGCAAACCTAATTTGTATTTATTTCATTCCAAACAGAAGTGTTTATTTATTATTCTGAAAGCTCGAGACAATAGTTCAGTGATATTTTGTAAAATTACAATGTGGAGACTCTGCAATAATTTAACAGAAGTGCTTATTTTTCACTTGAAATTTTTTTGTGGTCATTTTTATTAAGATTTTATTTTTTATCGGCAGGGAATATAATAAAACCTGTCTTCCAATTAATTGTATTTGTGTGTGTGTGTGTGTGTGTGTGTGTGTGTGGTAGAAGTATCAGTTTTTGTACTCTGTATCGGCAAATACTCAGATCCAAGTATCGGTATCGTTTCGGTTTGAAATAATTGGTATCGTTGCATCATAGTTCTTATCATAGGCCCTTTTGTTTCACGTATTTATGGTGACGAGGAAGGCATAGATGAGGACAGCTATTTTTCAGTAACACTATAGGTGGTGAAACAAAGGTGCTGACTTTGCAACTATAACAAACCAAGCCAGAAGAAAATAAAAGAGGAAACTTTTCTCCTAAGATCACCACCTCATAACCACTCATTAACTACACTAGTTAATGAGTTTGACTCTTTTGAATGAACTTTGACTCTTTTGAATGTCAAAATATTTTGAACCTGAATTTCAAGGTTAGCTGAGGAGGGACCTCAGCGAGGGATTCTACGACGGCCAAACTTCTGCAGTAAAGCTTTGTGTCACTCTGTTTTGCACTGAGAGTCCTGCCAGTCGGAGGAAAGAAAGAAAGTGTTGTCAACAGCTTGAAGGATGTGGGGGTTTATTGAGCTGGAAAATGGCTGCTGGTTAGTGTCCTGGGCTAAGTAAATGATATAAAAGCCAATCCCAGTGTCTTAATGGCCTTCATTCTTCTCGGAGGGGGTGTAGGTAATTATAAAGTTCATTACAGTAATGAGATAGGCAGCGTTTGAGAGAGAGCCATCAGTAACTGGGCTGAGACATAGCGATACAACTGTTGATCAAGTCACTGTAACAGGACGTGAATGAGGTTAGGACAAGTTCTGATGATGTCATTTGTTCCTAATGTTTCTTCTTTCATTCTGACATGATGGATAGACCTTTAAGTGACTTTCTATTAATGTGTTTTACTTTTCTATGTAGGATTCTCACTCTAATCCTGGATTGTGGCGTGTCTCATGTCAAGCTGTAAATGCTACACATTCCTACTAAACGCACAGTTGTATAGCTTTAAGCATGATATAGAGTGACGTTGCTTTATTTTTAAATTGCAGAGACAAAACATATACACGTAGTGCATATTAAAATCTGATAGTCCAACAATGAAGAGTGTGTAATTCTTAACATATTAGACTTGAAAGAAGCATTTTTCAGTCATATCCAGCGTGACTGCTTCCTTTTTTCTTTCTATGCTTTATCCTCGCATCATACGTTTGACATTAGCACTTGTCAGTGATAACATAGGAGTTAATAGTTGCTGCTTGCATAAGACCGCGGTCTAGTTTGTTGTCAAACAGGAACTTTTAAATGGATCTAAAACATTCAGAAACATCAGAAATGGGTAAGAAGCTGACCTTAAAAGGCCAGTCTGCTACATTTTTTTCAGGCGTATTTTTTGCTCTTTATTGGCAGAGAAAAGGATGTTATTAGTCAGACCTCATTTAGAAAAAAATAAAACGGCAGCACTTAAAGCAAAAACGTAGTAATGTTGATGATGGTTCGTGTTGTGCTGGTATTTTTCCGTATAAATGATTAAATGAAAAACTCAATTACAAACTGTATTCGTTCTCATCTTATGGAAGAGAGTTGAATGTGTGAGATGTTGAAGAATTAAGGTACACCTGCACATAGATATGTAAGCCAAGCTAAGACTACAGATTTAATCATTGCGTGCTGCTTGGGCATCATTTGTTCAACAGTAACATCAGTCAAATTGTTGGAATCGAGTACTCTAATGGTTGTTCCAGGACAACTTCCTGGTGGTACACATCGAAACTTTTACAAATTTACTGGGAATGCTCAAACGCATCATTACTCTTAAAACTCATTACATTTAATGAACTCAGTTCAGCTTTTTAACTAAACCACATTTGCTTGCAGGACTAATGGTTGCAACCATTCTTATCTTGATAAATTAAAACCAAATTGTAAAAACTAAACAATGTGAAATCTTGGAAAAACAAAACTTTAAAACTGTTTGCAATTTGGATCGTTTCGTTTACAGGTCTATTTTTCTGCTTTGAGAAAAATAAATCAAAGACATTTAGTTTGTCAGTTGCAAACATTCGAACGAATAGTAACATTCAAAGCTGGTCTGCTGGATGACCTGCTGGTGTATCGTCCACAGGCTTAAGACATGCTTAACAGAGTCAAAAAAGTGCAATCCAGTAGGTGCTCTGCAAATCCTCATCCTATTATTACATTTGCATTTTTTACCAGACTTATGTGTCCAGTTATACCAGCTATCTGCTACCTGTGTGAATGGTTGAAAATGCTTTGAGCAAAGTTTTACTTTGACGATAAAGAAGGAAAAAGAACACAAGAAGACTCAAGTGGTTCTCTCACAGAACGATAGAACATTAAGCTGAAATAATGGTTCATTTTGACTGTGACTCAGCCTGTATAAAATATGCCTGATTTCCACTGTGAATAATACCAGCTTCTGCAGGCTGATTTATAGAAAACGAGGGCTACATTTGTAATAAAGCAGAAGAAATTATTGCCTTGTGTTAATATTGGAGATTTGATTGAAACGGATACAGAGGCCATTGAAAATTGGACAGTAAATCACTATGTTCCAGATAGGCCTGCTATTCTGAGAGGCTTCCACAGATATTGACAGATAATGTTTCTCCTCCTTTTGTTTTGATTGGTCATTACAGAAATATTATTTTCATCAGCATTTCTTTAACCATGACAGCGTTTTGAACAAAGTGACAGTGCCCTGCAATTTTGTGCTTAGGGAAAACACGTAGCATACGGTAAACGGAACGTACTCAAGACCTTTTCCATTGCAAGTCTCCTTCACATAGATTCTTACAGCCCTTTTATTCATGGCTAAGGACTTTCTAACATTCACACAAACACACTCTGACACATGTATCAGTGGCAACTCAGGGTCCAGTGTCTTGCCCAAGGAGTATTTGGCTTATGGAGGAGCCAGGGATTGAACCACCAGCATTCCCATTGGTAGATATCCAGTGCCCACTGACAATGTATGTGAATGTCTGCAAAGTTCCTTCAAGTGCAAGGGTGACTTTCAATGTATTTGTTCTAATGCATGTTCTCAATTTGTTCATAAACAACCTGAAAAACAAGAAACTAAGAAATGTTTTTGCTTAAATGATAAAATTTGATAAAGTAGAATGTACTAAATGATGTGACTGAATGATGACATACATAAAGCATGTGTCTCTGTCTCCTGATACTTCCATTCTCCTAGAAAAACAAAGAAGTGGCAAAACAACGATATGAGAAAGGGTTTGTGGGAATTTTAACAATACATTTTAATCATTAGCAATTAGTGAACTTTGGTTCTTCTCCCATAGTTTGGCTTTTTTCCTGTGTCTGTCTGGTCTATTCTCTTTCCTCTAACCCCAACCAGTCAGGGTGGATGGCTGCTTCTCCCTGAGCCTGGTTCTGCCCAAGATTTTTCCCTCTTATAAGGGATTTTTTTCCTTCCCACGGTCACCAAGTGCTTTCCCATGGGGGTTGTTGGGGTTTCTTTTTTATATTGCGGGGTCTTTACCTTATAAAGCATTTGACGTGACTGTTGTTTTGAATTGGCATTGTATAAATAAAACTGAATTAGCTTTTTGTGTTTGTGTTTCTCTGTAAAAAAAAGAAAGGCGTATGGATACCTAATGTCTCTCAACATAGCTTCTGTGGAGTTTGGCTGTAGCTCAGGTGGTAGAGCAGGTCAGCTACTAACTGGAAGGTTAGTGGCTCGATCCCACTCTGTTCCAGTCTATATGCCAAATACATGCCTTGGGCAAGATACTAATCATGTCGCTCTCTGATGCACCCATCTGGGTATCATTAACAGAAATGCTTGTGTTTGGGTGAATGAATTAGTTGTATAAAGTGCTTTAAGTGCTCAGATGAAGTAGAAAAGCACTATATAAGAACCAGTCCATTTACCGGTTTCTTTGTCTGCTATTGCTTTGCTGAGTAAATACAATAATCTTGATCAAACTGATACCAAATAAAAATAACAAAAAGGTCATAATTTCCTATAAAACTCAAAGTAGAAGAAGGCCGGAGGCAGACTAGTTGATTTTCACTAACTTCAGTTAATCTGACAGCAGGCTGTAGCCTCACGAGACCATAACAATGTGGTTCCTTTCATTTGATTCACTACAAAGCGTAATTAGTCACTTAACTGAGATGTGTTTGTAAGTAAACCATAACCATGCATCTCTAAAGGATATAAAGCACAGACTTTACATAGTCTATGCTCTTAACCGACGAAAGTCGGATTAAGAATCAGCGCCAAAAAAACCAAGGAACTCCGAGTTGGCTATGCACGTGCCCGCATTCCTGTCATGATCAACCAACAACGTGCTGAAGAGGTGGAGAATTTTACATATCTTGGTAGCATCATCTCGAATGACGGGGTCTCTGATCGAGATGTCGACACCAGAGTAGGGAAGGCAGCTGGTGTCGTGCGACGTCTCCAACCTATTTGGAACTCGACCTCCCTGAATGTTAGGGTCAAGATCAGACTATTGAACTCTATCGTCTTCCCTACTGCACTTTATGCTAGTGAAACCTGGCACTCAACAAGAGCAATTATTCAACACCTGAATGTGCTTCAACAACGTGGCCTGCGGCGAATCCTGAGAATTTCCTACCGGGACTGAATAACAAACGAGGAGGTCCTACAAAGAGCAGGCACCTGCCCGTTAGCCGATGTTGTTGCAGAAAGGCGCTTCCGCCTTGCGGGCCATATTTTACGCCTACCCCCTCATCACCCAGCTAAGATTGCCATGACATGGTGTCCACGCACTGACAAGCGAAAGCAAGGCCGACCAAAGACCACATGGCGTCGAACATTCATGGACGATCTGAGAACTGTCGACATTGCCTGGGACGAAGCTGAAGCAGTCGCTGCTGACCGACATCGATGGAGATCACTAGCTGCCCGATGCGCCGCCCGGCGTAGGAGGAACTAAGTGCTAAGTATGCTCTTAACATACACAATGTTCACAGAGACAATCCAGCAAAATGGTTTACTCTCTGACCATTTTACCAGTTTTTCGTTTAGAGACATCAAATATTTCATTTAATTTAAAAAGAACTGGTATATAATGGGAAATACATTATAAATATGATAATGGTAAATGGACGGATTCTTGCATAGTGCTTTTCTACTCTCCCAGATCACTCAAAGCGCTTTATACAACATGTCACATTTACACAAGCACTTGTTTTCCTTGTGGTTTTAAGTGCTTTCTAATTAAAATTCACGCACATTCATACTCCAATGGATGCATTGGAGAGCAACTTGGGATTAGTGTCTTGCCCAAGGATATTTGGCATGGGGAGCCGGGGATTGAACCCACCCCTAATTATCATGTGGATTTAGTTTGACAGAGTTTGTCTCATTCAGTTTTTAATTGAAACATTGCACTCCAGGTTATTCACATTTTTAAAAGCCAAAAAACCAAAACAATCATTATTATTCTTTCTTTGGAAATTAACAACTACAATGTCCAAAAAAAGTATATGTACTCCTTTTCTCTGAGGTCAGAGCCCAAATAATATAGAGCCATGCACTGTCTTTTCATGTTTCATCTTATATGCTCTCTAACAGACTGTAGAAGAGAATATGCTTGTTTAGAACTGATTATATTTTCCGTATCCAAACAATCCTCTGCATTATGTATTTACTAATATGCTTGCACGCTCCAAGTATTGCAAATGCAGATGCATATTTACCATGTCAATAAACCCATTACAATAGATTTTAATTCCCTGATGCTGATAGAGGAGAACGAGGGAGAAGCAGAGAGGACACACTGCTGCAGCATGGAGATCATTAATTGCCCATGACTCTGACTGTGTCCTCCCTTTACTAGAGTGGTCTGACACTGGCAAATCAATACTCACTGTTGGCTGATTATAGCAGGAACATCCTCCTTTTGCAGACGTCTGTGCCTCATCCTGATCAATAGTTTTGGTGAGGGACAGCTGTCTCTAATACATAAAGGTATTCAAAGGGATAATTATAAGGTTGTATGCAGATGATTGCAGGAATACAGAGAGTACATAGCTGGTAAGACATTTATGTATAGTTATAAATGCCTTTTGTTTTGTGTATATATTGCTTTATGGATGCTTTGTGAATTTAGGGATTGCACATAGAGACTGTCATCACTCTGTTTGTGTGCATCGTCGTGTGCATGTATTAAATTTTAGTTGTAGCCGTTTGTGTTTTTGTGGCAATTATGCAATGCTATGTGTCGTTTTATTTCTGCCAAGCATGTCAGTGTTAATGCCTGTAGCATTGGGAGGGCAGCAGGGAGACTGTCATGGTTTGATTGAGGAGTTGAAGCCTCTTTGTACATATTTCAGGATGTCAGTGGGGCAGTTTGAACTCTTGTTGGCAGAGTTGGCACCACATCTAAGGAGGCAGAGAACTCATTTCAGAGCGCCGATTAACCTGGAGCAGTGTCCGGCTTTGTGTCCGAGGTAAAAGAGAATTATTTTACTGTTTCTATGTTCAGTACTGGTGGGCTTTTTGAGCTTTGAGTGCATTTGCAGGGGTCTGACTGGTTGGATCTGTTTATTTGTATAAAAAAAAAAACAGAAAAATGACTCGTAGTCTGAAAAAATTAATGCTACAAATTTGTCCAACCAAATTACACGGTCGGTTTGTAGGGCTGAATTAATAATAAGTGAGTCCAATAAATACCTTAGCACACAAAATAAATAATAATGGATTGGATTTATATAGCGCTTTTCAAGGCACCCAAAGCGCTTTAAGCCACTATTCATTCACTCTCGCATTCACACACTGGTGGAGGCAGCTACAGTTGTAGCCACAGCTGCCCTCGGGCAGACTGACAGAAGCGAGGCTGCCATATCGTGCCATCGGCCCCTCTGGCCAACACCAGTAGGCGGTAGGGTAAAGTGTCTTGCCCAAGGACACAACGACCAGGACAGAGAGCCCAGGGATCGAACCACCGACCTTCCAGTTACAGATACGCTTCCCAACCCCCTGAGCCACGGTCGCCCCAATGGGTGACTCTACACATCTGTTGTGTAAAGGTAAATAAATAACTGTTACATTGAAAGTAAATCTGGAATGTAAAGCGTTACAGTTAGTGCAGTCGGCTTTTCAGTCATGTCACAACAACAGCTGCAGTACTCAATACTGTTGAAGCCCTTAATAATCATCTGCACTTTTCATAGATCCAATAAAAAAGCATTTGATTCAGTAGATCCATTGAGTAGATTTATTTTATTCAAAAAATTATCTCAAAATTATCAGATAAACAGTCCCTCATGGTTTCATGATTACCTTTCTGAACGCAGACAGTAGTCTCCAAGGGTCCCAGGTGTTCCTCAAGGATCTATTCTTGGACCGCTTTTATTATCTCTGCCACTCAAAACTGCAATGTACATTTTAATGCAAAAGACACTATTTTATATGTCAGTAGCTCTTTTCTTGATTTGGCCATTGCAAATCTAGGATTTGCTTACGATACACTGCAAAATTCTCAGAACACACATAAATTTAATTTAAATTCTGATAAAGTGCAAAGTCACCGATCCAGCCTACAGTCCATATCCAAATCCTTCTTGGTCATAAAACTGAAACTGTTGATTGCAATAAATTCTTAGAACACTTCCTGGATGCTAGACCCACTTAAAACATGTGGAAGACCCTTCAGAAAAATTAAAGATGAAGATTAGATTTTCAGGTGCTTTATGGGGTGGCTGTGGCTCGGGAGGAAGAGCACATCATCTACTAATCAGCAGTTGGTGGTTCAATCCCCAGGATTCTCCAGTTTGTGTACCAAAGTATCCTTAGGCAACATACTGACCACCAAGTTGTATGGTGAGAAATATGCCTCATAGCTGTTCCATACGATATGATCAAGAGGAGTCTTTAAGTGGTTTTAAGGTCTCACAAATGTGTTTCAATCCAAACACAATTACAAAGTAATTTGATCACATGAAAAACTATTTTAAAAATGTGTGCATCCAAACCTGAATAAATACGGAACATTTATGCACAATTTTCAAAGTTCAGCTTCACAAATTTGATCAAATTCTCCATCAAAAAGCTTCAAAATTATTTCTGACTTTCATTTCACTCACAAAATTTTTAATTTATGTGCATAATACTTAAACACATATTAGCTAACCCCTGGTGGGGTTTTGAGACAGATTTGATGCTGGAAGGGTTACACTGATCCACAAATGTAAGGTGTGTTCAAGTCCCAGTGGAAAACTGGGACACCAGGGTTCTTCTGTTTTCCTGCATTTAAATGAAGCTGATGTTTCTTTTTCTAAATAAGCAGAACAATTTGTTGCCCCTCTACCAAAAACATAGATTTACTAATTAGAGACACTAGACTGTAGGAAGGCAAAATTCCCTTTTAACAGGAAGAAACCTCCGGCAGAAACAGGCTCAGGGAGGGGCTAATGATTAAATGCAGAGTGGTGTATAAACTTTCAGTATCCCTCTGGGATTAATAAAGTTTCTCTGATTCTGAAAGACACAGCGACTGAAAAAGGTGAGTGAAGAAATATTCAGTGCATTATGGGAAGCCCTGAGCAGCCTAAGCCTATTGCAGTGTAACTAAGGGAGGTTTCTGGTTCACCTGATCCAGTCCCAACTATGTGCTGCATCAAAAAGGAAAGTTCTGCTTGTGACTTGTCAGTCAACAGAATATTTTCCCAAAAACTATTTTCCCAAAAGTCTTGTTTTACATTTGTTTTTTGGTAAACGTGAGACAAGCCTTTGTGTTTTTGTTTTGGTTTGTCGTCAGCAGTGTTTTTCTCTTCGAGACTCATGGAAGCCATTTTTATCCAGTCTCTTGCTTGTTGTGGAATTTTGAGCTGAACTGAGGCAAGAGAGGCTGTAGGTCGTTAGATGTTGTTCTGGGTTCTTTCATGATCTCCTGGATGAGTCATTAATATAATTTTGATAGCTGGGCACTCGGTTCACTGCTGTTCCTAGTTTTTTTCCATTTGTGGATAATTGCTCCCTGTTTAAGTCAGGAAGCCTTTGATATGGCTTTGTAACCTTTTCCAGACTGATACATGGCAATGACTTTGTTTCTCAGCTGCTTAGATTGTGGTATGATGTGCTGTTTTATCTTGTTTTCTTTTTTAATATAGGTCTGTTTTAATTTTTGTTTCAATTTTTATGTATGATGTGTTTTATTTATTTATTTACTTATTTATTTATTCTTAGTTTTCTGTTATTCTATTGTCCCTATTGCCAGTCTTGGCAGCCGGGGATCAGTCCACCAGGGCCTCCGCTCCTGGCCGCCACCCGGCACACAATGCACCCGACCCCTATGGCGCCTCCTGCGGGTAGTGGGCCTGCGGGAGGATGGGCCCATGTCTCCTCTTCGGGCTGTGCCCGGCCGGGCCCCATGGACTAAGGCCCGGCCACCAGACGCTTGCCCTCGGGCACCCTCCCCGGGCCTGGCTCCAGGGCGGGGCCCCGGTAACCCTATCCCGGGCAGGGTAAACTGTTCCCTCGATGTTTTCTTCATAAGGGTCTTCTGAATCGCTCTTTGTCTGGTCCCTCACCCAGGACCAATTTGCCATGGGAGACCCCACCAGGGGGCAAAAGCCCCCAGACAACATAGCCCCTGGGATCCCTGGGACACACAAACCCCTCCACCACGATAAGGTAGCGATTCACGGAGTAGTGACCGAAAGAACGAGATCGCGGATACAAGCGGCAGAAATGAGCTTCCTCCGAAGGGTGGCTGGCCTCTCCCTTAGAGATAGGGTGAGAGGTTCGGCCATCCGTGAGGGGC
The DNA here is from genome assembly GCF_963576455.1 of Neolamprologus multifasciatus. Taxonomy (NCBI): domain Eukaryota; kingdom Metazoa; phylum Chordata; class Actinopteri; order Cichliformes; family Cichlidae; genus Neolamprologus; species Neolamprologus multifasciatus. The sequence continues at coordinate 38,020,940 of NC_140452.1, read as the reverse complement.
TCAGAGTAGAGCCGCTGCTGCTCCACATCGAAAGGAGCCAGCTGAGGTGGTTTGGGCATCTGACAAGGATGCCTCCTGGGCGCCTCCTGGGTGAGGTGTTCCAGGCATGTCCCACCAGGAGGAGGCCCCGGGGCAGACCCAGGACACACTGGAGAGATTATATCTCTCGGCCGGCCTGGGAACGCCTTGGTGTTCCCCCGGATAAGCTGGAGGAGGTGGCTGGGGAGAGGGAGGTCTGGGCCTCTCTGCTTAGGCTGCTGCCCCCGCAACCCGACCTCGGATAAAGCGGATGAATATGGATGGATGGATGTTATTCTATTGTTTTTAACTTATTTTCTGTACAGCACTTTGGTCCTGTGCTGGGTATTTTAAAGTGCTTTATAAATAAAATTGGAATAATAAACTTTATAGTGGCATCTAATTTTAGTAGAGTTTATGCTGTAAAGCTCAGTTTTCAAACACGTGGTACACATTTGCACACACTCCCTGCATGCATTGCATATTTGCCTTGCATTATACAAAAAAGCTCTAGAAACATGAAAAAAGAACCTGAAACCTGTACCTGTCTGTTCTGTCCCTGAATTAAACCAATGAGATGACAATATCATATTTTATGAAGCTTTTACTGCCTTTGGATGTTCATGTTTCCACTCCATTTCTCTAATTAGTTTATTATTTTCTACATGGCATCTACACATATAAATTATAATTTAACTAAATAAATAAAATCTGTGCTTTATGTTTCATTATAATTTAAATTAAACTGTTAAAAAGAAGACTAAATGCAAATGATGTAGTCTCGACAGCATGTTTTATTTATGACCCAGTATCAGGTTTGCTACAAAGACTCACACTTTTATTTTTTTCATGCAGACTTCAGGCTAAGTTTGTGACAAGAACAGCCTCTTTTGTCAAATTAAGAAGGTACCAGAAGGCAGGAGGACTGCAAGACAGGCAACACGAGGGTGAAGAAGACTCGCTGCTCTCTCTCGCACACACACTCACCCATAAAAACACAGCACATCTGTGTGTGTGTGTATTTTCCACATGGCAAAGGGTAGGGTTCCAAACTGTAAGAGGATTAGCGACTTGAAAAAGGTAGCCGTCATTTAATTGAAGGCTTACCAGCAACCGTAAAAAGGCTAGCAGTCAAAGTGAAGGTATAACCCAGCCCAGAACATCCTGTTGAGACCACATTTGCCAAAGTCCATGTGTTTCCCTCCGCCCGCTTTGCCCGCCTTCCTCTCAACCTCTGAGGCACGCATCATGTTTTATCAGTGAGCCTCAGCTTCTTAAAGACGTTTACACGTTTGGCAATTTTTAATCTCTTCAGCTCACTAAGAAAGGTGCCTTCAACTCATATTATTCAAATGCTATGATCTCTGGAAATGCTCGGACCGCGAATCCCTTTTCCTTTTGCCTGGGAGGAAACTGGGGCCTTGTCAAGAGTTTATGATACATTAGGAGCCATATCTTCTCTGTATCACTTTTACTGGGATTGGAGCTACTCAGCCAAACAAGCACTGCCAGCCAGTAGGTTCATTGTGTGGACATTCTTCAACACGGTGCAGGATTTTGACATTGGGTCAACAGTGGGTCCTCGGATTATTTTTGATTACAAAAAGAGAGATTTCAACCTGCTTAAACCAGCTTGAATATGGATGACATCAATTACTCGTAAAATTAAAATGTGAATGCCATTGCTGCGTATGCACAGTACGACAGTTTAATCTAGTTTGCTCAACACGATGAAAGTGTAGTGGTGAAACCACGAAGAAAAGAGAAAGCAGTTGTACTAATCCTGCAGGAAAGGAAAATGTGTTATTGACACTGTACACTATGTGAAATTTTCTTTTCTATCAACTTAACACCTTGCTATATAAATGGTTCCTTTGTTAAATGTTGTTCTTCAGAAGATATCATTTCTATTTTCTACAGCACTTTGATATTTTTTATGACAAAAATATCTAAACTACTAAGTTTTAAACTCTTGACAGAACTCATAAAATATTTACAACTTAAAATGTTCGTTGTTGTCATGAAACAGGTGTGTGGCAAAGTGTGGACCCAGAATGGGTCTCACTCAACGTCACAGCTTCATTTGCTGGTATAAAGGTAACAAAAAACAACAGAGGGAGAGGCAAACAATATTTACACAGAAGGGAAAATTAGGACCAAGTGGCCTAAAATCAATCAATTTATTTATAAGCACATTTAAAAACAACACAGGCTAACCAAAGTGCTGTACATAGTAAAAAAGTAAAAAGAACAAAGACACACAAAGAACAAAACAAAAACACAATTAAAAGCTCGTGAGTAAAGATGTGTTTTCAGACGGGTTTTAAAGATGTCGAGTGTTGGACAGGCCCAAAGTTTGGACACAGCAATAGCAAAGGCCCGGTCTCCTCTGTGTCTTAGCCTCCTTCTAGGGACAATCACAAGCAACCTATCACCTGACCATAGAGTCCTATACATACCTGGTAGGACAGCTGAAAAGAAACAGTGATGGGATTTCCGGCTCTTTTAAGAGAACCGGCTCTTTCGGCTCCCAACCGGCTCTTCAGGTTGTTTTGTTGCTTTAATTAATTTATTATTAACAATAATATAAAATTATGCACAAAAGGAATACTAAAGTAAAAAAGTGGTTTTATTTATATATAAATATATGCGGTGGCCCCAAGAGACAAAACACGTACAAACTCCAAAACACATTTCTAGAGTTAACTGAACTTCCAAATCAGTGCTACCTAGATCACTTAAATTACACAATTGAAAGCATGTGTGTATTGTTTGTGTATTTATACACAAGCACTCATATATATTCAAATAATTTAAAATATGTTCATTTACCTGTTACTACCACACACACCAAATCTGGTCGTTGGTACTTGCTGGCTTGTGTAGCCACGAGGTAACAAAAGCTCAACACTGCCCCCTAGCATCCTGGAGCACTTCTGTTGTGTTTTGTACGTGTTTTGAGTGTTTTGTCTGTAGGGGCCACCGTAAATATACTTTTATTTATTCACTCCACATAAAATGTAATAAATACCATACCATACCATACCACCTTTATTTATAAAGCACTTTAACATAAAACCAGAGTTCACAAAGTGCTGTACATGCTAATAGCATAAGTAAATAAAAATTAAAATGAGATAAGATAAGATAAGATAAAAAATAAATAAATAAATAAATAAATAGAAACATGTTAAAACAAATAGAGTCAACCCCTCTAATCAATGCCAAAGGCTTGAGCAAATAAATATGTTTTAAGAAAACTTTTAAATTCATAAAGAGAAGAAGCCTGCCTAACATGCAAAGGTAGATCATTCCACAACTTTGGAGCAACTACAGCAAAAGCACGATCACCTTTAAATTTAAACTTAGTTTTCGGTACCTTAAGGAGCTGCTGATTGGCGGACCTAAGGGAACGGGCAGGTGTATATGGTTGTAGTAGCTCCGAGAGGTAGGGGGGGGGCAGGCCATTAAGAGATTTAAAAGCAAATAAGAGAATTTTAAAAACAATCCTAAAATGTACAGGTAGCCAGTGGAGTGAAATTAAAATTGGGGTAATGTGCTCAGACTTTTTTGTTCCAGTTAAAAGACGTGCTGCAGCGTTTTGCACAACCTGCAGGCGCCTAATGGACGCATCACTAACCCCAAAATAAAGTGCGTTACAATAATCCAGCCTAGAAGTAACAAAGGCATGGATTACTGTCTCAAAATGCTGTTTCGATAAGATAGGCTTTATTTTGGCTAATTCTCTCAAATGAAAAAAGCTAGATCTTACAACAGCTCTGACCTGGCTTTCAAATTTAAGATTTGCCTCTATTTTAACTCCCAGATTAGTGATGACTGGTTTAACATACTGTGCCAGCGAACCAAGATCTATAATAGTGGCCTTAGAAGCGCCACCAAAAACCATCACTTCTGTTTTCTGTTCATTAAAATGTAAAAAGTTCAAAGCCATCCAGGCCCTTATTTCATCAAGGCATCTGAGCAGCGGGTCTACTGAGAAGCCATTTATCTTTTTAAGTGGGAAATAAATCTGGGAGTCATCGGCATAGCAGTGGAAAGAAATCCCATGTTTCCTGAAAATAGACCCAAGGGGTAGGAGATATAGAGAGAAAAGAAGCGGTCCTAAAACTGAACCCTAAGGGACCCCACATTGAAGAGAAGCAGCAGAGGATACAAACTCCCCGAGTTTCACAGAGAAAGTTCGCTCTGCCAAATAGGATCTGAACCACTGCAGTGCGGTACTCCTAATACCCACCAACTGCTCTAAACGGGAAATTAAAATATTATGATCCACTGTATCAAAAGCAGCAGTTAAATCTAATAGCACGATAATAACACAGTCACCTGAATCATTTGCCAAAAACACATCATTAAAAACTCTTAAAAGGGCACATTCGGTACTATGTAAAGCTTTAAAACCAGATTGGAAAACTTCTAAAATACCGTGTTCTTCTAGGAAGGACATTAATTGCTTATAAACTACCTTTTCAAGAATCTTTGAGATAAAAGGCAGTTTGGAAATAGGTCTGTAATTCGCAATAATATCAGGATCAAGAGCAGGTTTCTTGAGTAGAGGCTGAATCACTGCATGTTTGAGATTGACAGGTACCACACCAGAGGACAGACTACTATTTACAATGGATTGTACAGCTGATGCTATAGTGAGAAAAACCTCTTTGAAAAATCGAGGAGGGAGAGCATCATAAGGGGAACCTGAGGGCTTCATGTGAGCAACCAACTCCTGCAGGCAGAGCAAGGAAACAGGCTCGAACCTGTCAAAGACAGCAGAACTAGGGACAGGGGTAGAAGGGTCGAGAACGGACTGGGAAGTCTGCGCTTTGACAGATAACACTTTATCAATAAAAAAGTGTAGGAAGTTTTCACAAATTTCCTGAGAGGACTCGACACCAACAGTCTGTGGAGCATGAAGGACCATGTCAATAGTCTTAAATAAGACATGAGGCTTACGACAATTTGCCTGAATAATAGCAGCAAAATGTTTCCTCTTAGCATCTTTTACAGTCTTCTGGTAAGAATTCCAGTAATCTTGTAACATTTGGTATGACACCTGAAGTTGATCCTTCTTCCATTTACGTTCAGCTCTCCTACACTTTCTTCTGGCAGCACGGGTGTCTTCATTCAGCCAGGGTTCAGATTTGGCTTTTACTTGCCTAAGCTTAAAGGGGGCCACTGAATCTAGAACAGTTTGGCAGACAGAGTAAAACCACGTACTCAGCTCTTCTGTATCATTGCATGTGAAATCAGGAAGGCCGACGCTCTGATTAAAAACAATAGAGAACTGTCCAGCAGAGGAAGGGTTAAAAATACGACAGCACCTAGCAGCAGCAGGAGGAAGATTAACTTTGGTACAAGGAAGGAAAACCTCAAACAAGACAGGCCTATGGTCTGACCATACAATATCACAAACCTCTAAGTTAGAGACAGGTAAATTGTGAGTTAAAACAAGATCCAACGTGTGCCCATATTTTTGTGTAGGCACAGACACAGATTGCACAAGATCAAAAGAGTCAATAAGATTTAAAAAGTCCTTTGCCATTGGCTTGTCAGGGCAGCACACGTGAATATTGAAGTCCCCAATAATAAGGACATGATCATATTTTGGCATAATTTCAGCCAACAGATCAGAAAAGTCATTTAAGAAGTCCTTATTGTATTTTGGGGGTCTGTAAACCACAGCACAAAGCACTGTGTGAGAGCGACCCAGCTCAAACATACTCAGTTCAAAGCTACTAGGTGAGGTTGATAATGGCAGTGGTTTACAGTTATACTGCTTCTTAAAAACAACCGCTAGTCCTCCTCCTCTGCCTGATATTCGAGGAGAGTTTAAAAAGCAGCAGTCATCAGGTAAGAGATCTGTGAAAACGCTGGACTCACCGGCCCTCAGCCATGTCTCAGTTATACAGAGGAAATCCAGCCCTTGGGTCATAAATAAATCCCTTAAAATAAAAGTTTTATTACTCAGCGATCTAGTGTTCACCAATCCAAACCTGGTGGAGGTCAGCGTGTTCGTGGCTGACAGCGAGACCCGACGCAGCGGCCGCAAGTTCCGTAGGTTCGCACCGCGCCGACGAAGATGAGGGAAAATCCTTCGCGGCTGGGACGTCCGATCCGAGCCAACAATGGGCACCAGCCAGGCATCGATAGGCCCCAGAGAGCACGGAGAAAAGGCACGACAAGGTACAAATCCACGTTCGTTCCAAGAAGCTGGGGAGGAGCGCACCAAGTACGCCTTAAGTTTCACGAGTAGACCGCTACGTTTGCCCCGGCGTCTGAAACGCTTTCGCCGTGAGGCTGGGGCCAGGGTCCGACAAAGGTTAGCAGGTATCCCAGACAGGAATGGAGGTAACGCCTTATGCCCATTATAAGTTGCATTGGTAAGATCACTGGCAACTAGTCGGAGGTCCAACAGTTTTTGGCGATTGTACATTAAAAGAGAGTTGACTCTAGCAATAAAAAACAACATAAGGAAACACAACAGAGGAAGAGCCAGACGGCGAGCCACACACACTGGCGCCATCTTGGACATAGTACAGCTACCTCGTACTATGTACTATATATAATATATAAATAAATTATATAATACAAAAATCAACTATTCACAATTCAACTTTTAACTATTTAAATTTTCAGCTTTTTCCTTTTAAACTAATTTAAAGTGAAACAACACAAAACACTGCAAACCACAACACAATTAAATATAAATTAAAATATGAAAACAAAAAGAAGATGCATATTCTCTGTCATATGGACCTGCATGAATAAACTTTCTGAATCTTTTATCATCTGCAACTGAAAATAGTTGTGGATGATTACTATACCTTTCTAATGTGACCTTGTTGTCCCTGGCTCTCTCTCTCTCCCTCTGGCTCTGTTCCTGTGCTACTGAGTGTAACTACCGCCCCTCCCCCCTCTGCCCAGCGCAAAGCACAAGGCTCACATGTGGAGTGAAGGGAAAAAAGGGTGAGAGAGAGAGAGAAAGGAGGAAAAAAAAAACACAAGCCGGCTTGCGTCGTTCACGTCAAAGACTCGGCTCTAATAGCCGTTTCGTTCGTGAACAACACATCACTAAAAAGAAAGTAACTGACCTGACAGAGGAAAACTGAACATCACGCAGACAGGAAATGGAGACCAGAGAGACACGAGGACACGACTGGGGCGACAGAAGGTAAACAAATACTGAGACACAAAGAACATAATCGAACAAGAAACCAAAAAATATAAATAACAAACTTAGAAACAGAAGTGAAACACTGAACTTAATAAACAAAAATATACTTGAGAAAAGTCCAGAAAAAAATTGAACAGCTGTGTCAAAGACTGTTACAGTTTTACTGTTAAAATGTGTCTGGAGAAATGTGTCTGAGCAAAAACTAACGTGTAAATATGTAGAGAGCTCCATAATAGGATTTGCCGTTGGTTGTGTAGGATGGCCAAACTTTAGTCTTGTATCCACTGGCTTAACCCAGAGGAAGAGTTCCAACTCATTTTAGCACATTTTTGTTCATTATTTTGTGAGGCTAGTCACAGCACAGTAACTATATTTCAGTAAAAATGCTCTTATAGAACAACTGTATAAACTGTTTACAAAAAAAAAAGAAAAATAGTTTGTCACTTGTCCAGGAACGCCCCTCTAAATAAGTGCTACAGTAATGTTACTTTGTGTCTATTGGATGTGGAGATAGACAACTGAGAGCTAACTCTGCCTGACAGCGGTGTTTGTCATTTGCGGGCTGAAATCCTATTAAACCTCTTTAACTCCCACAGTATTTATTTAGTGTTGTAGAGGAAGAAATCCTGACGGTCTCCACCATGAAGAGCAAAGTGGATTACGCGTTGAGTCACTCATTCCCCCACATTCATGTTTTTAAATAAAAGGTTAGCAGTGGTGAGAATGCGCCTTAAACACATACACAGAAACTACAGTAGGTGGATGAGAATAAGTCTGTGAAGGTAAACCTCCAAACACACAGTCACAAACCGTACTGTAACAACACATTTAATTTAATGTGGTCAGCACACAGTACAATGCAAAGAAAATAAACATGATGAGGGTTTATACCTGTATCTTTAACAATATGCCCAGTGTGTTTCAGTTTGTGTTATAATTGTAACATATTGCATCACGAGCTACTTATTTGTGTTACTGCTCACCAGCCTGTACTGTTTGAGCACATTTTTAATAGAGAACAAATCAAATAGAAACTTTTATGAATAATGACATTATTTTGTTTTCTAAAATAGCATTTTGTATATTTTCCTCAGCATATGCAGTACACCCCCTCCATACAGTCGAACAGTACTGGAAGATGTGTAAGTTTCTACCGTATTTTAAGTGATCTGAGGTGGTTTGAAGATACCTCTGCATGTTTTTGGACTGTGGGAGGAAGACAGAGCATCCATGCAGGCACAGGGGGAACATGAATCTTCTTATTGAGAGACTACTGCACCACCGTGCTACACTCAGTTGTAACCATTCACACAAAAGTATAGTTTTAAGAGGCATCAGTTTATATGTTTAATGATATAATTAGCAATAATTAGGACAAGCTGATGGCATAAGATGTAAGTACAACTCCTCCGGTTTCATATGCAAAAAAAATTATTGCGCTAGCTTACGTGGTTGCAGAGCTACCGGGATTTAAAAATAGTTATGCAAAACAGAGCGTGCCCACTCCCACCGGTTTTAAAGGGTTAAATGTTGCTTATACACCAGTTTGGCAGAAATTTTGCGACACTAAATCCAATTTGATTTGAAAGGAGAAGAAGTACATCAGCGCGTGTTCACAAAAACTGCAAAAAAAAGCTGTTAGCGCTGGTGATTTCCCTCCAGAGACACCAGTGGACAGCCTTTGTTAGCTTGCAACCGTCAAAAACACTTAGCAGAGGACGCAAAGATGGCCAGGAGGGAGCGTTATAAAAGATGAGAGAAATCTAGAGTTGTTAATAGAGAGAGTTTCACAATTTGAAAGGCTTCAAAAGAGACAGCCATGTCTGTATCATAACCTGCCTGCTTACTATTTTTATGACCTTAGCATGCTACGTAGCATATTGCTTTGTATAGTAGCAACACTGCTAGCATAACCCATGTTGTTAAACATGGCAAAAATTATTTGCGATCTCAAAGCAAACAAGAAACAGCCACAAACACTGACCTGGGATTTCTCTTTCTGGGCTTAAAAAATGTCTGTTAGTATCCATCATGCCTAATAACAAATCTAATAATATTAGCGTGCAGAACAATTAGGATCCAATGACCTTAATATATCTCTAAAGTGAGAATGGTTATTTCTTCCCTGTTCATCTCTTCAGGTTCACGCTGCAAAGATACTGGTCATGCAAACATGCTGCCAACTCTGCTACTGCTTAAAAATGCTATACAATGTCACTTTAAATGCAATCTCAGGTGAAAACCAACATGACATGTGCCATGAAATTGAACATCACTAGTCAAATCCAGGCCTTTCTCAATTTAGCCTGCATTAACTGAGGACAGAATAAGTTATTTTCTTGTTTGTAGGTTTAAATGTGCAGCCATTCACACACAAAGGTGAGGTACAGTAAACCATATGATCAAAATTATTTACTTTTAAAAATATTTCTCACAACCATCAGGTTGTTGTGTTCAAACCTTTTCAAAACAGGTAAAAGTGAAATTTAACACTGATTACTTTGCTTTTGTATTACCGTATTTTCCGCACTATAAGGCGCACTTAAAATGCTTTAATTTTCTCAAAAATTGACAGTGCACCTTTTGTATGAATTCTGGTTGTGCTTACTGACCTCGGACCAATTTTATGTCGTACATAGCGCTCAAAAATCTGTCAAAATGTTTTAGCACGACTTTGGTAAGCTACGAAGCCGCACCGCTTCATGGATTGTCGGAGATATTACGGCTACCGTAGTCAGGAGCCTCACGGATTGATACGTACTGTGCTTCAACATTATGTTATTGTGTGTCTACAATGGCACACACTCAAACTCAATTTCAAACTCAAGGCTGTCAGTCACTTTTTGTTTCGCTTAATGCAACTTCTAGTGTGGATTTTGGTACAATCCTAGATTCTCAATCTAGCCATGAAATATACTTTGACATTAATAAAAATCATATTATAGTGTAGACTGTAATACAAACAGTAAAACTTCTTTTATCCATTGTAATTTAAAAATACAATAGTAATAACAATGATAATACAACAATTTAAAGTAGTTTGCTTGAGTAATGATGTGCATTGTTGTTATTGATGCATACATAAATACAAAGTGTAATCACACAGTCTTGTCACAGTTTTATTTGACCCACATATTCAACAAAACACAAGTATTTGGCTACATTTAGTTCTAAATAGTTGTATGTTGGATGTAACCCACAGTCGGGATTTTCAGTAATGAAAATTACAGTGTAGCTGTCTGTATTGATGCCTCTAACAAATCACCCAGCTCTGGCTGTTGGACCAAACACATCTGGACAGCCTGTTGAATGCGAGAATCCTCAATCTCTAAACCTATAATTGTCACCATGATACCAGCTATGTTTGCTATCAGTATTGATCCCACACATGTGCTCGTGAGAGGAGGTTCAGCCAATAGGAACAGATGCAGGCCCGTGACCTTTAACATTAGATCGTGACCGCTCATCACTTATTTCTTGGTAGAATAGAGTCCATGTTTTATTCATAGACATTTTGAGAGAGTGATTGAGATGGACAGATGAATGCTATGATTTAGTACTATTAACTCTTAAACACAGACAATCTTGTATGAGTTGGGGTTTTTGAAGTGCAGTGTTTACAGCTGAGCAGACGGATTGATTGCAGATAAATTCACAGTGAAAATCAGGCGGCGGTGTCTCGTACAAAAAGCACGAGGTGCAGCAAGGTTTTTATGAAAAAATGACAGAAGAGTGCCACCATCTGTCCCGCAGATGAACATGTTTATACGAACACAATGAATATTTTATGAAAGCCACAAATAAAACTGAGAATAAAGAAATCAGCTTTCTGTAACGTATTCCATATATATTTAAATATCTATGGTTTGTTTTATTAAAAGTGTGATGTTTTGGAATAAACAAAGTATACGAAATCATAAAATATTATCATATAACATTAGTGGTAATGATGTGTTAGGCAGTCTGCTCAACAGGTGATACGAAAGCAAAGTGCACGAATGTTTGCTGTTGTTAGTTTGTTGAGTCTGCACCACTGTAATTTAGGTATTTAATTATTTACGCGTTAATCTCGAAGCACTGATATGATGAAACACTTTTCATTGTAATTGCAAAAGGATAGCTACCGTACTGTTACATACTCTTCAGTTTGTAATGCAGAAACTTCTTAAATTCAGCTCTAACACCATTCAGAGTTCCCAATGTGTTTATTTTTAGAATCTATTAAATGAAATCATTCTACGAACATCTCTGGTGTGCAGCACATAATGGAGACTTAGAGTCCGTATCCATCCTATCAAACAAACTTATGGTCCTGCAAAGCGACTGCGCTGTACAATGCATAGCATTTTACCGCAGCTAATTAGTTCACAATGCATTCAATATTAAGGGCCCCCTTAAGTACTATTCAAGCCCATTTTCTCAGTCAATCTAAGTAGAAACCGAGTCATTAGCCCAGGCCGGTAAGCCATTGGTTTCAAATGTAACAGTCCACAGGGGGTCTCATCGGTTTAATTCTGCAGCATTATCAGAATTGTTTTCACAACATTGATCAGATTATAGCCCAGTGGGAGCCTCTTACAGCGTGGTACACACAACTTAGTCCCCTGGGTGGTTTTCATATTTACTTGCTGAGGAGAAAATGGTGGAAGTCTGCAGTGTACATCTGTACATTAGTATTAGCGAGTTATCTTTAAAGGAGACATTTTTACAAATCAATTTATGAAGTGTTTTATGTCTCCGGTTTGTCCTAAAGGAACAAGCATCGTCCCTGCTGGCAAATACATCCTCTATTTTATATTTCAAACAGTCTGTTTTTGGGGGGAGGAGGGGATCCCTGGCTATAGCCACTGTTAACAGAAGTGATATTTGCTTCAGTTGCATGTGTTTCATCCTCAGTGTGCCAATAGCAAGCTGTTGAACTAATGCTTATTGTATGTTTTGCAGGAAAAGTCTCAACTTTGAGAACAAAATGCCCTGGGTCCACGCGTGTTGCATATTAACAGTTATGTTTTAACTTTAAGATTTAACCTCTGATTGGAGCTAAAGCTTAAATGGCTCTGATCTTGACATGAGATCAGCGATAGATTCAGTTATAGAACGCTTACAGTGAAAAGGTATTTCATGTATTTTATGAAACAAAGAGTGCAGCATGAGTTCAGTGCTGCATATTTTGCATGATGATAAGTCTCCAGAATGTAATCACACTGTGCAATGTGATTTGAATGAATGAATGAATGAATGCTTTATTGGCCATATGCAGGTTGCCCCCCCCGACTTACACACATAACAAAGACATCACATGGGAATACAAGTCGGAGATCGGCAGCGTTACAGAGAAAACACTAAAAAAGTACACAACAATGGGAAAGTACAAGAGGAAAAAAGGAGGCCTCTACTCATGCTGGGCACCTATGGGAGGACAGCATGAGAACAGGAAACAAAAAAACTCTTCTGCACAGAGAGCACATAAATGTCCAACATTACAACATTGGAGCACGTGACAAGCCACAGGGTTGGGTAGGGGGTGAGGAGTAATCCGAAGGACACAGCAGCAAATGTGATTATACATTTTCAAAAGATACATTCTTAAAATAATTTCGCTTCAGCATGGCTTTAAAAACACAAATATGAAACAAGATTATGTGGAAATACTTTAAAAGTCCTCCTGGTTTACATGTACCCCAGGGGCAGATTAATGGTGACCTGCTTAAATACGGGGTATTGGATAATCAATGATTACAGCTACAGAAAATTCTTTGCATCAGAACTGATTTTTGGCTCCCCCACACTCCCTAGCAGATTGTTACATGGAGAAACCTTTTGAATACAAGCATGCTGATCCACACAGGTATGCACACAGGTGTTCACAGACACGGACTACACCTTTCTTGGCTGCTGCCTCAAAGCACATTGTGCGCTGTCTATCTTGCGTGCTGCACAATATCGTTTAATATTTAGTATCTACTGTTATCTACTGCTAGCTAGTTTATTGTGATGGTGCTGTTTTTATTATGTTGCTCTTTTTTGTTTGCTTTCTCTTCTGTTTTTTTTTTTTTCTCCATACAGGTGATCCAGGTGTTTTGTTTGTTTTTCTTTCTTTGTTCCCCCCTTTTTCACCGTCTCTTCTCCCCTCTGGTTTTCTTTCTCTCCCTCTCTTTCTTTCATTCTTTCTCCCTGTTCTCTCCCCCAGTCATGTCTGTCCCGTTTGTAAAATACATACATAATTATAATAAAGGTCAATCAAATGGACCAATATGGCAAGGCCATGATGATCCACTTGGTAAAATAAATCCGCTTGGCATCTTTCTTGGCCTTAAGACAACAATTCTGATGGCTAAAGATCCAAACGGGACACAAAAAAAAAAAGAACTGATTTTTGTAAATGGTCCGATACTGTTTACAAAAACCAACCACAGAAGTGGGGGAATAGCATGGGTCCAAGGATTTCTTTATTTATTTCTTGCTTTGGATTTGTATTATTGTGGTTTATTTAAGTGTTATCATTGTCAAAATATTCTATGATTTTGTATGTTAACATTTTTTATTTTCTTACGTGTTTCCTTCCTGTTCGAATGGGAAGTACCACGTTCACTTTCAGATTTCTGCCTCAAAATATATTAATCAAAATATTTTTACATGGATTTACACAATAATGTCAAATCCCATGACTGGGCAACATTCATAATATTATGAGCGATTCCCTGCATTAGAGGATTTGTGACAGCCTGATGGCTCACCATCAAACATTAAGGAAGGAAGCAGATGGAATTGTCTTCAGAAGCGATATCTCGGACCAAGACAGGCAAAATGTATCCTCTCTTTAGAGACCATTACCACAACGTCCCTTATCTGGCCACCTTGGAAGACATAAAACATAAATGGTTGCATGCACTTGTGTGGCTAAGATGAGGTTGGACGTCAGGAATTATTTGCAATGCTGCAGAGTGTGTTAGCTGTACAAACCTTCCTCTTTTTTGATTGAGTTGCAGGTAAATTATGAGCAACAAGCTCTGGAAATGAAAAAAGAAACTATTCATATATTTCAGCTTGATTTGACCATAAAGAAAAATCCAATGAGTAGCAGAAGTTATAGCAGTGTTGGTAATAGTGTGGAATAAACAGATCACGCTATCGGCCCTCGGTGTCTCCTGTGTTCACTTCAACTTTTTTCCAGTGTTTATAATTACATGGTTCTGATTGGCATAAACGCAGCTGATCCTGCACATTTGTGTATTTTATTGGTTGTCAGTATGATGGGACAAGGTGTGAAATGCAGTCCCAGCCGGTTTCTTGCTGTAATTTAACACCTTCACAGTGTTTACACTGCAGCAATGAATTTGAGCCTGGTTTTACAGGATGTGAGGATGTGGGTCAGAAGAGCAAATTAGACAACAGCTATGCAGGGCCAGTCTGGCCAGTTTATTGAAATGCTTGATTATACAGATTACAGAGTATATCTTAATCTGTGCAATTTGCCAGTTTCACTTGTAGAAGGCATACAACTCTAGGAGAAAATGCAATAATTAATAATTAGTTAAAAGACAAACTATCAGCAAAATGATTGTCTATTCTATTATTCATCTTAGGACTTAGATACGTAGAAAGCCTTGCATCAATATACAAGGAGCCGTATAGTAAACATACAAAATATACACTGCTTTGAAAAGAAGCTGAAACCCTATTCATTGATGATAGGAGCTTTTCTGCATGATACAGAACAACGCGTTATTTTATTATCATTTATTTTTCCATTTGATGTTTTGCAATCTTTTGTTTCCATCTTTGAAATACATGTTTTTTTAATTTTCATCCCTTCTGGAAGCAGCTAATATTACAATCTCTGTATAATTATTGCAGATGATGGTTTATAACCTCGGTGCAAAATAAAAGATTAAACGACAAGTTTCGATTAATATTAATATTTATATATTCTAAGAAGCTTTTTGAACTTTTGCTGTCTTCGTTTTCCTCGATGGTCAGCTAAGGACCAGGTTTTACATCTTCACATCCAACTGACATTAATTTTTTTAATGTGTAGGAATGTGGTGCACCATCAGTATAAGCAAACATGTCAAATATTTGTTTTTCAGTAATTTCACATATTGATGTTGTATTTCTGCGTCTGACAGCAGGTGTTTATGTGGTTTCATTGGTGGGGTCAGGTGGCTTTTTGGACCAAGTCGGACTGCCGAGAACTGAACTAGATTTCCTAAAAATCAATATTACAGTTATTTGTAATATTAACCTCTGATTTCTGATATATTAACCTGTGTTAATTAATTTTCAAAAGGAAGACATAAATGCTCTAACTCTCAAAGTTATAGAGTTACCAATGCTTAGGAGGTAGAGCAAGTTTACAATCCTTGGTTCAATCCCAGCATCTAAACTGTGATAAAGTGCTGCTGTATAAAATAGAAAACACTGTGTGAGTTTGTATGCAAATACATGACTGTGACTTGAGTGGTCAAGTGTAGAGAAATCATTTCTAACTATTTACTGTGTGACTGACTGATAAATGTTTTCTCCTTGGAGGATGAGAGCCATGAAGCAGCTGTTTGGGACACTGCTGATTTTTCACTGCTACAAAGTAATATCCACTCAACAAAACTCAACTTACTGCTGCTGACATCTGTTGCTGTTGATACTTCTTATACTCCCTGAACTGTAGCTGGTCTATATGCCAAATAGCTGAAGCTCTTGCATAATGATGTAGGCGTTGGCCTAAGAGGTTCACAACTGACATTATGCAAAAACTAGAATGACTTTAGAGGACCAGACCTTGTGTATAGCTCAGCCTCATTTGCACCTGCTCCATTTCCATCATTTCAGTCCATCCATTTAATTGTTGATGCAGTATGAAGGATGTCTTTCTTTATTACAGCTACCAAAGGAATTTGTTTTTCAGGTTGACTAAGATGACAAAAAACGAGTCCGTTAGAGGCTCTAAAGGTAACGTTGGTAACCTTTTGAATGATTGCCCAGATCAATCGATATTGTGTAATTGTGCTGCAAATGTATTACACCACAGAGAGAGGACGATGGACGATTACAGCAAACAAAAAACAGCAGACATTCAGCCACAAAGGACTAACTCAACAGCATTTGTATGTGCAAACCTTGCTCAGCACAGCCTCAACTCTATCTTTTACAAGTCAGTATTCTCCACCACACTCTCAAGCTTCTCCACCTCTCTTGCTCTTGTTTTATATGAGCTGCTCTTGCCTCTCCACACTGCCTGCGCTGTCTTTCTAGTGTCTCCTTCAGATTGCTGCTTTGCATGCCCAGCGACAGCCGATCAATATCCCGCCCTCTGTGTCTGGCGAGCCAGGCGTCACCGCTGAAATAACAACAGATTGGCCTGTTTGTATAGAACAGTCTCTCAACTCGTCCCGGAGACTCAGGAAACTCAATGCAAAACAATCATTTACAACAACACGGCCAGCAGACAGGCACTGAGGTGGTGGAGCTCATTCATGTAAAAGAATAGATGCTTCACTGATGCTTAGTTGGCCTTTAAATGACAAGGGCGGTACATCCAGTGATTAGGATTGGAAAGTCCACCTTGGCATTCTTTACGGTACCAAAGAAAAAGGCTGTTGTAGCTGAGAAAAACATGGAGGCCCTTGAGGGATAGACAAGAGCCCAGTGGAATGGCTTCAGTGTTCCAGCATTTATTCTTAAAATTCAACAACATACTTCTGATAATGCAACCCAGATGCCAGAGCTCCAAACGCAGGTGCTCAGTGGTCTAGTGTTAATTGCTGCTAATTGGTGTTGCAACACATTGAGGCATATCTGGTCTGCGTGCATTTCAGTGAGAACAGAGGGGATTGTCAAGGGCTTCAGTGGAAGCCTATAAGATTATCCAGAAGCTCAGTGCTTACCGTTTCTCTATGTTGCATACACAGACAATTTGACATTTATCAGAACAAAGATAATATTAGTTACCATCGTCTTTGTCTTTTTTGGAAAAATTCACCAAGTGTTGTTCTTTTTCTCTCACACTCTGAGCTGAGTGTAAACACATGTTATACTCCAGGTGAAACATTAAGCCTATAAGTGATTTTAATCAGAGTCAAAGCAGTGGTCAGTAGTTACTGGTGAGCAGTATATTCGCATTTGAACATGCATTAGAATCTTTTTTAAGGCAGGTGCATCATTATTGTTATTATTATTATTATTATTATTATTATTAGCAATAGCAGCTGTAGTAGTATCACATTTTATATGTAATATGGAGGGGTAAATAAATGTTATTAATACATAAAAAATGAATATAGTGAACATTTAACATATATATCTTTTATAATTAAATGAAGCTAAATACCAAATTTACATTTTTTTTAATTCAATTAAACATTTTTTCTTTGCAGTTTATTTTTGGAAAATCTACTCAGTAAACATTTAACGTACTGATGAGATGTGTAACAACATCACTGTTTTATTATGGAAAATGTCATTATGTTTGCCATTGCTTGCAAACGCTTAATGAGATATACAAGAAAAAGCTTTTAATGTTCCCCAGGTTAACCATTTGTAATTTGTCAGTTTCAACAGACGATGTTTGTCTTAAAACCACAGCAGAGATGTTTTACTGCTCAAATGTAAATAGTGAAGGTTAAGCTATAGTTTAACACATGGGTGGATCCAGTAAACCCACCATGACTAAGTTAGTGGTAATGCTGAATTTAAGACGTTAAAATGTTGTCTGATCCTGCACTATAATAGTTTAATGACTGAATCTCAATCTGTGAACAGATTTCCTTTGTTAAGTGTTTAAAACACAGTTTAAAATACATTTAGTTCCGTTTTAGAGTCTCAAAATCATTTCTGCCTTGTCCTCTCTGTGATATTCACATCGTCTCCAAGATCCCCAATGTGACCGAATACTTGAGTATTTCCAATGTGGGGAAACTTGCTGAAAGCCTGAGAGCTTCAGTTCAGTTCAGTTCATTTTTATTTCAAACATTTCAAACATGAGCCTTCACAATCATTACAAAATGTCGTTCCATTATTTGTTTGAAAAGGAGTAGGCAGAAGTATTTACTTATTTGTCCCTACCCCCTCAAGTTTTACCTCTCATTCATTTAATTTTTTTTTAGCCTTAAATTAAACAAACAACATATGAAACAAAAGTAAAGCAAAACAAAACAATACATACATAAATCAAAAACAAGAAATTAGCAAGCCCCACCACAGTTTAGTTTCTTTCATATGAAAAATACAGAATGTGTATATTTGCAGATACACAAGTTATGGCTTTATTATTGTTCATAATCAGAAATATGGTGACTGATTTTTTTTCCAGACCTGATAAAATATTTGCAATGTAAATGTTGTCTCTGTCATATTGTATTATTGTAGGGTCTACCTCACAATATAAAAAGCACCTTAAGGCAACTGGTTGTGATTGGGTTCTGTTTAAATAAAACTGAATTGAATTTATATTCCTTATATATTGAAAACTGAATGATTATAAAAGCACCCATAGTGAACTAATGTCTTACTTACTCTTTGTTGTTTCCATTACACTTGAGTACTACCTAATGTGTGTGGGGTTGTTACAGCAACCCAACTGAAAGTCCCATGACGTCATTTTGTATGTGACACAAACTACACATCAACGGAGGATGTCAAGGCGATGGTATACCTGCTTCTTGGTGTATTACTTTTTGGCCATGCCATAGGGCAGGAGGCAGGGTACACCCTGATAGATTGGTAACCATCCAGTGTGTCCCCAATTTCTCGTCATATAATAGACTCCAGCCCAACCAAAATCCTGAAATGGATAACTGCAAGATTTTGAATGGAAGGATGGAAGTTATATATGACATTATATTCAAAATTATACAATATAATTATGTAACAATCTAAGAATGTATTGAAAGCCACGTGGACAAGAAACAGGGTAACTATGTGAGAATGCTGTTTGTTGATTACAGTTTAGCATTTAACACAATAGTGCCCTGCAGACTGTTCACAAATCTCAGGGAACTGGGACTTAACAGCCGTCTGTGTGCATGGGTGTTGGACTTCCTCACTGGGAGAACTCAGGTGGTGGTGGTGGGTAGATGTGTCTCCGACAGCATCACCATCAACACAGGAGCACCACAGGGATGTGTCGTCTCGCCACTGCTCTACTCCCTCTACACTTCAGACTGTGTGGCCACCCACGGCTCCAACACCATTGTTTGCTGACGACACAGTGGTGTTGGGCGCCATCTCCAACAACGATGAGGTGGCCTACATGGACGAAGTGAAGAATCTGGCATCATGGTGCCAAGACAACCACCTCCAGCTGAACGTCGGCAAGACCAAGGAGCTGGTAGTGGACTTCAGAAGGAGTCAGCACAGAGACTACAAGCCCATTATCATCAATGGAGCTCTAGTGGAGAGGGTGCAGTACTTCCAGTATCTTGGTGTCCACATCTCCTCAGACCTGACATGGTCTGCCCACATTCAGGTCCAGACCAAAAAGGTTAGGCAGCGCCTGTATCACCTACGACAACTGAGGAAGTTCAGGGTCTCTCCAAAGATCCTCAGGATTTTCTATACAGGCGCTGTGGAGAGCATCCTCATCGTGGTTTGGGAACAGCTATTTACATTTCACTGTGTGTTATACTTGTATAACTATGCATGTGACAAATAAAGAACCTTGAACCTTGAATTCCCAACTTATAAAAGAAAGAACTGAACTACAAAGATTAACCAGCGGTTTAATATTACCAGAATGGAACAGAGGTGTGTAGATGGAAAAAATAAATAAATAATGACCTACACACACGGTTTTATTTCATCACAGTGTTTTGGTCCAACTGACTTTTGTCACAACTTAGTATACCAAGTATTGTTAATATTCTCCAATTGGTTGATAGAATTCCACTTGGTGTCCGAGTGTGATCGTATATGTAAATGATTGTGTGAGTAATTATATAAACGACTATCCACAAAAATAAAAAGTGCATCACACCACACAAATGTACAGCATTTCATTGCTACTCATTGCTGGTAAATATATCCGCATTATTAAGACAATAATTGTCACATGGTTTACTGACCATACTAGAGACTCCAGCAGCAGAACAGATGCAACAAATCTTTCTGTTTGCTGCTATGAATCGACAATAAGAAGCAGAAGATATTCACAGTGTGATACAGAGAAAATCAGAATGAGATAGCCAGCGCTCAAGAAATAGATCCAACTTCATACCAACTCTTTCATTTGATCTTAATGATAGCCATTGTATTGATGCCTTTCGCGATTATTTCCGCTTCTTGCAACCTGCTTCGGCTCGCCTGGCTGCCGGCCTGTGTGCCCAGCTCCAACACATGACTCCTTTAAAGAGCTTGAAGGGGTCTTAGAAATGGAGCAAAGCAACAGCAACAGAGGAATACAAGAGGATAGAGTAGAGGAAGAGACAGACGAGCAGGGGGAGGAGGAGGGGAGCCGGACAAGATGAAAGAAACAGCTGTATACAAATGACAGGCTTCCATACCTCCCCACCACCAACAACAACACCAACAGATCCCCCCACCCCACCACCACCTGTGGTGATGTTGCCCTGTGCGGTCATCGAACAGCTTCAAAGAGCCAGGCA
Source organism: Neolamprologus multifasciatus (assembly GCF_963576455.1). Taxonomy (NCBI): domain Eukaryota; kingdom Metazoa; phylum Chordata; class Actinopteri; order Cichliformes; family Cichlidae; genus Neolamprologus; species Neolamprologus multifasciatus. The sequence goes on along the minus strand of NC_140452.1, from coordinate 38,000,135 downwards.
GGCGAGACGAGGCGAAGCGAGCGGGCCGAATCCTCAAAGAGACAGCCTCCCTCTCCTCCTCCGCTAACACCACGGCCTCTGACACACAAACACAATCTGCCTCGTCCACACTGCACACCCTCTTTACTCCCCACTCAGTACCCCCCCACCCCATCGCATGTAAATAGCCAGCAGAAGGAATACAGAAGGAGGAAGGCAATGAAGTGACTTTATCACAGCCATGTACTCAGTAGAAGTGACAGGCTCTGTTGTGGGGCGAGACCAGCGAACATGCAGCATACGTAGTTTCTGTATAAGATATATTTTTATATACCTTATGCTTGTACACTATATCATTAAATCTAACCACAGGCTTATTTTCTTTATTTTCTTACTTAAACCTTGCATAAAGGAGGCTTTGATAAACAGTGGTATGTTATAGACTTATTAAGATTTATGGATAATGTGCAAAGAAAGAGTTCTTTACACACCCAGCAGACACAGAGGACACTTAACATTAATCTGAATTTGTATATATAACTTAAATATATTGCTCTTTAATGGCTAATTGCATCATTGTCTTCACAGGCTATTTCTTAGCTGCTAGCATACAGCGTGCGTATGTAGGCATGATGGTGGCAATGATGGCTTTGTTTGTGTCCTATGTGGCAGGAGTGTAGTTTTTGGGTCCGGTGCAGGGGAAAGCACTGTATGCACTACAATAAATGAGAAAAACAGTCTGAATCCGGTGTGGGTCCTCGTCTGTTTGCATTGGTGCCAAAACCCTAAGTGGTCATGTCAGGACTGTAGCCCACGCAGCTCGCGCCGCATGCGCAGCCGCTGTACCTGCTGACGCAAATGCTGGTGGAGATTTGCTGCAATGCATCAGAAGCAGGTAGCGGCACACAAAGCTCAGCTAGACTGGCTCCAGGCCTTCAAGGGAGGTCTTGCTGCCTCCGGTGATTTGCCCCATGGAAGATTTTCCACTGAAGCAGTCTTGTGATGACACCTTACGCCCATCCTTTGACCAAGTGATAGAGAATGATGGTCACTTGTGGCGCCCTGAAGCCACGCGGACCTTCATATTGTTAAATGATAGGCTTTATCAAGTGAGTCATGACACTTGCACAGAGGAGAAACACACCTATCAGGGTATCAGGGCACATTGTTCATGTCTCGCACACTAAAGGAAATGTATGAAGTATTGGGTGTTAAATCTGTTCGGACCAGTGTGTACCACCTTAGACTATCGGGTTGGTGGAGCAGCTGAATCAGTCAATGATTTGTAAGTTAATTCACAAGGATGAAGACAACTGGGATTGCTGGTAAGACCCTCTGTTGTTTGAGGTGGAGGTGCCCCAGGCCTCTACAGTCTGTGGCAAGGACCCTTTGTGGGCACACGGCGGGTAGGTGATGTTGACCATGTAGTGGTACGGTTGGACAGGGGAGGAGCTATACAGATATATCACCTCAACCTCCTTAAAGCATGGAGAGAGGCTGAAACCGCTTCTCTGGTGAGCCTGGTTAAGGAAAGAGATGAGTTGGGGCCATAGGTGCCAAATTCCACTATTCCCACCTCCCTCCATTGTGAAAGCCATCTGCATTGCAAAGCATTTTGCAGATGTGTTCCCTCCCTTGCCTAGCCGCACGGCTTGTTTGGAGCCCCTGCCACTTTCCAGTGCCTCGTGATCTGGGTGCTGCGTGCACACGCTGCTGCCTACCTGGATGATGTTATCATCTACAGTGACACCAGGGCAGAGCATGTGCAGTGGATGGCTGCGGTTCTGAAGTCCCTGAGGCAGGCGGGGCTCACGGTCAACCTGAAAAAGTGTGCAGTTGGATAGAGGAAGGTACAGTATTTTGGGTACCACTTGGGAGGCAGGCAGGTGCGTCCACAGGTGGAGAAAACGGGCGCCATTGCATCCTGCCCGTGTCCCAAGTCCAAAAGGGAGGTGAGGCGGTTCCTGTGGCTGGCCGGGTATTTTCGTGATTGGGTTCGTGGACCTGACGTGCCACTTAACCGACCTCACCCACAAGGGTGCCCCAGATCTGGTCCAGTGGAGGGAGCGGTGCCATTTGTGCAGGTGAAAAAAAAACCTCATTCACCCTCTGCTTAGACCACGCCCCGCTGTACTGGCTCCACCGCATGAAAGATGCCAATGCACCCAGTGGTATCTGGCTTTGCAGCCCTTTAAGTTTAACGTGGTCCATAGGCACATGGTTGTGGCTGATTTCGGCCAGATGGGGCCCCTCAGGCGTGCATTGGGGGTGTGGTCTTTGGCTGGAGGTGCAACGGGTTCAAGGGGCAGTGTCGAGAAGACTGATGGGGCACTGAAAGCCCTACAACCAACAAGGAAAAAACAAGATGCATCCGGTGTGGATCCTCGTGTGTTCACATCCTATCTTTACATTGTTTATATCCATTTTTACTAATCAATACTTGACTGCTTTTATTGATGTAATTTATTGATGAACACAGGTATGCAACAGACTACCAAGCTAAAATCTAACAACAGACAAGAAATCTTGTCAAGAACCCAGATGTTACGCCTCCTCGAGGGCAGGAGGGGGTAACACAACAACTCCAGAAACTCGGTACAAGTGTAATAACAAAAACAAGTTTAATGGCAGCTTTCTCACAAAAACAGTAACCCAAATTCATACATGCGGGGGAGAACGGGACAGTTAGGTTGTGCCAAAAAAAAAAAAACACCAAAAAGACAAAACCAAAACTTGAGTTCTGAGTTCTTATCCTAGAAAATCAAGAAAAGGAAAAACCCTCAACTCAAAACAAGCTCATAATTACATGGGTGGCACCAACCTACTTACCCTAGTGTTTCTAACAGAAAGGACTCTACGTGAGGAAGTGTATGGGGTCCCCAGACTTACCTAGTCCTCTTTACTCTCACCACAACCTTCAAACAAAAGAAAGACACCAGAGGCGCTTTACATATGTGCCAAACAATTCTAAGGGAAGAGAGCCGCACCCAGCCACAGGTGAGTCTCCTTATCGAGGTGTGCACTCCTGGTTTGTCCAATCAAAGCCTCCTTCCTCTGATTAGCTGGAGATCCCCAAATCGACACCAGTACCTGAGGAAATGGCAAACAAAAGAAGAGGGAAAGAAAGCATTCAGCCTGCAGACACGTAACACAAGAAATGTCTTTCACTTGTGTGAAGATGAGCAGCTTCAAAACTGACATTGTGACATAACATTTATATGTTTAGTGCAACTTAAAAAGATGCAACAGTGTCTTACTGTTTGGGATCTGCAGTAGAGTAGCTGTGCTCGACATGAAAGTGAAATTGTCAGATGATTTTAAACAGAGGCGCAGCTACTGATACCAGAAATCTTCTCTATAAATCACCATTTAACCAAAAACGAAGCCCTTCTTGTAAAGCTGGACGCATCATGTATAGTCATCACCCTGACTGACAAACTATCAGACTTTCTTATCCCTAAGTAGCTTAATACAACTTACACATGCAAACACATTTACATTGTTCTTTTATGAACTTTATTTCTTTCTGTTTCTCACATGTATTCAAATTAAGAAGTGCACATATGCAATGCTGTATAATCAGTTCAATCAAGCCAACACAATTATTTACTATACAGATCAATTAAATTAATGTTGTTGCACTCACAACTAGGGATGGGTATCATTTAGGTTTTATCCGATACCGGTGCCAAACCGGTACTTTTGAAATGGTGCCGGTGCTTAAACGGTGCTCAAACCGGTGCTTAAAGAATGGAAAACACAAACTTTGTCCAAAAACCTCTCATGTTTAACTGTTTTCCACTTTTTCTTTGGTCATTTTAGCCTTTTTGGCCAGTGTGAAGGGAGTATCTGCCATCAAACAAGAAGACAGCCTCATGTAGCTATGATGGTGTTTGCTAGTTTCACCTTACATGCATTAATGTATACGTGGTTAGCCTACTCAACGTAAATTACACACGAACAACATTAAGCTACTCACGCAGAGAAGAACGGCTGCTGCTGCATCATTCATCCTCATCATTTCTGCTACACTGGCAGGGCTAGGGGCCAGGACTCTCCTCTTCGGGTTTTTGGGGGATGTTGCTAACTCCGGGTCCGATAACAGGCACCACACCCGCAGTAGATGTGCTCGGTGTGAGGTCTCGCAGCAAGCTATCAAATACGGCGTATTTTTCGTCTTTTAAAAAAACGCTATGCGTCGCCAGGTGTTTCATCAGATTTGAGGTGTTACCTCCTTTGACAGTATCACAGTATCAGCTTAAAGCACTTGTTGCAGCTGCTGAGTTTTGCATCTTTTGCTGTGAAGTACAGCAGACTTTGACCGCTTCACCTTGGCCATTTTTAATCTGTAGCTCTGCTCTAAAAGAACGTACGTACCTGGACCCGCCTACTATTTTACGGAAACGTAAAATGATTGGCTAGAATTCAAGGTGTATGACATCTCAGGAAAAAAAAAGCACCGAAATAAAGCACCGAAATGTGCGCTGCTTTTCGGTCTGGTTACTACCGTTTATGACAGAACCGGTGCCATCATGGCACCGGATACCGGTACCCATCCCTACTCACAACATTATCTTACTTCATCTTATTCTCTTTTTTTTCATTGGTTTGTTTCTAATTGTTCTGTTTGGGGCTGGTCTACGTCTACACTAACCCGGATAAACTTGAAAACGGCACTTTTGTCTAAAAACGCTCCGCGTCCACACTATCATTTTCAGTTGTTCATCCACACTGAAACGACTGAAAACACTTACGTTGCTGCACTGCGCATGCGTGAAACTCAAGACCATTCGACCTGCGTCATTTCTGCGTCATTTATTTACTTTCCAGCTCTTTGAAACATCGCAGCAAATCGAGGAAAAGCACCGAGTTTTTTAAATGGACTAACAATGAGGTGGAGTTGTTGCTGCGAGTAACACAACAGTACAAACTTGCAAAAGCGAGTGAGAGTTAAAGAATCTAAAGAAAAGCTATCTGGAGCATGTACAAAGTGATATTAATCTTTAATAGGGCTGTCAAAACTGATCTTAGTTAGCTATCTTAGTTTGAGTGGTCACATGACTGCATCATATGATTAAAATCCGTCATCATTTTCAAAAGGCTCCGGGTTCGCTGTCCACACTGTAACGCAAAAATGGCGTTTTCAAACGTATCTGCTTTGGAGAGCGTTTTTAAAACGCAGCGCTTTCCTTGACCAAAAACGGCGTCTCAGTGTGGACAGAAGGTCAAAACGCAAAGAAACTGATGCGTTTTCAAACCAAAGTTTAGTGTGGACAGTCTGGATGAACCAGCCAGTCATTGGCATCACACGCATTTGCATGTATTTAATTACATCCAGGTGCATTAGAGAGCAAAACTGAAAAAGGTGATGACATTTTGAGATGGCATTCACGAATACAGTGTAAAAGTATAATGACCATGTTTAGTCAAAATAAATATGAAAAAGACATTTAATTATAAAAAAAATAATCTGAAACAAACATAGAAACATTACCAGAAATGTATAAAAAGTAACTGATTTGAGATTGTAGTGGAGAAAGCTGGCACAAGTGTAAGTGTGACAGACAAAGATAGAGATGGATGGGTTACAAATGCCAATTTGGCTGTGAAACAAACAACCTGAATTCACCTCAACCCTTCCCCTCCGCCATACCTAACTATCTTGATCAGGAATGACAGAGCTTGGGTGCAGGCCAGAGCCTTTTAACTGACACATGATGGATATGGACACATCTCTCCAAAGAAAAACATAGTAGGGTAATTCCAGAAAGCCATGTTGCTGTTCTTTTTCTCTTCTTCTCTTTAAAAATGTATTTCAGAAAATCATGTCCCATCCTCTTTTTTTTTAACCACACCACCTGAACCTCCTCAGTCTGGATGATGGAAGAGAAGGAACATTTTTTGAATCTGAGAATGTCATCATCAAGAAAACGAGCTGCTGGATGAGCTCACACTACAACCTTCAATCACACACACTGTGCGCCTGCACGCACACACACGAAAACCAACCCCTCACTCACTCAGTCCCACCCTTTACTGGCCTGGGCTGGTAAATAGGGCCGGGTGTGTGAGAATCTCATTACCGCAACACAAAGCCGAGTTTCCTCTGAGGATTGGTGAAAGAGAGAGTGAGACAGTGTTTGTGTATGCAAAAGTGAAATAGAGCACAAGTGTGCATGTGCAGGCATGGCTGTTTCCAAAGTGTGTGTGCGTGTGCATGTGTACATTTGTGAGTGTGTGTGTGTGTTAGGCAAGCTCAATCAGCAGCAGGCTGATGGTGAGGGAGAGTGAGGCAGCTGGGGCCTCCTGCCCAGGCCTTCAATTTCCCTCCCAGTCCAGCCACTGGAGTGTGTAATTACTATGGGGCCGGCCTGGGGGCTGGCATGGAAGTGCAAACACACACACACACACACACCATCTCTCAGTATCCACCCTACCGCAACCGCTACCACCCCCCAAGTCACACACCTCCCACTAATAGCCTCCACATACACAGACACACATACATATATAGATATATACACACACAGTTAAGAAACACATCAGCCTCCCTCCCTTGGCCTGTAGTTCATCCTGATGCCCCATGTTGCCCTGGGGTGGCTGAGCATCTATGATCCGCAACTGAGAGCACAATATGAAATCCCTCGCAGCTCCCACTTCACAGACACGCTGGAAAGTATCCACTCCTCCACCATGACACAAAGTATGGATTTCATATTAATCTATACTATATTTCTCCTTGTGATTTGCTGTGGCATTTAAAACTATTTTTATTCGTTTTTTTTAATAAAAGTATAACAGAAGATTTGTCTCTTGTCCAACCAAAAGAGTAAAAAACTTTCTCCTTGATTTAGTGGAATTAACATGTTACTGCAAGTATAACTGCGGAAGGACACCGTGGGATGGGAATGACCACATCGACTACATCTGGATATCGTCACTTCTATATATGATCACATCTTGACAAAAGATGGCTGACCAGTGAATACTGAGGTACTGTTAATATCATAGACTGTAAATAAAAAACAGTCATCTTTGGGTTCTGTACTCTGCCGCCATGTTTAATTTTGATTTTTGGTTAGCAAGACGCAAGGATAAACTGTACAGGTGAAATACACAGACACAGATATGTGGTGATTAGTGGTAAGTAACATACTAACAAAAATACATTTTCACTCACCAAGAAGTGGGCAAAAATTTGCTGTTGTGCAATTATTCAATTAAAAATACTCCAAAAGGAAGAAGCAGTACAAACACCGTCAGGAGATCCACTTCAGAGACTGCAATTAGCAAAGGTTATTCCTAACAGAGAGCAGTCAGCTACAGACATCCCTTATTTTAGGCTTTAACACTATTCAAATGCATGAACTGTAAATCTGGCATAAAAATGAGGATTTTGACTCCAACTATAAAAAGAAGAAATGTCACAGAGTCTTGATCTTAACAACTTAGAGGAAATATTGAAGGTGCAGAGGTTCCATCAAGCTCCTCGTTTTCCCGAGACAAACTGCAGGAATCTCCGAGGGATGGTGGCACTCGGCTGGTAGGTTGGAGGTACAGCAAAAGAACACGTTCAATTCAATTCAATTCAATTCAATTTTATTTATATAGCGCCAAATCACAACAAATGTCGCCTCAAGGCGCTTCATAGATACAGAGAAAAGCCCAACAATCATATGACCCCCTATGAGCAAGCACTTTGGCGACAGTGGGAAGGAAAAACTCCCTTTTAACAGGAAGAAACCTCCGGCAGAACCAGGCTCAGGGAGGGGCGGCCATCTGCTGCGACCGGTTGGGGTGAGAGAAGGAAGACAGGATAAAGACATGCTGTGGAAGAGAGACAGAGATTAATAACAGATACGATTCAATACAGAGAGGTCTGTTAATACATAGTGAGTGAGAAAGGTGACTGGAAAGGAAAAAACTCAATGCATCATGGGAATCCCCCGGCAGCCTACGTCTATTGCAGCATAACTAAGGGAGGATTCAGGGTCACCTGGTCCAGCCCTAACTATATGCTTTAGCAAAAAGGAAGGTTTTAAGCCTAATCTTAAAAGTAGAGATAGTGTCTGTCTCCTGAATCCAAACTGGAAGCTGGTTCCACAGAAGAGGGGCCTGAAAACTGAAGGCTCTCCCTCCCATTCTACTTTTAAATACTCTAGGAACAACAAGTAGGCCTGCAGAGCGGGAGCGAAGTGCTCTAATAGGGTGATATGGTACTACAAGGTCATTAAGATAAGATGGGGCCTGATTATTTAAGACCTTGTATGTGAGGAGCAGCATTTTGAATTCAATTCTGGATTTAACAGGAAGCCAATGAAGGGAAGCCAAAACAGGAGAAATATGCTCTCTCCTTCTAGTCCCTGTCAGTACTCTTGCTGCAGCATTTTTGGATTAACTGAAGGCTTTTCAGTGAGTTTTTTGGACATCCTGATAATAATGAATTGCAGTCGTCCAGCCTGGAAGTAATAAATGCATGAACTAGTTTTTCAGCGTCACTCTGAGACAGGATATTTCTAATTTTAGAGATGTTGCGCAAATGGAAGAACGCAGTCTTACATATTTGTTTAATATGTGCGTTGAAGGACATATCCTGGTCAAAAATGACTCCAAGGTTTACTCACAGTGTTACTGGAGGCCAAGGTAATGCCATCCAGAGTAAGATCTGGTTAGATACCATATTTCTAAGCTTTTCAGCGCCGAGTACAATGACCTCAGTTTTATCTGAGTTAAGAAGCAGGAAAGTTAGCGGCCATCCAAGTCTTTATGTCTTTAAGACATTCCTGCAGTTTAACTAATTGGTGTGTGTTATCTGGCTTCATGGACAGATAGAGCTGGGTGTCATCTGCATAGCAGTGAAAATGTATGCCTATGTCTTCTAATGATGCTGCCTAGGGGAAGCATGTATAATGTAAACAGAATTGGTCCTAGCACCGAACCTGTGGAACTCCATAATTAACCTCAGTGTGTGAAGAGGACTCTCCATTTACATGCACAAATTGGAGTCTATTAGATAGATATGATACAAACCACTGCAGTGCAATACCCTGTAATACCTACAGCATGTTCTAATCGCTCTAATAGAATATTATGGTCAACAGTATCGAATGCTGCACTAAGGTCAAGAAGGACAAGCACAGAGATGAGTCCACTGTCAGAGGCCATAAGAAGATCATTTGTAACCTTCACTAAAGCTGTTTCTGTGCTGTGATGAACTCTGAAACCTGACTGAAACTCTTCAAATAAACCATTCCTCTGCAGATGATCTGTTAGCTGTTTGACAACTACTCTTTCAAGGATTTTGATATGAAAGGAAGGTTGGAGATTGGCCTATAATTAGCTAAGACTGCTGGGTCTAGAGATGGCTTTTTGAGTGTGTTTATAAATCCAGTCTGTCCTTTGTCAGAGCATTGCTCTCTTCTCTTCTATGTTCATGTTTTTTGGACAACAGGACGACAAAGATTCTTGTTACTTTCTGTTAGATTTCTGATCCCATGCATTTTGGGTTCAAACTCAAATAAAGGTCCATTTTTACGTTCACCTGTTTATCCCAAGAGTCTGGTCCATAGTGGCAGGTATCTAATAGGCTGTTGATTTCTTCTGCGTTGTCTTTTAAAATCCAAGACTTACTCAATGGTATTAAGATCAGAGCTCTGTGAGAACCAAACCTTCTGTCACAGGATGGTTAGTGTTGTCATTTTTGTCTGCAAGTTGTTGCTATATTTACTTAACCAAAATAATAAACTCGTAATACAAAAAAAAAAAACTTTAAAGTATGAACACAGCCTTTGTAATGTCACACATCAGTTTTTGACGTTTAATATTTGAAACCATGAGCAAAGTGCTGCGCTTCATGCTCACATGGTAGATAACTTTTCAGTCATAAGGTAGGCCCACCCACAACCATAGTTTTTATTGTCTTTTCAGACAGTAATGACAAACAAACGTCACAAAATAAGCATCGTGTCGTATTAAATAAGATTAGAAATGTATGAACTCACCAGAAAAACATTCAAAGACGGCATGGAGCTCAGGGATCTCAGTCTGGTAACATTTGCGATCAATCCAACCAGGCAAGATCATCTCAAGCTAATTTCTTTTGTACAACCAGTTCTTGTTAATGTGTAAAGGGATTTTATGGCATGTGCATTGAAATGATGTTGGCACAATGTTTCACTGGTCATCTTCTAAACATGCAGATAAATAACTAAAAAAGAAATTTGATAGCACGTGCATGATTAAAGATAGAAACTAATTTGTATGTAGTGGCAAATCAAGATGCAGCATGTCTATTACTAAAACAAAATGATTTAGAAGAAGCGAGTGCAGACTTAACACTCTGTGTGATGGTTGTTTCTCTAGTTGCTGGTGTGAAGTTTGTAAATCTGCGGGTGGGATGTGTGCACTTGTTTCAGCAGCCTTAAAACAATAGGCAGACTTGAGAGAGGCTCTTTGATATAACCACATTTTAATGGGACACACACTTATAGCGTGCTTGACAGTATCTGATTGAGACGCTGTGGTTTTCTCCATATCGTAACGCACTCACTTCTTGTGTCTAGCTTGTGAGCGTGCATATGTGCACGTGTCCTCCTCGACGCAGTGGGAACATGCACATTCGCTCACTGGTGGGCCCTGGGACAGGCAGACAATTAAACAGGTCAGCGTGGGGTAACCGTGGCCAGCCTGCGGGGGGCGGTAGACGCGCAGCTGGAGGTAGCAGGACAGGCGAGAACAGCAACACCTCCAACGGACATGCTCTCTGTTTCACAGGCAGACACTGAGGGACACACACATACAAACACACACACCCAGCCGGTAGGAGAGAAAGATGATTAAGAAGTTAGAGAGGAGGAGATGGAGCACTTCTGGACAGTGACATGAACTCTGAACCTCTAAAATTACACAAAGAGGTGATTTCACAATTTTGCCCAAAAATGCAACAAAACATAAAAGAACTACAGGAAATTTAACAGACAATCATTTCTTCTCCTTTAACCATTTCCCCCTGAGGTTTTACAGTATTAATTCATAGTTATGGAAACAGAAGAGCACTAGATGAGGGAGCTGAAGCTTTCTTGACCTGTGCATGCAAACTGAGTTTTTATTGTCCTTTTGGCCTTTACCCTGCGTTGCTCTCTAACTCCTGAATGCTATTTTACATGTTTTTCTTTAACCTTTGCTCCACTGAGAGTGTGGCGTTTTTTTGCTGCAGAGATGTTACAACAATTAAGAAAACAGGTGCCTCACAGTGTCTAACAAACTTCAGCCGTGGCTCCTCTGTGATAAAAGCAGATTAAAGCTTTTCTCTATGTTTGCGTGGTAACTGATTGCCAAGGCAGTGCTATTCTTGTTTGCTATTGCAGCCGAGGCGGAATTACCTCGATTTTGTACAAAATAGTCAATTAAATTAACTGTGAAAGGCTATTTATTTTGACCTGGGGATACATTTTTTTTCTCTCTTTTTCTTTCCTCTCATACACGTTGTAAATGGGGTGGGGGAGTGAGGGGTGGTGGGGACAACAGAAGATGAGAAATTGGGAGCAGAACAAAGACAGAGGATTCGGCTGAAGTCCCAGAGTTGGAGTCACACTGCCATCAGGTGGACATCAGCTAACACTGCAGATCTGACAGGAAATGTGTAAGAAAGTATTTCTGTGAAGGAGAGTGCAGCCACAGCGCTGTTTTCATGTGTCGTCTCCACATTCAACAGTCTTGTTCTCATGAAAACCATAATTAGATATTTTGCGTGCTGTGCTTCAGCAGTGTCACGTGGGCCTACAAGTTTTCTGCATCACACTGCACTGGTTATATCAATAGTGTGCAAATGTTTTAATGATGAAAGATGTAACTAGTACTTTAATTTGACAGGGAAAAATTCAAATAGAAAAATACTCAAAACAGACTAGATTTGCCATTAGTTAGTTAGGAGTTAGTTAGGTGGTGCAATGATTAGCAGCTCACGGCAAATGAGATTTAGTTGAAATATTCTAGCTGACTGGAACTTTAATGTTTGTGGCATGTTCTCCCTGTACATGTGTGGGTTTCACTGGGTACTCCAGCTATGCCACACAGTCCAAAGATATACACGTTAGGTTAACGATGATTTCAAATCGTCGTAGGTGTCAGTAAAGGTAAAATAAACAGCTTGTTGTATAAAAGCACTCCGATGGCCTGTAAAACTAAAAAAAGCACTATTGTACTAGTGCCGTTCCATTCCTTATACAGTAGAAGTCAAAGTGCCACTTCAATTAACTTTAACGAATAGAAACATATATTTATTACATCTAGCTTCGGTGCATGCAACCAGAGCAAAGCATTCTGCTTTCGTAATTGTGTCTCTTTTCCTTTGCAAAGGACTTTAGAGTTAAGATGGGTTGGGTTATCTTTACTTAACCTTTCATTTACATCTGGCTAATATCTGGACGTGGACTATTCAGTTCATTTCAGTATTATTTATACAGTGCCAAATCACAACAGCAGTCACCTCAAGGGTAGACTCTACAATAAAATAATTCTTCAACAAGCAAAAATCTAAACGGCATTTTGTGTGATGTTTTTTTGCTATTGTTGTTGTTTTCTCCTTGTTTAACATTACAGATTCACACTATACATGAGATCCTTTAAACTTGATAAATTTAAAATAAAGAGGAAATCTGTAATAATGCAATCAAAATGAATATGTATTGTATGTGTACAATTAATACCAGCAGTGCAAATGCAGACTAGTCAGCCATATATGGTTTTGCATCACCAACTGAATGCATGTAAACTCCCTGTGGTAATACAATTCTGACAGTGTGAGCTATGGCAAGGCTTTGTTTTTTGCCTATACGAGACGCATCCCCTCACCTGAGAATCTGTAGTGCTCTTACAGCATATTGTCAGAAAAAAAGGTGAATTTATTCTGAAACTCTGGCCGTAACCTCCACTGGAGCGTGTTAGATGTGGAAAAAAGTAAATAAAGTTACCACGAATTATTCTTTTTTGTACTTTCACAACAAGAAAAAGTCCAATACTGAATAATATGGTAATGAAACACAAACGAAAAATTCTACAAAGGTCAGATTGTAAATTAAAATGCTATTAAATTCTGGTTATTAGACATATGTCACATGTGTCAGGACTGCACTGATTTAATTAATTATTCTAAAAAAAAACTGTTTGACTTTGTCAAATTTAACATGAATGTTAAGAAATGGGTTTTCAGGGCCTTCACTTGTCCCTCACTACACCCAGCCAAACAACCAAATTTTACCCATGATGTAGTGTAGAGGCACAAAACAGGACGGATGTGGTCACAGCTTTTATCCAAACCAGCCTATCGATGATTTGAAATTAAAGGACACAATGCTGCATTTAAAGTAAAATGTATTTTCATACAGTTATCTTGATCCAAATAAGATGTCCACACACACACAAACACATATCAAAACCTCATTCCAGGTTTAAATAGGATTTAAAAGAATGTGCAATACAATGATGTTTGTTAGTACAGCTCAGCACGAGGGAGATTTATCTTCTAACAGATGCATCCCAACACCAAGTGACATCCCAATGAAAACAAATAGACAAAAAACACAATACAGCAGCAGAAACATAAGGGTTTGCACACATGCATGCGCACATGGTGTCTAGTTAAATGAGGCATGTGATACACTGTAGTGGAATGTGTGTGACAGTAAGACAGAGAGAATAATTGTGACTGCGAGATAGAGCAAATGATGAGCTGGAGGGGAAGTAAACAATGCCAGTTCCTGTGATAGACTGCAGAACACTTTCCATCTCATTGACTTTGAATAATTTTTCACATCAAATGAAAAGTAATTACATCACAACAACTCATGCTGAATGGTTTCCTCTCACTCTATCTTTGTGTATCTGTGTGTGTAAACCAAGATGAGTATTTATGTTGGTCAGTGATTCAATTGACTCATTCATTATGTCGAATAAAAGGTGATGGTAGACTTTGCTGTTTGTAGTGTACCTCATGTTTTGAGAACGAAACCCTTTTGAGATGCTACATTGTATCTAGGACGAGAGTCACAAGAGTGAATGCACAATGAGCAACATATGCTAAACTGCAGCAAGTACAACATTGGGATTCTTGTTTATGTATATTTTACTATAAAATTTGACACACAAGCCATTTTACTGTTTCTACCTCCATACTGAAAACATCATCCACGCATTTGGTGTTGATGTCTCATTTGGAAAACAAACTTGCACATATGAATATGGTTTTAGCAGAAAATCATCCACTAATTAGCTTATGCTGGTTATAAAGAAATATTACACCTAAGTTTAGTCTGATGCCAGACCTGAAAGGCTCCCTCTCTTTGCCCTCAGCTTTGCAGTTATGTACAGTATGCCTATCATTTCCACCCTTGTAATATAAGGTAACACCTTTCTCACTGAGGTCAGCCAGTTCTGTCTTTCAGTTTAATCTCACTTACTTTGTTAGCTCAACATTAGCTAATCCCGATTACACCTTATATAGTGCATGGATAAGATTGGATAGGAACAACAGTATATAAGGCAAAATCAGAGTTTGCACCATTTTAACAAGCTTGAAAGTTGACATTTGGCATTTTCTTTATTCTTCAAACCCGCCCAAACTCTCTTAAGCACACCTGTTTTGGAATTCCTGCTTCCTTCTAGTGGAACCAGGTCACTAGTGTTTAATGATGTTAATAAATATAACAAGGCAGCACGGTGGCACGGTGGTTAGCACTGTTGCTGCACAGCAAGAAGGTCCTGAGTTCAATTCCACCATCAGGCCGGGGTCTTTCTGTGTGGAGTTTGCATGTTCTCCCCGTGTTTGCGTGGGTTCCCTCCGGGTACTCCGGCTTCCTCCCACCGTCCAAAGACATGCAGCTTGTGGGGATAGGTTAATTGGATAATCTAAATTGCCACTAGGTGTGAATGTGCGAGTGAATGTGAGTGCGAATGGTTGTCTGTCTCTATGTGTTGGCCCTGCGACAGACTGGCGACCTGTCCAGGGTGTACCCTGCCTCTTGCCCTATGACAGCTGGGATAGGCTCCAGTGCCCCCCGCAACCCTGAAAAGGATAAGCGGAAGCAAATGGATGGATAAATATAACAGGGTATTCTGGATCTCTAGTCTTCTTGAAGAACATTCTTTTTTATGTTGGCTGCCTTTTATTCTATTCTCTGTTAAGATGATCCCACACTGCTTCAATAATGTCGACATCTAGGTTGGGGAGGCCTGGATAGAAAAATACACACTAGGAGACTATGAGTGATGGACTGGCCTCCCCAACCTAGATGTCTTCACAGACTTATTTGTGGGTCCTGCTGACTTCAGAAACTGAAAAGCACACTCTGAGATTAGGTGACTGACTTAACCATTAAAATTATCCCAGATATGACAGAACTTGTAAAAACAGTCTTGACCTGAGGAAACGGGAAGGTTTGGCAGCAGTTCCTGTCAAAGGCAAACAAGGAACAGGAAACGTGTCAGGAGAGAGGCAACATCATTGGGAGGGTTACTTTTCAAATGTATTCCACTACAGATTGCAGAATACATGCCCTAAAATGTATTTTGTAACGTATTCCGTTACGTTACTCAGTGAGAGTAACGTATTCTGAATACTTTGGATTCAGGTACTCACCATTTTTGCAGCGATCTCGTATAGAAAACTATTCCGTGCTTATATAAAACAGGTCCGCAGCTCCAAACCGTAGTAAAGGGACCTCTGGCTAATACGTCGGGTTCATGTCGGGCTCGTAGCTGAAAACTAGCTTTACTTTGTTGTCTGGGTCAACTTTGCTAGCGAGAGACAGAGAGAGGCGTTGAAAGGCTGCTCCAACGGAACTTATTGTTTCAGAGGAAAACACGAACACGGTGTACAGTCGAGTCTTAATAGCTTACTTACAACTGGGCTCGTCAGGCTCTCTTCTTGGCTGCAGTGGTTATTATTATATTTACATGCTTCCAGCTCCCGTTTTTGCTCGATGACAACTCTCCTTTTCCTCCCTCCCTCGCTCACAGACACATAACGGGTATGGCAGGCGATTCTCCCTGCAGCACGGACTACACTGCCCATTATGCTACATTCTTTAGGGCGATGCCTGTAACACTCTGCCTATTGCCTTCATATTAAATAATTTTTTGCATAATAATTTTTAAAAATATCTCTTCATGTCATTAGAGGTGACATGGGCCACGAGATTGAGACACAGGCATTAGAGCCTCTTAATGCGTGTTTTGTTTGGGTTTCCACCAGCGTGGAATTACTAAAAATAGAGAGGGCATAGCCTAACATATGGAACAGGGAAGTACCGCCGTGTACTCCTTTGATTTCAACAAAGTAACTGTATTCTGAATACCACCTTTTTAAACTGTAACTGTAACGGAATACAGTTACTCATATTTTGTATTTTAAATACATAGCGTTGGTACATGCATTCCATTACTCCCCAACACTGAGTGTAACACCATGCAGCTCGCTCCACTCAAGCCCTCTCTCCACAGCTCTTCAGCTCTGCAGCGGCAGCTTTGGCAAAAGGACACCAAGGTGAATTTAAGCAAAGTGAGTATGCAAGCGAGGGAGCCAAGGTTGAGTAATGAGTCCAGTGCAACGATTTGGGAAACAGGATAGGAAACAGGAATGTAGCCAGAATGAAATCAGCCTGGCTGCATTCAGGTGTGTAGTTCGGTAGCCGGTGTATAATTAACAATGGGCTAGACTAAACTGGTGTAAGTTGTCAGGTGGGCTAATAAAGCAATGTAGCTGAGAGTGTGAAGCACCCAGATACTCCAGATTACATAAATGGTATAATGTTGTGTCAAGTGGTGTAACTACAGCGTAGTTGTTTGTGAAGAACGTGCAACATTCTTCATATCAAAGATATTATCATGCTAGAGACAACAATGTTTTTAAAGCCACTTACAGGTTCATACAGGTTTTTTGGTATGTGCCTATAATTACATACATATACTCAGAATCTGAGTAAATTGTAAGTATAAGTCAAACTGGTATGGTTATTTTAATAGAATAAAAAAAATATTTTCATGAAAATATCTCAACCAAAGCCTCATCACAAATGGTCACAATAAAATGGTCAAACTTGAGAGGGTGACTGTCAAACAGCCATTGCTAAGTAAGGAAAATAGGAAGAAAGTTTGCCAAATTACACAAGACCTGAATTAAAAATTAGTGTCAATACTGTACCCCTTAATAAGAGGGGTACAGTGCCTTACAAATCCACTGTCAAGGACTTGGACCCAAAGTGTCATGGTCCGTGGGAGTGTCTGAGGTTTTTTTTCACCTGTGGCTGCTGGTCTCCTGTCCATCCCTTTGGGGTGGAGCTTCCTGCATCTCACCTGGGCCTCATCTGCAAGGAATCAGGGGGAGAGCTACTTAAACCTGTGCAACCTGCCCTCCACAGTGGTAAACTAGGTAGCTCTTCAGTAAAAACCTTTTTTTATTTGTTTCCTTGTGTAACTGTTTAAATGTTTAGAGGTAATTGTGTCCATGGACTGGACATCTGTTTAGCCTTCTCTCTTGTTTGCTATTACATCTTGGATAATCTGGAAATTCCCATGAACCTCCCCTCCTCAGAGCCTTCAAAGCCCAGACTTGCAAAGTAAGGAGAATAAACCAGCAATAAACCTTTTGATATCTTGACATGTTCACCACAGCCATTTCCATGCTTTTTGCAAAATCCACCTGTCACGGCTGGGGCGGCAGTCGTGTGGAGGTGAGGAAGGAGGATCCAAAAGCAGACAGTGGCGGAGGTGCAAGTGGGTTTTATTTACAGTGCACAAATAACCAAGGTGTGGGCAGAACTGAACATAAACCTAAACTGGAAAAGCTAATACAAAAGGAGGACATGGAGCGAGGGGCAGAGAGACGCGGAGCAGATACACAAATGAACACAGACGACGCGACGAGAACACAGGCAGACACCAACTATAAATACACACACCAGGTAATCAGGAAATGGCACACAGGAGGGCAACACAGCTGGGAGGAATCAGGGCTGACGGGACAGGGGAAATGTAAACTGAACATACTCACATCAGACAGAGACCTTCACAATAAAACAGGAAACTCAGACACGAGGAACCAAACAAGACACAGAACTAAACAGACAGCTTCACAAACAGGCGGGGTGACACGATAGACAGACAGAGACACAGACGCAGACTCAAAGGCAGACCGAATATAACACATAGAACTCAAACAGTAATAATCAACAACCTCATAATAAACTAGAAAATGATAATAAACTGAAAGCGCTGGGTCACCGACCCAGGACCATGACAGTACCCCCCCCTCAAGGGCTGGCTCCAGACAGCCCAGCAGAAACACAAAAACCGACCAAAACAAAACAGAAAACAACCCGACCAGGGCGGGCGGAGGGGGTCCAGGGCGGAGGGACAGAGACCAAAAGTCCCAGATGGCCAAGTGTAGGGGGCCGACAGCGCAGGAGGCCAAAACAGTTCAGTTCCGGAGGCCGACCATGCGAATGGCAGTGGCAGTGGGGCAGGTCCGGAGGCCGGCCACGCAGACGGCGACGGCGGCGAGGAAGCAGTTCTGGGGGCCGACCGTGCGGATGGCGACGGCGGCGAGGAAGCAGTTCTGGGGGCCGACCGTGCGGACGGCGACGGCGGCGGGAATGCATGTCCGGGGGCCGGCCACGGTGACAAAGCTGCCGACCGTGCGGACGGTGACGGCGGCGTGAAAGCAAGTCCGGAGGCCGGCCACGGTGACGAAGATGCCCAACATGCGGCCTGGCAGATGACCGACGGTGTTGAGGCGGCAGTTGGGGACCTGAAGGCTGCGTGGCCTTCGCAGCACCAGACGAGACGGAAGCTGAGGCAGAGGCTGGACCAGACGAGACGGAAGCTGAGGCAGAGGCTGGACCAGGCGACGGCGTGGGTGGAGACACTGACGCTGGACCAGGCGACGGCGTGGGTGGAGACACTGACGCTGGACCAGGCGACGGCGTGGGTGGAGACCCTGACGCTGGACCAGGCGACGGCGTGGGTGGAGACCCTGACGCTGGACCAGGCGACGGCGTGGGTGGAGACCCTGAAGCTGGACCAGGCGACGGCATGGGTGGAGCTGAGACCGGACCAGACAAAAGCGAAGGCAGAGCTGAGGCAGGACCAGACGAAGGCGAAGCTGGAGCTGGACCAAACGAAGGCGGAGCTGGACCAGACGAAGGCGGAGCTGGACCAGGACCAGACGAAGACGAAGACGGAGCTGGACCAGACGAAGGCGGAGCTGGACCAGGACCAGACGAAGCAGATGAGGCAGAGGCCGGACCAGGCGACGGCGAAGTTGATGGTGGTGAAGCCGGACCAGGCGACGGCGAAGTTGATGGTGGTGAAGCCGGACCAGGCGACGGCGAAGTTGATGGTGGTGAAGCCGGACCCGGCGACGGCGAAGTTGATGGTGGTGAAGCCGGACCAGGCGACGGCGAAGTTGATGGTGGTGAAGCCGGACCAGGCGACGGCGTGGATGATGGTGGTGGAGACTCCGAGGCTGCAGCTGGTGGCTGGACGGGCTCCTCGGGCCCCCAGCTGGCGAAGCAGGAGGCCGGACGGGCTCCTCGGGCCCCCCAGCTGGCGAAGCAGGAGGCCGGACGGGCTCCTCGGGCCCCCCAGCTGGCGAAGCAGGAGGCCGGACGGGCTCCTCGGGCCCTCCAGCTGGCGAAGCAGGAAGCTGGCTAGGTTCTCCTGAACCTCCAGCTGACGAGTCTTGGGGCTGGACGGGCTCCTCGGGCCCTCCAGCTGACGAGTCTTGGGGCTGGACGGGCTCCTCGGGCCCCCCAGCGAAAACAGTCTCAGAACCAGTGGGCACTGGAGCCCCTGGCACACACAGGACAGAACCAGCAGGTGCGGGGACCTCTGGCAGAGACAGAACAGAACCAGCAGGTGCGGGGACCCCTGGCAGAGACAGAACAGAACCAGCAGGTGCGGGGACCCCTGGCAGGGACAGAACAGAACCAGCAGGTGCGGGGACCCCTGGCAGGGACAGAACAGAACCAGCAGGTGCGGAGACCTCTGGCGGGCGCAGAACAGAACCAGCAGGTGCGGGGACCTCTGGCGGGCGCAGAACAGAACCAGCAGGTGCGGAGACCTCTGGCGGGCACAGAACAGAACCAGCAGGCACACAGGCCTCTGGCAGGGACAGAACAGAACCAGCAGGTGCGGGGACCTCTGGCAGAGACGGAACAGAACCAGCAGGTGCGGGGACCTCTGGCAGAGACGGAACAGAACCAGCAGGTGCGGGGACCTCTGGCGGGCGCAGAACAGAACCAGCAGGTGCGGGGACCTCTGGCGGGCGCAGAACAGAACCAGCAGGTGCGGGGACCTCCGGCAGAGACAGAACAGAACCAGCAGGTGCGGGGACCTCTGGCAGAGACAGAACAGAACCAGCAGGCACACAGGCCTCTGGCGGGCACAGAACAGAACCAGTAGGTGCGGGGACCTCTGGCGGGCACAGAACAGACTGCAGCTGCGCGGAGCACCGACCCTGCTCAGGCAGCGACAGCCGGGTGCAGTCCTCAGCTGGGTTCTTAGCCTCCAGGGGTCCAGAGTCTGCTGGGGGCCGAAACCCAGCCTCTGGGGAGGCCCTGGGGCGAATAACAGTCTCTAGATTAGCCAGTTTCTGAGAAACTAGAGTGGTTTTATTGGGTTTGTCTCTCCGCTTAAAATGGGTGCTAGGAACGGGATTCAAAATGGGTGGCACAGACACAGCCTCCAGTATGGAGGGAGCGGGTGACCGGGCTAATGGAATAGATGCAGGCTGGGCTAATGAACTGGCTAAAGGCTGATGTACTGTTTGAGGTGAGACTGGAGTTGGTAGTGGAGTGGATGAAACCCAGTCAGTTACTGTTTTGGATGTTTTGAAAATGCCAACTTGTGAGAGGTCAGTTACCACGAAGGTAGGTAAGCGCCGTGAACTGTCTCTACTCTCCCCATGAACAGCCCCAGAAAACACAGTCCCAGAAGCACCAGCGTCCTTAAAACTCACCACAGCTGGTCGCACAGGGGTCCCTGAATCCGGCTGTGGGGTGAAGCGCCGGTGGCGCGAATGTTTCCTTCCCACCGCTGACGGCTCCGACAGGCAGGGAAAAACCCCTGGGGGGTCGGGCCGTGAAACCTCCGGTGGGTGAATCTGAGACGGCTGCTTTGTGGCGGTCGTTGTCCGTTGTTGCGGGGCAGGATCTTCCGAAGCTTGCACCGCTTCCCGGGCTTTATGCAGATCAGCGATTAAGTCAGTAAATCCCCGGACCTGGTGGAGATAGGGATTTCCGGCCAGGATAGCCTCAATGGCATTTATCCCCACAACCTTCGCTCGTGCATTGGAGGTGTGGGTTACCCAGTCCACCAGGCGTAGGGCGCGTGTGAGGTCGCTCTCCCCGGACAAAGCTGCTGGATCCATCTTGTGGTCGCGTCGTACTGTCACGGCTGGGGCGGCAGTCGTGTAGAGGTGAGGAAGGAGGATCCAAAAGCAGACAGTGGCGGAGGTGCAAGTGGGTTTTATTTACAGTGCACAAATAACCAAGGTGTGGGCAGAACTGAACATAAACCTAAACTGGAAAAGCTAATACAAAAGGAGGACATGGAGCGAGGGGCAGAGAGACGCGGAGCAGATACACAAATGAACACAGACGACGCGACGAGAAACACAGGCAGACACCAACTATAAATACACACACCAGGTAATCAGGAAATGGCACACAGGAGGGCAACACAGCTGGGAGGAATCAGGGCTGACGGGACAGGGGAAATGTAAACTGAACATACTCACATCAGACAGAGACCTTCACAATAAAACAGGAAACTCAGACACGAGGAACCAAACAAGACACAGAACTAAACAGACAGCTTCACAAACAGGCGGGGTGACACGATAGACAGACAGAGACACAGACGCAGACTCAAAGGCAGACCGAATATAACACATAGAACTCAAACAGTAATAATCAACAACCTCATAATAAACTAGAAAATGATAATAAACTGAAAGCGCTGGGTCACCGACCCAGGACCATGACACCACTAACATCTGGATTTCTCCTTCACACCATTACTACCCAACAACTCTTCTCCTTTCAGGTTCATGTGCATTGAAATCAGATCCAATCACTACTCTCTGTCTTGAACAAAAATGAACAAACATAGAAAATTAGTCAACCAATGGATGGACTTATGTCTAGCTGTTAAGGAACCCCAATATAGTCAACTTTATGCCAAATATTGGCCTAAACAGTTTTCAGTGCTAATGAACTTCAATCACTGACAAACTTCTGTTTGACTAACAAACAATTCAATATTCAATTCATAAATTCAAGAGTCTCCTAAAGCAGCTCCTATAGATGTCGTACGTCCTCTCAGACATGTCTGCAACTGCTAAAAGAAACACGGGATTAAATAGCAGGATGTTTAGAATAGAGGATTAGGACTTCCTTCTCTCACCCCAACCGGTCGCAGCAGATGGCCCCGCCCCTCCCTGAGCCTGGTTCTGCCGGGGGTTTCTTCCTGTTAAAAGGGAGTTTTTCCTTCCCACTGTCGCCAAAGTGCTTGCTCATAGGGGGTCATATGATTGTTGGGTTTTTCTCTGTATCATGAAGCGGCTTGAGGCGACTTTTGTTGTGATTTGGCGCTATATAAATAAAATTGAATTGAATTGAATTGACAGTTAGAGAGAAGTAAGAGGTAAAAGTGAAAGGTCCTTAAATACACTAGGCTAAGTCAACCCTTTTCCCAACTCTATCAATGGGTCACATAATCTAAAAGACAAACTGACAGGAAGGTTATTGCAAACTTGAAATAGCCAAGAAGATGAACCCTCGGGATCCTTTGTCCCCACCAGAACTGCAGCCACACAGCCCTTACACATTCTGCTCTTCCAAGTTTTTTGTATTAAGGTTGTGTTGTGCAAACCATTTAGATTTCAAACTCTTCAACTTAATCTAGAATGTCTTATGCTGTCAAAATTTGATGTGACTCTATGTTTTCTACATCTGTTTCCACGATGATGGAAGAGATAAAGCCCCAGTAAGTAACTGCCTATAGACGACACAGAGATCTAGTCCAAGGTCTCACTCCCAGACAGAACACCATTGGCACCCCTTTTGTTATAAAAGAGGCTCAGTTATATATCAGCAATAGATCCAATGTACTTTGGTTTACTGGAAAAGGCTACCATTTATATGTGGATAACTGTTTTCCAAATTCTTGCAATATTGGTTATATAAATAAATAAATCAGAAAGAGAAGCGATGAGTTGTCTATAAGACGACAACCTCCTTTTTGTTATGTGGAAGATCATTAGGGGCATAGTGTGCAGCAGTTTTCATGGAGCGTATAAAAGTGGCTACACATTCAGAAACATGATGGAAGCTGGGCTCT
This sequence comes from Neolamprologus multifasciatus, assembly GCF_963576455.1. NCBI lineage: Eukaryota > Metazoa > Chordata > Actinopteri > Cichliformes > Cichlidae > Neolamprologus > Neolamprologus multifasciatus. The sequence goes on along the minus strand of NC_140452.1, from coordinate 37,976,759 downwards.
GGCACTGATGACATCAGGGATTCCAATAATAGCTACATACATATATATATATACACATATATACATACATATATATATATATATATATATATATATATATATATATATATATATATATATATATATATATATATATATATACATATACATATATATATATATATACATATATATATATATATATATATATATATATATATAGCTGGCAGTGATGGGAATATCAGTGTTACAAGTAACGGCGTTACTAATGGACTACACGCCTTTGGAGCAGAGGATCAATAATAATAATAATGGATTGGATTTATATAGCGCTTTTCAAGGCACCCAAAGCGCTTCACAATGCCACTATTCATTCACTCTTGCATTCACACACTGGTGGAGGTGTGTGGGAGGTGTGTGAGGTTGTAGCCACAGCTGCCCTGGGGCAGACTGACAGAAGCGAGGCTGCCATATCGGGCCCCTCTGGCCATCACCAGTAGGCAGTAGGGTAAAGTGTCTTGCCCAAGGACACAACGACCAGGACAGAGAGCCCGGGGATCGAACCGGCGACTTTCCAGTTACAGATGCGCTTCCCAACCCCCTGAGCCACGGTCACCCGGTCTGTGTCAGGTGTTGAACAAGCATCGGTGGGCAAAAGATGAAAATAGGGCATTGTTGGGGAGCTGCAGCCTCCCCAATAGTGGCAGACATCCAAGAAAGGGTCTCCAGTATGAAGAGTTGGGATCTATGGATTCTTCAATACCCAACATCCACAATGACAGCGAAACAACTAGCAGCTCAGTGTTCCAACATTCGAAAGAAGGGACCCCTGTCACAGCTAGAGATTGATGGATAGGAGAAGGATCGTTGAGTGCGAGAGGAACTGACATGAAAGATAGGATCATGACCAAGCTTGAAACCTGGATCCCACATAGCCGGTTACCAAGACTACGGGAAGTACCCTCAGAAGGTCTGCTAGATGATGTTAATGCAGCACTACGAACGATACCTACCTACAGCCACCATTACTGAGACTAACAAGCTAATCTACAATACGGCAGACGTGATCAGTGAGATGCTTGGCTACAAATTGAACAGCCACAAGGGGTAGTACCATCCATGGAGAAGGTGGCTAGAGGCTGAGATCAAGGTAGTACGAAGGGAGGCTAGCCAACTATCGGAGTTGCAGAAAGGTGCGACAAAGAAGGTGCCTAAGAAGTACAGAAAGCTGTCCATACCTGAGGCCTTGGAAACTGCCAAGCAATGACTCACAGCCTTGGCCAGCCGCTTAAAGAGGTACACCAGAGAGATCGAAGGCAGGAGAATAAACCAGTTGCTCTCCACAGAACCAGCCCAGGTGTACTCTCAGTGTCAGGGGAACAATATGAGAACAGCACCACCAAGGTTGGAGACAGAGCAATACTGGAAGAGCATATGGGAGAAGGATGCAACCTTTAACAGCAGACATCCAAGAAAGGGTCTCCAGTATGAAGAGTTGGACAGCACCAGGCCCCCCAATGGTTCACGCCTACTGGCTGAAGAAGCTGACTGCACTCCAGGAGCATCTGGCAGCACAAATGAACTAGCTGCTAGTTGACGAGAGACACCCGGAATGGCTAACCAAAGGCTGGACAGTCCTGATCTTGAAGGACCCCCAGAAGGGGCCGGTCCCCTCCAACTACCAACCAATAACCTGCCTCACCACCACGTTGAAGCTCCTGTCAGGCATCATAGCGGCTAAGATGAACAGGCTCATAGGTCAATACATGAGTGGGGCACAGAAAGGGATGGGCAAGAATACCCGGGGCGCAAAACACCAGCTACTGGTAGACCGAACAATCAGCCGAGACTGCAAGACCAGACTGACCAACTTGTGCACTGCCTGGATTGATTACAAGAAGGCCTATGACTCAGTTCCCCACACCTGGATCCTGGAATGCATAGAACTATACAAGATCAACAGGACCCTAAAAGCCTTCATCAGGAACTCAATGGGGATGTGGCAACAGCACTACAGGCCAACTTCAAGCCCATAGCCCAAGGCACCATCAAGTGTGGGATCTACCAAGGAGATGCTCTGTCCCCACTGCTATTCTGCATAGGCCTGAACCCCCTCAGTGAGATCATTGACAAGACTGGCTATGGATCCCGACTACGGAATGGAACAGTTGTCAGCCACCTCCTGTACAAGGATGACATCAAGCTGTATGCCAAGAGTTAACGAGACATCGATTCACTGATTCACACCACCAGGATATAATATACAGCAATGATATCGAAATGTCGTTCAGACTGGAAAAGTGTAGTCGGATGATAACAAAGAGAGGGAATGTAGTCAGAACTGAGGGGGTCAAACTACCACAAGGCAACATTGCAGACATAGAGGACAGCTGCAAGTACCTGGGAATCCCACAGGTCAGGGGGCGGGTTCATTCCACTGCAGGGCAACCTGTCACTGCATGTGGCGAATAAAATTTGAACTTGGACTTGAGGTAAATGGGAACCATGAAGAGGCCGCTAGGAAAGCTGCAACCACCAAGTACCTGCAGAGGGTCAGGCAAGTCCTGAGGAGTCAGCTGAACAGTAAGAACAACATCCAGGCTATCAACACCTACGCCCTACCCGTGATCAGGTACCCTGCTGGGATAATAAGCTGACCAAAGGAGGAGATAGAAGCCACAGACATCAAGACAAGAAAACTCCTGACCTTGCATGGAGGGTTTCACCCCAAGTCCAGCATCCTGAGGCTGTATGCTAAGCGGAAGGAAGGTGTCATGGTCCTGGGTCAGTGACCCAGTGTTTTTGGTTTTTGTACTTTTACTTTTGATAGTTTTATGTATTATGACTGTTGTGTTTTGGTTTCCATGGGTTTAGTTGTGTTCCCTCTGTTTGGTGTCATCCTTGCCTGTGTATCCCCTTTTGTGTAGTAAGGTCTCTGTGTTAGCCCGCGTCTCTGAGTCTGTGTCCTTGCGTGTGTGTGTGTTTCCTGTTTTACTTTGAAGATCCGTGTCTGATCTCAGTGTGTTCAGTTTACTCCCCGCGTTGTTCTCCCTGCAAGATACCCTCATCCATGTCAGGTTTTGTTGTTTAAGTTTTAGTTTTCCCAGTTTAGAGTGTTTTCAGTTCTGTTACTCCCCACCCTTTCCTTGACTCGTGACAGAAGGAGGCTTGGGACTGGTGAGTGTCAGCACCACAGTTCAGGGTGAGACAAGAAACATCCACAAATACATCACGAAGATGGCCTCAACTGCTATAAAATGATGGTCTTGCCAAAAATAAACTATTTATTTTCAATTATTCCAAGTAAGCCATCACAAGATTGGTTCAGATCTCTAGACTCGTATATTTCTAAATTCCTTTGGAAAGATAAACCCTCCTTGCTTCCTCAGCGGCCTCCCTCTTCCCGCTTCACCACACCCACACACACGCAGGGTGCAGGTGTGTCACCAGGGTGAAGGGGAGGCACTCCCCCTCTGTCCCCTTCCGGCCGCCTGTGTCTCAATTTTATTCCGCAACCTAGACTGTAACTAACAGTGAAGTATTCCAATGTTTTTCCTTGTGTTTATATTTGTAAGTTTCCTTTAATCGTGGAACTTTGTTTTGTAATTGGCGGTAGCGGAAGTAACGTGCAGCACGGACTGAGTTTGTGGTGACACAAGAGCAGAGAAGCATGGAGCTCTGTGAGTTCTGCCTCATCTTCCTACTGCTTTAAACTGGACTTAAGTTTTAAAGAACACATAAGTTGAGTTAAATTAAACCCAATTGTGGACTTACTGTTGAGAGGAGTAGCGGCTCGCCCGAAGAACGGACTTTCTCCCGTTTGGCTACAGCAGGCAATGAGGTGTGTTCAGGGTGCCTCTGTTAATTTGAGTTTCAATGAAAGTGCCATAAAAAGGCATTTATGTGTCTATGCCTTTGTTTGTTTGGATTTACTGTGATAAGCGTTATTGTAAACATGTTGCTTATTGTAATTGTTTTGTTTGGGTAGTTCTCACGATGATGATGATGATGATGACGACGCTGAGTGATCTTGTCGCCGAACATTGAATAAATCATCTGTAAACAAGAACTTGTCCGCGTGGTGACTGACGGGAGCTACATAGACATCTGTATTAATCATACTCTCATAACACATACATATAGGGCCTTGGGAGTGGGCATGTCATACAGCATCCAGAGGACGGTCTGTGTATTCAAACTCACCTCTGGTGCTGGTGCCCTACCCTCAATTTTAAATGCATATAGAACCTGAGGGTTTTCGGGAGGAGCCGTGCTGCTCTCTGGCAGGAAGCACCATGCCCTCCTGTGTTTTAAATGCACTTCAGAACAGCACGCAGCAACACTACATATGAGCGGGTGGAGGGAGGTTTGAGGTCTTCATTCACCCCCGTTCTGTTAACCGTCATGGCTGGGGGGCTGGGAGGGGGTGCTGGCCGTTGGATTGGGGTCTGGGATGCGGGGCCTCCCTGCTACTGCAGATAAGGAGGCGATCTGCTTTCCTCCACCACAGAGAGAAGCGTTACATCTCCTGGGTCTGGGTACGGTTTGCGCCTCTGGGGCGGGGGTACCCGGACCTGGGATATAGAGTATGTTTGGGGAGTGTGAATGTGTGTACAGTGTCTATTTGTGTCTGTCTACACGTCGGGTGAGTGCTGAATATTTGGTTGTGTATATGGGGGTGGGAATGCACGTTTGTGTCTGCGTGCGCCTGTTCGTCTGTGTCTATATGTCAGCTTGGGTCTTAGACTCCACCTCTCTGGGAACATCTCAGGCTCTCCGAGGTATGGAGACCTATCTCCCCTCACCACACTCCCTGCCAGTGGCCGATGCCTTCAGACGTTGGTGTGTTGGTGGTTCTTGGTGTCTGGGGCTGGGCACTCATGTATGTACCGGCTTACTCCTGGTGGCCGATTGGCGGGGCCTGGCACCTCCCCTTCTGGGGGGTGGGGTGCCCTCAGGCCTCTGGGCCTGAGGCCCGGCCCTTTCTGGCACAGCTGGCTGCCGGCAGAGCCCGTGGGCACGTCACTGCAACCCCCTCTGGCCTCTGCTCCATGGCTGCTGGGTAACCTCTCATTTGGGGCTCTACTCAGCTCTTCCCAAGGCTGTAGCTCAGGTGGCAGAGCAGGTCAGCCACTAATCAGAAGGTCGGTAGTTCGATCCTAGGCTGCCTCCTGGCTGCATGCCAAATATCCTTGGGCAAGATACTAACCCCATGTTTGCCTACTGGTGGTGGTCAGAGGGCCCGGTGGCGCCAGTGTCCGGCAGCCTCGCCTCTGTCAGTGCACCCCAGGGCGGCTGTGGCTACAATGTAGCTTGCCATTGCCAGTGTGTGAATGTGTGTGTGAATGGGTGAATGACTGAATGTAGTGTAAAGCGCTTTGGAGTCCTTAGGGACTGAGTAAAGCGCTATACAAATGCAGGCCATTTACCATTTACCATGGCATGGTTGCTCCCCCTGCTGGTCCTCCTTGGGTCCTCGTATTCTGGGGCCTCTGGATGTCTCCTCCATACCTGCTTCATGCCCTGGGGGACGGGGCTATGACTCCCCACACTCCCTAGCAGATCATTACATGGAGAAACCTTTTGAATACAAGCATGCCGATCAACACAGGTGTGCACACAGGTGTACACACGGGTGTTCACAGACACACACTACATCTTTCTTGGCTGCTACCTCAAATACACACAATAACATGTAATATTTAGTATCTAGTGTTATCTATTGTTAGCTAGTTTATTGTGATGGTGTTGTATTTATTATGTTGCTCTTTCTTGTTTGTTTTCTCTTCTGTTTTTTCTTATCTCCATACAGGTGATCCAGGTGTTTTGTTTGTTTGGGGTTTTTTTTTTTTTTGGGGGGGGGGGGGGTTCTTTCCCCCTTTCTCACCATCTCTTCTCCCCTCTATTTTTCTTTCTCTCCTTCTCTTTCTTTCATTCTTTCTCCCTGTCCTATCCCCCAGTCATGTCTGTCCCGTCTGTAATAAACGAAAATCAAATCAAATAAATACATAATTATATTTAAAAAAAAAAGATGGCCTCAACTGACAGCGTACTCTGACCGCGTGCTCAGTGAATACCTCAAGCAGCAGAAACCCAAGAAAGTGGAGGAAGGCGAGGAACCATCATGGAAGGACAGGCCCCTGCATGGTATATACCACCGGCAGATAGTGGAGGTGGCTCATATCCAGAAATCCTACCAGTGGCTCGACAAAGCTGGACTGAAAGACAGCACAGAGGCACTAATCATGGCAGCACAGGAACAAGCACTAAGCACAAGATCCATAGAGGCTGAGGTCTATCACACCAGGCAAGACCCCAGGTGCAGGCTGTGTAAAGGAGGGTGGTGGAGAATGACCGAGCTAAGATCCTGTGGGACTTCCAGATACAGACGGACAAAATGGTGGTGGCTAACCAACTGGGCATAGTGGTGGTAGACAAACAGAAGAAGACGGCCATAGTGACAGATGCAGCGATTCCGAATGACAGCAACATCAGGAAGAAGGAACACGAGAAGCTCGAGAAATACCAAGGGCTCAGAGAAGAGCTCGAGGAGATGTGGAGGGTGAAGGTAACGGTGGTCCCAGTGGTAATCGGAGCACTAGGTGCAGTGACTCCCAAGCAAGGCAAGTGGCTCCAGCAGATCCCGGGAACAACGTCGGCGATCTCTGTCCAGAAGAGCGCAGTCCTAGGAACAGCTAAGATACTGCGCAGGACCCTCAAGCAACAAGGCCTCTGGTAGAGGACCCGAGCTTGAAGGATTGACCGCCCGCCCCAGCATGCACCTGGGGTCTTTGAAATATTTGCTGTTTATTTGCTGGTTTGTTGGTAGCGGCTCCTGAAAAGCAAGTCTACCACACATCTGTTCGACCAATGCCAGTGACCTCAAAAATTCTGTTCTTGATGCAAAACCCAAGAATGCAGAATCTGTGGAATGTAGTCTAGTCATCTTGGAGGCAGGTGTTAAATGTTAGTTGACTCCATGCCACACAGATGTAAGACAATGATCAGTAATAATGGTTACACAACTTAATATTAGTTCAGTGCTAAGCCCCACGCCCCTGGTACCAGGGGCAAAAGAGAGGAGATCACGTTTAATTGGTTATAACATGGGGTCAGAAATAAAAGTCCCAACATTTATGTATCCACAGAAACCTCTGAATCTCAGCTAAAATCTCGTATAAACCATTTTTAAAACCTCCAAACACAACGAAAACAAGCCGTGATTAAAAGAGCAGTTACGTAAATGCCCAAAAGTCCGATAAACAAACAAAACCGAACCAGAAATTATTCAGACTTCATGTAACCGGCTAAAGAAAGGCTAATTAGCTTCCAGAGCTATCACCAATTCCTAACAGCAAGTTTCACCACACTCTGACCAAAATTCACTGAGAAGAGCACTAAAACGCAAATGCAGCGCAAATGCGCTAAGACAGAAATTGGCTTACTGTCCCGATTTCCTGTTATTTTTGCCCGTAGCTGATAGCCTCATGATCATCAGCAGCTACCACGGCTAACAAGGCGCATCAGAGCCACTTCCATCAACAACCTCAATTTCAGCTACAGACATGTGACTGGACACAGTTTGGCCTTGCAACTTCTGATTGGTTGAATAGACATGGCAACGTTACTGTCATCCTATTGGCTCAAACGATTAAAAAGAGGTGTCAATCATGCAAATTAGCCAAAAGAAACCAAAGTTACAGCCCCTCAGAGTTTAAAGGGCCAGAGGCCAATTAAACGCTCCATGCGCACGGCAGAAAAGGCCCCTTGCCATGTGAATGTGTGGTTAATTCTTCAAAAATATTCAAAAACATGCATTTTTAGGCTTATTAATAAAATTAAATCATTTCTGTTCTTTAATACCTAAAAAATTAAATTGCCATGGTGCCAATCTGTGCCAAAATTCAACATTTCTGTGCAATATTTATGTATTGACAGTGCTATAATTTTTCACTGTTTCACTTTAGAAACATAAATCTTTTCACAGATGATGTTTATATGGTGTTTACTGAATTTCTGGAGTAAAATGTGAACTGAAGCATATTTTTCAAAAGGGTTATATACTAAAATTAATTAATTAATTAATTAATAGATTAGGCGAGAAGAAAAAACGACTTACTTTTTCTGTGTTCCAGTCTCCGTAACTTTGACACAGTAATGTCTGCTGCAACATTTACACATCTGATGTTTTCACACACAGGTGTTAGTGTAACCGAGTTTGGGTCGGTAAAACAGATTAAATGTTCCTGCAAAACAGGGAAATAATGAAACAGAGACGACTGGTGAAGTTTCTCTTTGCCTCGCTTCTGCCATCTTACAGATACCCGAACAGTGATGCAAACTTCTATTGACTATGTGCACGTTAGCATATGCTACTTCCGGTGCAGAAACTCCTGTGGGGAGCTTTGTTTCCGGTGTCCTATTCGCGCCTTGTTTACGGTCCAAAACAAGTTAAGCAAATGAATGAGTCAAGCGGCGATTTACATTTCTGTAGATGTCTTGGGCATTTACTCAATATATCTGTAAATGATGTTCATCGATATTTTTCACCCCGTGCCTCAGAGCAAAAGAGAAAATTCAAATGTTATATTTCTCAGCTGTCCCTCGTTTATCGCAGGTGATATGTTCTAAAAATAACCAGGGATAGGTGAAATCACATAGTGCACATAGTCAATTGGGTGTTCAGTTATAAAATGTTCTTCAATGATTTTCAGTTTTTTTTATTGCTATTGGTTTGCGGCTGCTTTACGACAGTCGAATGTGGTAGTATATCCTAGCGGGAGGGGCTATGAGCTCACGTGGCTTGTAGCTGTGCCAGAGAGCAAGCTTGGGTGAGCTAGCGGGGAATAACCTCTTCTGCAGTAGCCTTAAAAAAAGACTATTGTTCGTTCTCCTGCCAGGTAAAAATCTGTTTCGTATGTATATTATACTATTCCATGTGTTAGCTATGATGTGATGTGTAGTAATGGTTATTGTAGATAACCTGCTGTTAGTTTGGTATTTTGTCCTAATCCGCTTGCCGTACCTCCGTGTAGGGGTGTGTATTGTAACGATGGTTAAATGTTATTTTACAGTGACATGTTGGTTATCTCTGCACACTGTTGTTATTTCTTTAAGATACATGTTTGGTTGTGCTGCAGGAAAAAGGGAGTTAATGTGTGCAGGAAGGGGAGGGGGGTCCCTTGTTGTTGTGTGACTGTGCGGGGCTGAAGTGAGGTGCAGTACGTGGGCACTCTCCCCGGGGTTAACGGCCCGTTTGCCTGTGTTACCGAATAAACGGACAAACTGAGATCCAAACGTCTGGTTCTTGTGAACGTTACACTGGTGTCAGAAGTGAAGAAAGAAAAAAAAAAAACCCGAAAACGCCCGACACCCTGTTGCTGGCGACGCTGACCGTCACGAGACACGAGGATGTTGCCCGGGCAAGATTAAGAAGGAGACGGAGGAGAGGGAGGTTCGTCCGCGCTCGCCTGCCCATAGAGTGAGGGAAACGGCGCTGCGGCTGTCTGCTGAAGCTGGATTTTCTCCAGGTTTGACTAGGCTCGGGAACTTTTCGCACAGCGGCCGCGATTCCAGCGGGAAGGAGTCGACCTCGCTTGGCGCGCCGTCACGTGATGTAAACAAACATGGCGGCGCCCAGCAAGCTGCGGCGAATATAAAAACGCCTAAGTTCAGCGGCAAGACGCCATGGGAAGTGTTTATTGCACAGTTTGAGCTGTTAGCTGTTGCAGCTGGCTGGTCTGAGGAACATAAAGCTCTCCAATTGGCTTTGTGCCTGTGTGAGGATGCAGCTGCATGCCTGCTGCTGCTGACCGAGGAGCAAAGGGGAGATTATAATGCTCTGGTTGGGGCACTTCAGAGACGCTTCGGGCAGTATAACCAACCAGTGCTGCTGAGGTCGGAGTTCCACAACAGACGCAGATTGCCAGGAGAGCCCCTTCGCATTTTGGCCCATGAAGTCGAGTGTCTTTGCCGGAGGGCGTATGACAGCATGCCACCATCAGTGCAGGCGGAGTTAGCTCGGGACCAGTTCCTGCAGGCCCTGAGCCCTAAAGAGCTCCGTGTGCAAACTCAGCTTGCTCGACCGGCCACACTCAGTGCAGCCCTGGAGCTAGCCTTGGAGAGGGAGATGCTTGCAGGATCCTCTGGGGGCGCTGATGACACACATGTGGTGAGGGCTATGTCAGCACCTGTGGAGCAGATGGAGATGCCAGCGGGCCTGTGCAGTTTGGTTCAGACGGCTTCTCTGCAGTCGCCTTCCCCTCGGGCTGGCCCACGCCGCCGACCACAGAGCTGCTGGGGATGTGGACAAGTCGGACACCTCATCAGGCAGTGCCCCAAGCTTGCAGCGGTTCAGGGAAACGCACACGGGCCCGTGTAGGTGGGAGTACACGGGCCAGGGAGAACAACATCCCCACACCACCGCCATTTCCGCCCGGTGCGGTCATCGCTGTGGGCTGGACCCAGGTTGGCGACTTTTGCCATGTTCCAGTGATGATTGCGGGGGTGTCCTGTACGGCCCTTCTGGACACGGGGTCCAATGCAACGCTGGTCCGACCCGATGTTGTCCCAGCCGGAGCTGCTGTGCAACCAACTAATGTGCGACTTAAGACTGTGACCGGTGATCTGGCCCCAATTAGAGGGAGGGGAGTGTTCCAGTTTGAGGTGGGGGACCTCGGTGTTCCTTTCGCTGCCTGGGTGGCTGACGTGCAGGACGCCTGCATCCTTGGACTGGATTTTTTGCGAGCCATTGGTGGTGTACTGGACTTAGGCAAAGGCTTCCTCGTACTCCCTGATGGGAAGAAGGTGCAGCTTATTCCTCCCCCGGTCTGCCCAGCATCTGCCGCGGCGTCCACCTCCACCTCGGAGACCCCTGCAGACCCGCCAGCAGAACAGCAAGCGGGAGAGGAGGAGACGCTCTCAGCAGTGAGGAGCATCTGGTCAAAGAACTGTGAGGGGCTGACTCCACAGCAGCAAGAGAGTCTATGGCAGGTACTAAGAGAGTTTAGTGACATTTTTGCCCTGAAAGAAAGTGATGTTGGCTTGACACATTTGGTAGAGCACGTCATTGAGACCGGGGATGCCCAGCCTATTAAAGTGCGCCCCCGCCGCCTGCCCCTGGCTCATCAGGAGGCTGCTGACAGAGAGTTGTGTGAAATGATGAAGGCGGGCATCATAGAGCCATCTGATAGCCCGTGGGCCTCCGCTGTGGTGATGGTGCCTAAGAAAAAAAGCCCAAGGATGCGTTTCTGTGTGGACTACAGACCACTCAACAAAGTGACAAAAAAGGACTCTTACCCCCTTCCCAGGATTGATGAGTCTCTCGATTTAGTAGCCGGATCCTCCTGGTTCTCCACCCTGGACCTGCGGAGTGGCTACTGGCAGGTGCCACTGTCCCCTGAATCCAGACCGAAGACAGCCTTCTGCACTAACAGGGGACTATGGCAGTTCAAAGTCCTGAGCTTTGGTCTTTGCAACGCTCCTGCTACCTTCGAGAGGCTTATGGACAGTGTGCTGGCTGGCGTCCCACGGCAACGGTGTCTGGTCTACCTGGATGATCTTCTAGTACACGGGAGCTCCTTTGATGCTGCCCTGGATGCCCTGAGACAAGTGTTGGGGAGGGTGGCGGCTGCAGGCCTGAAGCTGCACCCCGACAAGTGCCACTTCATGAGGAGAGAGGTAGAGTTTCTGGGCCACAAGCTGGGTCATGAGGGCATCAGCACTTTGGAGGAAAAAATTCACACCATTACTGAGTGGCCCACACCAGCAGACCAGAAACAGCTCAAAAGCTTCCTAGGACTGGCGTCTTATTACAGGAGGTTTGTGAAGGGCTTTTCCTCTATAGCCGCACCACTCTTCCGCCTGCTGCAGAAGGACCGTGACTTCATCTGGACCCAGGACTGTCAGCAGGCATTCAACACCCTCCGCAGATCGCTGACAGAGTCCCCAGTCCTCGCCCCCCCCTGACCCCACCCTGCCTTTTGTCCTGGACACTGACGCAAGTAATGTGGGGCTGGGAGCTGTGTTGTCGCAGGTTGGGCCGGAAGGTGAGAAGGTGGTGGCGTACTTCAGCCGGGTCCTGAACAGGAGTGAGCGGCGCTACTGTGTCACACGACGAGAGCTGCTGGCCGTGGTGGCAGGGGTGAGACACTTTAAGTACTACCTGTGTGGCACATCATTTGTTATCAGAACCGATCATGCCGCCCTCCAGTGGCTGATGTCTTTCAGGGAGCCAGAAGGACAGGTGGCTCGCTGGCTGGAGGAGCTCCAAGCCTTCAATTTCACTGTGGAGCACAGAGCAGGGACGCACCATTCTAACGCAGACGCCCTCTCTCGCCGCCCATGTGCTGCAGCTGGCTGCCGTTACTGTGAGAAGCGAGAGGAGATAGAGCGGGAACTCACAACAATAGACGGAGCAACACAGCTCGCCTGCAGGGCTCTTCTGGTGGTGGATGCAGCGGAGTGGAGGGCACGGCAGGAACAAGACACTGACCTGCTGCCAGTCCTGCAGTGGCTGGAGAGGGAGAAGCAACCCCTTTGGGATGAGGTCACTGGGTTTTCCGTCTGTACCAGGGGGCTGTGGGCCAAGTTTGCAGCTCTCAGGCTGAAGGAGGGGGTGTTGGAGCGTGCCTGGAAGGATCCTGCCACAGGGGAGGAGAGGTGGCAGGTTGTGGTGCCAAGGTCGCTGAGGTCAGCTGTGCTGGAAGCCTGCCATGGGAGCACTGGCTCCGGCCACTTTGGGATCTCCAAGACCCTCCGCCGCCTCCGCCAGGGCTACTACTGGGGTCAGCAGCGGAGGGATGTGGAGGACTTTTGCCGCAGCTGTGATGCATGTTCCTCGCACAAAGGGCCACAGGACCGGTCCAGGGCCCAGCTTCAGCAGCAACCAGCAGGAGCTCCAATGGAGCGAGTAGCTGTGGACGTCATGGGCCCATTTCCTCGTACAGACAGAGGAAACCGCTTTGTCCTTGTGGCCATGGACTATTTTACCAAGTGGCCGGAAGCATATGCCATCCCAGATCAGGAGGCTGAGACTGTCGCTGATGTATTAGTGGAGGGGATGTTCAGCCGCTTTGGAACAGCAGAGACCCTCCACAGTGACCAGGGGCGTAACTTTGAGTCCAAGGTATTTGCTGCCATGTGTGAACGCCTTGGGATTAAGAAGACCCGCACCACCCCACTTCACCCCCAAAGCGATGGACTGGTGGAAAGGTTTAACAGGACGCTGGCCCAGCAGCTAGCCATCCTTACTTCAGAACACCAACGGGACTGGGACTACCATCTTCCCCTTATCCTCATGGCCTACAGGTCGGCAGTGCAAGACTCCACCCAATGTACGCCTGCCCTGCTCATGTTAGGGAGAGAGCTGAGAACTCCTGCAGAGTTGGCTTTTGGGAAGCCCCCGGACGCGCCAGTGGCACCACCAGGCCGGGACTACGCAAGGAAGCTGCAGGACCGGCTGGATTCTGCACATTCCTACGCCCGGGAGCAGCTGGCGAAGGCAGGCCTGCGCCAAAAGAGGAATTATGACATCACCACTAAGGGGAGGCACTTCCGTGCTGGGGAGCTGGTGTGGGTCTACAGCCCAAAGAGAAAGAAAGGACGGTGTCCTAAACTGGATTGCAGCTGGGTGGGGCCCTGCAGCGTCCTGGAGCGAGTGGGGGAAGTTGTTTACAGGGTGCAGTTGCCTCCTAGAGGGAGGAAAGTGGCGCTGCACAGAGACCGGATGGCCCCCTATAGAGGGCAGTCCCTCCCCTCCTTCCCTGAGGGACGTGTACAGAGCTCCCAGGACCCTGCACAGAGGGACCCCCGGCCAGAGCTGCGTTCCCCTCCCTTGGACCCTTCACCTCAAAGCCCCGAAGCTCCGTGTACACCCCAGGGGCTCAGGAGGTCAAGGAGAGAACGCAGGTTACCACCCCGCCTCAGAGACTGTGTTGTTCCCTCGGGGACGAGGAACTTATTGCTGGGGGGGCAGTGTAACGATGGTTAAATGTTATTTTACAGTGACATGTTGGTTATCTCTGCACACTGTTGTTATTTCTTTAAGATACATGTTTGGTTGTGCTGCAGGAAAAAGGGAGTTAATGTGTGCAGGAAGGGGAGGGGGGTCCCTTGTTGTTGTGTGACTGTGCGGGGCTGAAGTGAGGTGCAGTACGTGGGCACTCTCCCCGGGGTTAACGGCCCGTTTGCCTGTGTTACCGAATAAACGGACAAACTGAGATCCAAACGTCTGGTTCTTGTGAACGTTACAGTATGTTTTGAGTGGTATAGGCGCCATTCCGTTATTGAATCCAAGCATGTAAGTTCTCTGCTGCTCTGCTGGTTAATAAAACAACGTTAACTGAGTTTACTGCTTCATCATTATCATACTGGTGAACATACAACAGTTATTAAGGTGCTAATCGGGGATAAGCTAGCAAGCTCGACAATTAGCCGCCATGCTAAGCGGACGTTGGTAGCCAAGTTCGTATGTCACTGTGGGGTTACGAGCTCACGTGCAGTGTTGCCAACTTCTCAGTAAGGAAAATCGCTATTGGTTGTCCTAGAAGTCGCTAAATGACGTCATCACCTGATTTGCATAATTGGTCATGCTAACGTAATTGTAACCTACGCTGCTGGAGAGAGAAATAACATCGTGGATGAGACATAAAGTGAGCAAAAAACGTCCTAAATGCATTTACAATTTATTTAGAAAAACAAATTAAATTTCTTTTAGCAATTATTGTTTTTTGTAATGTCTTTCACGTCTTTTTTTAGCGACTTTTTTTTTAGAAAAAAACTCGCTAGGAGGTCTGAAAACTCGCTAAATACAGCGACAAAGTCGCTAAGTTGGCAACACTGCTCACGTGGCTTTTAGCTGTGCCAGAGAGCAAGCTTGGGTGGGCCAGTGTTGCCAACTCCTCAGTAAGGAAAATCGCTATTGGTTGTCCTAAAAGTCCCTAGAAGTCGCCAAATGACGTCATCACCTAATTTGCATAATTGGTCATGCTAATGTAATTGTGACCTACGCTGTTGGAGAGAGAAATAACATCGTGGAAGAGACATAAAGCGAGTAAAAAAAAAAACCGTCCTAAATGCAGTTAGAATTTATTTAGAACTACAAATTAAATTTCTTTTAGCAATTATTGTTTTTTAATGTCACAATTCCAACCCTGCTCCTTTATCCAGGCCTGGGCCGGCAAAAGTGAAAAAAAATTGGCACTCTGGTGGAGTTACTTTGTGTGTGAGAGTGTTTGTTTATAAGTAGTTTTAAACCTTGTGATCCACAAAACAGCCTAACAGTAAAAGAAGAATTGACTGCGTTACAGTCAGTGTGGGAGCAGCGGCTTCGCTCATGCGCGATTCATTTGCCGTTTGGACGCACAGGTGTGAACATCTCCTGCCCTGATAGCAGCTGGGGGAGGACTATCCTCCGCCTGTGAGCGCTTTGGCACGGGTGAAGTGCCCAAGGCAGCACCGCTGCTTGTTGAGCGTAAGAGCGATACGCGTTTTCACGTCAAAAAGTCGTCATAAATAAGTCTCCAATAATACCAGAAAAAGTCGCCAGATTTGTCGCTAGTCGCTTTTTAGAAAAAAAGTCGCTAAGGGGGTCTGAAAACTCGCTAAATATAGCGACAAAGTCGCTAAGTTGGCAACACTAGGGTGGGCTAGCGGGGAATATCTTCTTCTGCAGTAGCCTTAAAAAAAGACTATTGTTCGTTCTCCTGCCAGACGCTTCGCTGCTGTGCTGCCTTACTGCTGTGCTGTCTCGCTGGTGCCATTAAAGGACCGGCGGCTGCCATCCATTCATCTATTTGGACCGAAGTACTCACACACACGCCCGCACTCAGTGCCATACACTCTCTTTATTTTGCTGGCCAGCTAACACCATTGTTTATTTTTTTCTTTTTGCATTCACAAAGACTATCCAAAGACATTTTGGTTATTGTCAAATAGACACTCTGATTACGGACTGAGGAGGTTGTGGTGTTACAACCCCAGGACTGAGAAAAAAAGACTCTTTACATAATATATTCACTTGTCTCCTGGTTAGGAGAAGTGACTATTGATGGAAATATTTTTCTTCTTCTTGTCTTTGTTTACATTGTATCCCAGAGAAGTTTTAAGTTGTTCAGGTTGAAACATTTGCACTTAAAGTCTGTTAAGTTTCCTTTGATGTATCAGTGTAAAGCTGATGTTTAAGAGGGTATGTTAAGGACAGATGTGCTCCAGTCCATCAATCCTTTAAAGTGTTGGACACCGATGGTAAATTGCCATAAGACCCTAAATAAATTGTCCTCTGCTGTTATCCATATTGCTTCACTCATTCTTTTGTGAGTAGACGTATTGGTTACAGACATTGTGGACATACAGCACTGCACTTCAGAGTCACACTGCTAGCGATCGATGCAGCGATTCTGTACTGTACAGGAGAGACGTCACGGAGGAGATCGTCAGCAGCGATCAGGACGCAGGACACAATGTGATGTAAAAAAAAGCATGCAAACTTGCACTAAAACATCTGCGAAACAGTGAGGTGAAAGGTGAACCGCGTTATTAGCGAGGGACCGCTGTAATTTTTAAGGTAAGTCACAACATACCCTTCGTAAATACTAATGTATAGAAACCCTTACCAGCACTCATTCATTTTGTGTGACTTTTTTCACGGTTTGTTAACATGCTGTGTAGGTGTGTACTTGACGAGCTGATCTCGACATAACGGGGAAACATCTGGTTTGACTATTGTTCACCTGTAGTTTGAATGCTGAACATTTGCCTGTTTAAATCATAAGACCAGTCACTATACAGAGATGTGCTTCTGAATGTGGACGATGTGTCTTCTGCTGCAGTTCTGCTTGTGTTGAGTGATGTAAACAACTGATCGATCTAAACTCTTTTAAACGTCAAAATTGATCATTAGATTTTTTGTGACACAACAGTGTGAGTGTTCCCACCTTCTGCTCTTTGTAACTTAACGCCATCTTTCCGTTTTCGAGTTTTGGACATGATTTTGGAGAATATCTTCGCAGTAGCGATTGACCGCAAAGTAAAGCTACCGGAAATGTACAACCCCACATACGGTCTCAAACCAGGAAGTTAGCATTTTCTCGTGCACAGGGTCAATTGGAGAGGAGGACCTATGACCTCGCTATTCTGTCTCACTGAGCAATGGCCGGGGGGGTGCAACTACCTCTTACACATAGTTCACTTCGGTGACAAATCTCTCTCTTTTTTTTTTTAACAAGTACTACTTCTGATGGGATCACACATTAGTGCGTCACATTAGCTTTATTTTTGAAACTCTGTGTATACCAAGATTGTATACACAGAGTTTGTAATTGCAGAGAAATACTGAATTAACTTTGGGCATTTCATTATCGAGCAGGAAGCTCAGAAAACTCTTTGGGGTTTAACAGGTTAAAAGAAAAGCAAAATCCACATTTCATTTTCAGTTTATACTGTAAATATTCCCGTTTGTAAATGAAAATGCAGATGCTGCTGATTTTGTGAACACCCTAATATTCTTTTCTTCATTTTCAGTAAAGAAAAAAATATGAAAAAATTGTCTATTTTTTTATTTTTCGATTGAATATGCACGGCTCCCAGTGCCTTTGTATATATGGAAATAAATGCTATTAAGAACATGGAACACACTGCTATTACTTTGCACATAACTGTACCAAAGACAAAACTGAAGGCAGAGAGACCAACAAACAAACGGACAGTTGCTGCAGTAAAGGTCCGACCGAGCATCTACACCTCAGTCAGTCACCGACTGCCAAAGATTTTCATCAAAGATGTAAAAATTATCATTTTATTTAAAATCATATCAGGGTGTCCAGTTATTTTCGAGCCTCTGAAAATGGCTGTCATTTCTAAACAGTTAATGCACCAACTTTGTGAAAGGCCTAATGTGTGACACCTTAATAACTGTATTTGCATCTGTTGCTGCTTCTTGTATTTTTGAATTAAACAACCATGAGGTACAGAAGTGAAAACAAAACACATCTCTGTTTATTTCTGTTCCAACCCACGGTCTGCTTTTCATGGAGCACGTCATCACTTTGTCCATTTTTACTTTTCTTTTTTTGTCCTGAAACACGCCGAGCCCACCAGCATTCTGAATGAACAGTATGATGACCAGGTCTGCGTCGACCTCATTGATAAACTCTTGATTCCAAATGTGCTCTGCCCAATCATACACTGTAAAAACGATAACTAGTAATTGTTGATTTAATTAAAGTTTCAAATTAAACTGACTTAGAAATAAAACTTTCCATTTACAACCTAAAAAAGCTCGTCTGCCCCACAAATTTCTTCCATTGTAACTAAGATTTTCTAGAGAGCATAACAAAGATTATCAACTTTTGAGTAGATTTTTGAGTCAAGTTGGGAACCTGTGGGAAAACCCCGTAGATGACTGGCACACGTGGTCTGTGCCAAGTTTGAACTGGACCAAACGAGCCTGAGAAGACCTGAGCTGTGTGATAGTGGTTTGTCAATGTGTTCTGGACTGAAAACCTGCTAAGAAAATTTGAAGAAACGTGGCCAAAGTTTGGATGGAAATTACCATTTTTCGACCATTACGGATTTTACCTGGTCTGAAGTTGGACTGTATTTTTTAACCATTTTTCGGACAGGACAAGCTGACTATTTGCCCTAGCAGGTAAGCTAACCAGAATCTATTATTAGGATTTTCTACAAGCGCCTAGGCTGCATCCTCCTCAGGACCCAGGAGGGTGGAATGAGTAAAACACTGAAAAAAATCCAAACAATAACATATTTAAGTTATCTAAGTGACTTATATATCATGTTTAAGCTAGCGAAGGACCGGGGGTGAAATGATATGCCAGCCAGCTAGCTATCAAAGCCGGTGGTAACAGACGTCTCCGAAAACGTAGAAGCATTTTTGCAAATATGTGTTGTCTTATTAAACTGAGCAGATATTTGAAATTTACACAGCTACATTCTCGCCTGAAAATATCTTAAAAGTTTACTTTGTGAGCCGAAAAGGGTAATAAGAGTAATATTAAAACTAAGTGGCTGCCGCCATTGTTGGAAACTAGAATCGGCTGGGCTGCGCTATGAATTCTGGCATAGGGTGGGCCAAGAAGGATACACCTGACCCATCCTTCAAAGCTGTGGAAAGTATTGTATTGTTTTGAGAGCCTTTTTGTTGGTGGAGTATTGATTTTATGTACAATTCCACGGGTAGACGCGATCTGTACCGTCCGACTTTGCACATGCGCAGTAAGGATCAGGGAGTCCGATCCGTAACTTGTTTTTTTTCTACATTATATTGAAATGTTTCATTATTGCAAACATTTTCTCAGGCGGAGAGAGGTCGTGGAGTGTCAGCCTATGGTGTCCAGTGTGTGTGTCCAGGAGAGATGACCTGGGCTGTTTTACTCTGTGGAGGTAAGACTGTCCTAATTTATTTATAATTTAATTATTATTCAAATTGGGCATGATTTATACTAGATTGACTATATTGAAGTAGTACAGTATTTGCTGGGGCATTGCATTGGCCAACTTTATTATATTGTGCTACTATTCCAGTCAAGACCCTTGCCAGTGTTACATTGAAATCCTTACCCTGAACTTTTCTTTACACAGAAAATGTGTAAAGAAATTTCTTTCAAGAAAAGAGTCTCCATGCTAAATCAAAATTGTGAAACAGAAAGGCAATCTCATAATTTTGACTTAGCATGGTTTTTTTTGTTTTCTTTTAGTGCTAGAAATAGGACTTCTATAGACTGAGATGGTTAGGGAAAGAATACTAAGGCAGGTCACAGAATCTGATTGGTCACAGATTTTGGTGCAACTTAGAACATAATATGTATTTGCATATTGATACTGGTTTTTGTGAGGGTATTTCTATTCCTGTGCAAAATATGTCTTCATGAGAGATTTTTGAAGTAAGTTTTGCTGTTGATAACACAGTCAGGCATATAACATGGTGCAGACTGTCCAAGACCGCTACCCAGGAATTTTCTGTGCTGAATAAATGACAATATTTTGGTGAATGTCTTGTTTAGATATCTGAAAAATTTCATCGGATCACAAGCAAAGACCTCCTGGGGACCTTCAATGCATCCCTTGGCAAATTTGTGCCTGGCCTGCTGAAACTGTACCGGCCTAAGAAGGGAGCTCTTTGTGAGGAGATGGAAGACCTCCTGGATAAACTTGATGAACAGGTGAGTGAAGTGCTTCTTTATCTGACATGTTTAGAAGAGAGAATACTTTTCTCTTAACAGAAATTGAAAAAGATGTTGGCTTCAAACAAAACACATCAGTGGACATGTCAGTATAAAATTAATGTCATCAGTCATTGCTTTGTTCTTATTTGGCAGTATTTCTATTTAATTTGTAAATAGAAAGTAAAATTGTTAACATGATGTTGTTGTTGGGGTTTTTTTGTAAGTTTTGCGTGTTGCTGGGTCTGACCTGTGCTTTATTTCATTACTATGAGAGTTCTGATTTTGCATTGTGTATAGTACACCATGTTACTACACTAATTGAAATTCTTGTTTTCCCACTGAATACCTTTTTAGGCATCCGACATTGTGTCCCACCGGCACTGAGAGGCCTGCCCATTTTCCTCAGAGAGGATGCAACAGAGGTTTTCCTGAAGTGCTTAGTAAGTACAAAAAAGTAATGCAAGTAAAAATAATTGCTATGAGATGTTTTTAAAGGATGAGTTAATCCAAAATGGAAATGTACACTTCCTCAGTGCAGTCCAGATAATTTATAGTGGGGATTGCAGTTGTCATAACTCTCACTCCTTTTTTTCTGCTGAGCAGCAGCTGGGCATTGTTAGTGGGTGTTCCATAGCAGAAAATAATTTTGTACAAAACTCACAAGGTGGCATTAATTAAAGGAAAATAAGCTTTTTTGTTCTTAAAACCTCTATGAGTCAAATGACCAGCATGGTATAGAGGTTAAAGTTAAAATCTTATCTAAAGTCTTAGTTTTTCTTAGCTTTCAATAAGTCATATTTTACTTTTCTTCAGGACACTGACATTTTGTAACCAGTGTTGAACGTGTGTATCAGTTGCCATCCTCACCATCCTACAAGAATGATGATACCGCATACGTCTGTGCGAGAACATGCAGTTGTGTTGGAAGGGGACATCGTGCTACATAACATTCCAGCTCTCTCTACTGCCTTGGCACACCTCTTTGGCCTTCTGTATGCCCTCAACATTGATTATCCAAAGCAGATGAGTTACACCTTTAAAGCAATTGAGGCCATCTTATTTTGACCTGGTCGGACAATATGAAGGTTGCCGTGGAAAATCATTATCGAAATGTAAGTCTTTAGTCAGATGAATCTGTATTGTTGAGAATATATGGTGAAAATTTGTCTGTAGTATTTTAAAAGATTTGTTACAGTGTTTTCCACATTCACATCTGAAGCATAGAACTGGTGTTTTACCTGTTAGTTTCCTCTTCATTTGATGGTAACATTCTAATAACTTTTAACTTCCATAGTTCATCATAGTAAGCACAGTAAAATGTCACTATCTGGGTACATAGGCAATCGTTTGTGGAATACTATTTAAGGTGCAATAGTTATGTTCAGCTTTTACAAGACGGACAGGGTTTGTGTGTGCGTGAATTATTAAGTTGCTGGACACTTTTCTTTTTTGGTTCTGGACTGGAATTTTAACGTCTCTGCTGGGGTGCTCAAAGCACCCAAAAGAAACTGGCAACACGTTTTTGTTTGTTTGTTATTTCTTTTTTCTTTCTTTCTTTTTTTTAACAGAAATTCACCCTACTGCCCATGACATTCTGAAATGTACTGAAAGTGCTGTTGAACAAAATAAATAAGCTTTTAGATAAAATTGAATTGTGCTTTGTTTTATTCTATATCTATTTATTGAGTGTTCTTTCAAGTATAATCCACAGCATACATTTTCCTTTGTTTATATAGGTACATTTTCAACTCACTGGAGTAAGAATTGTATGATTACTCAACAAGAATATCCTTGTTTGGTGAAGGCAGAAAAACATGGCATTGAAACCAGAATTTCTTCGTTAGACTTCCAGGATTATCCTAATTAGGTGAACAAGAAGAACCAAGTTGGCAGAACTTGTAAATCTTAGTTAAGTCAACAACAGTTGCAAAAGTTGAGAAAACTCAAAAATCTCTTGCATCATGTTGCCTTGAAATTTTAAATTTTCTCAACTTTTTCTTTTTTTACAGTGTAGGCATTGGTTGCTGCCGACAACAAGAAATAAAGCAGGGCTGAACCATTTTCTAATAGGGGCGGGAGGGTAACGCTATGCAATTTCTTCATTTTTTAGAATTTATATTCAACGTTAATTGCAGCTAGGCTCAAAGTGTTAATGCTAACTTATTTTAGTAAACAACATGTCATAGCAAACAACTAGGGGTGGCACATGCCCACCCAATGCCACCCCTGTAGATCCACCCCTGTCAGTACTGAACTTGCTGTCTCAGAAAGTGAAAACAAGGCTGAAAATAACAGGCATAAACACTGAGTTTGTTCTTAGAAAATCTTCTGTATTTACAGGTTTGAACAGACAAGCAGGTACAGACAAAGAGCGCTTATATACACAGCAGCACAAGATGTTAAACTGAGTGCTAAAACTATACAATATTTACAGATGGACTACAGCGGAAAGTACAGACTAAGAACAAGTTTATCACAAAACGTCTGGTACTCCTACACAGTATCACAAATTCAATGAGCTGTACAGTTTAAAACCAAAAAATGGCAAATCTACATGAAATCCAATGTTTCTCCAATCGAGAGGCACTGAATTAAAATGTATTTACATTATATATACATGTTATAGTGTATAAGCATGTATGTTTTCATAAATATATAGCTACCTGTGGTGCAAAAGCAGCAAAAGAAATTAGAATGTATGGAATTCAATACTACAAAGGAAAAAAAACAAAAATGTTTGTGCTAAATGGGCTGACTGACAAAAAGGTTACACCATACATAACTAATATACTGGCAAAAACAAAGATTGAGCGCAAAGAAGTAATGTTTGCTCAAAGTCCTAACGGTCCTAACGGTTACGTCAGTCATTTAAAAGAAAAAAGAAAAAAAGAGATTGTCAATAATACTTCAAGTTCATGCAAAGATATAAACCATTAAAAAAAAAAGACAACTTTTCCCTGTTGACCAACCAGCTGTGCAGCTTTCCCTTCATCGTGACACAGAAGGTGCAAAATAAGAGGGAGGGCGGGGCTTCCTGTGCGGATTATGGAACAGAGTTAGAACGCAGTACGGGCACTTGGTGGGGAGGTACAGTCTCAGAGTCAGCCTCATCCTGGTTGGAAAAGCCGCTTGTGTGGCACAGCGCTGGGTGGTGGTGGTGTGGACGGTGTTAGCGGTGGTGGTGAGGGTGGTGCTGATGACACTGCTGCTGCTGGTGTTGGTGCTTGTGCAAACTGGCAGCAGGTGTAGTGGCCTGCTCCTCTTTGGGCTGCTTACTGGCAAACTCAGTGATGCTAAAGACAAAATTGGAGGCAGCCCAGTTTGATGTAGCTGCCATGGTGGAGCAGGGCCGTGCCCTCCCAGCCCGCCCCGCTGCCTCCAATTAGACTGGAGCTACTCGCTTTGCAGCTACAAGACGGCTCAGCACCACCCTGACATTGGCTACTCATCACTCCTCCTACTGGCAACAACCCCACCATGGAGTTGGCTCCCTCGTCCTCTTTCCCCGTTTCTTACTGCGACCTACGCAAAGAAGAAATGCAGCAGGTCTGAGAAAGACGTCTGTACAGACTAGTGTCACAGTAAACTCCATTAATGTGGAGACAATGCAACCATGAAAAGATTTCACTGATTACATTTTATCCACAAAATAAAAAATGAACACTTTGTTTTGAAAATGAAGACTAAAATGATGTGGAAAGCTGAACTCCTGGCAAACATGTTTTACACTCATCATCTATAAACAGTTTCAGAGAAATTTGATTTAATGCTGTTTCACACTGCAGCTCTTTACTAATTAAACATCTGTCCAAATGATCTTTTAATAACAGATTAAGACTGGAAGCTTTATGTGATACAGCAACATTCAGATTTTACATAACGTGGTCTGCCACAGAACAAGTATATCTGACTGCTCATTTTAGCACTTTATTTATTTACCTTTCTCATTGCTACAATGCCACATGCACCAAGTTTACCACTGTACTGTACGTTTACTACATCCTTACTTTTACTTTGAAATTGCAACTGATAATAATAAGCCAGCCCGTTCTTTCCCATTTGGTGTTTTCTCTACCAGCAGGCTCGCTGGCTAGATCGCCATTATGGATGGATGATGAACTCCAACACCAAACTCATGGTTTGTTTTTTCCCTGCACTTTCAAGCTGGCACTCTAACCAGAACCTACAACAGACGGAGAACCGGTTCTCTACACAAACTAATTACATGTACCCATTAAGAATGACAAATGTGACCTTGACCACAATTTGGATGAAGAACACTAAAAGCTGACCAATACTGCAGGAGCAGTGTCAGTGTAACAAACAGGACACTGACATTAAGCACATGGGGGGCTACACTTCCTGAAATTCTAGCCAAACTAAAAATGATTCTTTTCAGTATTAGAGTATAAATTAAAGTATTCCTTAAATTTACAGAAGCAATGATGTTATGATTTCTTCACAATTAAGATTTTAACCATTTTAACCAGAACACATACAGATGAGTGGCTAAGTGGAAGAAGATGGATGGATATTCATAAAAGGTTCATACAAAATCTATGAGTGACGACCTCATCAGCAGTCCAAATCAAACTGGCCACACAGACCTGGGTTCCTTCAAGCCAATCCAAACAGATGACGGAGATGTACTTACGAATGATTCCTTGGACTTTGGCTACCAGGCCACCGGGTGGACATGGTGAGGTCTTCTCAGAGAAATCGCATGAGTACAGGACATTATCCACTGTGGTGCCATGCTCGCTGTAGTTCAGAAGCTCATAATGCTTGGTATTCTGAAGGACGACAAACACACACACACAATTTACATCTTGGTCACTAACAACCACAGGAGTGCTCTGCAGAGTGATGTAGTTTAAAGGCCTCACCTCATCATAGAAAATACAGGCATGTTTCCCCGATACGTAGTTGCAGTGACCGTAGTTTGTAAGGCACACATCCATGTCAGCACCTTAGAGAAACAGTTAAAGACTTAAACACCCTTTCCCACAACACAAAGAATACAGATTTGCAACATGGATTTTGTTTCTGCAATATTGATGTGTCAAAATGTATTTTAATGACCTGCACTCCAATGTGACATATTGTGTTTTTGTCAGTAGTTTTTATTCCACATGGTCCTGTTGTGACCCTCACAGGTCTAAGAACTCACTTTCACAGACAACTTGCTTAAAATACTCCGATTTAAAGATGACGGTATCAACTATCACTCAACCTGACTAATGATGCAGAGATTGGGAGCTAGTACAGGCTCAGTATTATACTCTGTCGTGTACTGCTGCCTGTCGTACAGAAGTACAGTCATGGTTAAAAGGATACCTTCTGTCAAGGTTTACATATTAGGACAAAATAAAAATCATCTTGTTTTTAGCAGGTCTTGAAATTAAATCTTGATATATAACCTCAGATGAACTATAAAATATGACATTACTGTCATGTATTTGACAAAAAAGAAGCCAAAATGCAGAATTAGTGTATGAAACACTAAGCAAACCCTTGTTGCTTCCATAGAAATAAAGATGACAAGTAGCAGGTACATACTGCTAATCAAACACAACTGATTAACTGATTATGAGCACGAGTGACCACCTCTATGAACTCAGAAGCATTCTGGTGTGTGTCGACATGATGCCAAAGAGGAAAGATGTCTTAAAGAATAAATGAGTGCTGCATGTCAGTATCTGAAGTTGCATGAAGCCAGTCCCAAACACGCTCATAATTCTACCAGGAGAAAGATTATTCACTATTCAAGTGGAAAACATGCAAGACAGCTGCAAAATATTCCCAGGAGTTAAAGTCCAAAAAAAGTCACCTAGGATCAGGCAGTGCAATGACTCAAAGCACATCAGCAAATCTGTCTGGTGTTCTGCAAGCTGATGAATGATGGGGTGTTGTTAGTTTTTCCACACACTGCTTCTGCATCACTTCCCAGTTTTGTATCTGTAGGAGTGATTAGCTCAGAGCAAAGCCACCAAACCAGGGGCCCTGGTACACCTGCTGTGTTGGCAGCTTTGCGTGTCACCAGTAATACCATCACACAGCTATATCCATTCATGCTAGCTGTTACGGTGCATGTACGTGCTGCAGTATTCTTCTGAACAATAGGTGTTGCCCGTCCTCCAAATCAGCGCTGGTATAGAAGGAGAAGAAGTCAAAGTTGGAAGCCGAGGAATTTTAAAGCCAAGTTTCAAAGTTTCAACATCTCCCTCTGTGAAACCTGTGAACCTCTAAACTTCTGTACTGATATGATGTTAGGATGCCATTAAAAACAGACTGTAACCCAGCTGCAGCAGCAATGCAACAACACACCAGATTATAAAAATGGAGAAGTGCATGACCAGCAGAGATGACAGCTTACAACATGTAACATCAACTTTGCTGTACGGTGACATTTGCCAGGCACCACACAGCAGGTATGATGGGGCCCTACCTATGTTCTACTTCTGTCTTACTTTAGTCACAAGGCAAGAATATAACCTAAATCAAACATGATTAACTGGAGTTTGGTGAACTGGTATGATTTTTTAAAAGTACGTCAGTACGTGAACCTTTCCCCATCAAAGGTGAAACCTAAGAGTGGCTCAGGGCAGGGCACAGAATGCAGCAGGGTCAAAGTCACAGCGACTGAATGTCCTACCTGATCCTATGTGTAACGTCCTATAGCACATGCTGACAGCTGCTCCTCTTCCTGTCAGAGGGTAAAAGACCGCTCTGGCTTGCACCTTTTTCTGACCTGGAAGGAGGAGAGTGTAGGTTTTAATAATTAGAACAAAACAGCAATCAAACAGCAGAAAAACTGACTTCTTGACAAGTAAACAGACTAAATGTAGTGCAAAGGTGTCTTACTGTTTGGGTGGGGTGCTGAGGTTTTTGGGGTAGTGCTGGTGGTGGGGGGAGGTTGAGTGCTGGGCACCTTGGGAGCAAAGAGCTGCTGGATCCTCTGATGGGCCAAGAGCTTGATCATCTCTGTATCCAGTTTGTCCAGCTCGATCCATGCACAAACACAAACACACAACCGCCAAAAGCTAATTACATCTTCGTGTGCTTCATAGCAGAACACAGCAATACGAAGGCTCTTAAACTGTCACATGTGGCCACAGAGTGACAAACTCACCCCCATCCTCCTCTTTTCCATCCTTCATGCAGCTGGACAGGTTGGTGATGGAGGACAGTGTGTTGGGCAGCAGTGAGTCCGTCAGTGCAGGAGCAGCCTTTATGTCTGAGGGACAGGAGAGGAAAAAAGAGACAAACTGACATTGAATATGACGGCCCAGCTGTGTAAGTGCTCCAGTGTCTAAAAAGTCCAACTGGTTGATGCACAAACTGATACACTTGCAAAAATTCTACAAAAAGACTTCATTTAACACACTTCAAAGAGTCACGAGGACTTGTTGCAACATTATTTCATCTCCTTTAACTATCATGAGTGTGTTTGGTTTTTTGGGAGTCAAGGATCCCAATAAAAATCAACAGACATCTTACTGGTGTGTCTACTGCATGAAGAGTTACAGCAACTGACAGAAGCACTGTTATCAGAAGTAATTTCTGACCACACCAATGTCCACTTTTTTCCCAGTTAATGCCAGTCGTCTATCTGGACCTCTCTCCTATCACATTGAAAATGAATCAAAACTCAGAACCTCTGATCGATACGGTCTTGCCCGTGTCAGTGATTTTGGTTTGTAACATCTGTCAATAGTCCGCCCATGATTTACTGTCCCCTTTGAGACATACTAACATGCATGTTGTCACCTGACACTGCTCTGTCCAGTCTGTGGCAAGTAAACGTAAAGAGACGTCAGATACCAAGTCAGCTTCCCACCTGAGCAGCAAATAAAAATGCTGTTTTTTGTCTTACTCTTAGTAAACTAAATAAATAATTCACTGACCAAACACCATCCACTCTGATCATTTTGCATCTGCTGGTGAAAGAAACTGATCTGACATCAGTGTTAAGTTAACAAGCTCTACGTGACTAAAGAGTCATGCATTAAATGAAACAGCACGAGTATTTCTTGTAATCAAATTACGCACTAAAAAATCTGCGAAACAGCGAGGTGAAAGGTGAACCGCGTTATTAGCGAGGGACCGCTGTAATTTTGAAGGTAAGTCACAACATACCCTTTGTAAATACTAATGTATAGAAACCCTTACCAGCAATCATTCATTTTTTGTGTGGCTTTTTTCACGGTTTGTTAACATGCTGTGTAGGTGTGTACTTGACGAGCTGATCTCGACATAACGGGAAACATCTGGTTTGACTATTCTTCACGTGTAGTTTGAATGCTGAACATTTGCCTGTTTAAATCATAAGACCAGTCACTATACAGAGATGTGCTTCTGAATGTGGACGATGTGTCTTCTGCTGCAGTTCTGCTTGTGTTGAGTGATGTAAACAACTGATCGATTTAAACTCTTTTAAACGTCAAAATTGATCATTAGATTTTTTGTGACACAACAGTGGTGAGTGTTCCCACCTTCTGCTCTTTGTAACTTAACGCCATCTTTCCGTTTTCGAGTTTTGGACATGATTTTGGAGAATATCTTCGCAGTAGCGATTGACCGCAAAGTAAAGCTACCGGAAATGTACAACCCCACATACGGTCTCAAACCAGGAAGTTAGCATTTTCTCGTGCACAGGGTCAATTGGAGAGGAGGACCTATGACCTCGCTATTCTGTCTCACTGAGCAATGGCCGGGGGGGTGCAACTACCTCTTACACATAGTTCACTTCGGTGACAAATCTCTCTCTTTTTTTTTTAACAAGTGCTACTTCTGATGGGATCACACATTAGTGCGTCACATTAGCTTTATTTTTGAAACTCTGTGTATACCAAGATTGTATACACAGAGTTTGTAATTGCAGAGAAATACTGAATTAATTTTGGGCATTTCATTATCGAGCAGGAAGCTCAGAAAACTCTTTGGGGTTTAACAGGTTAAAAGAAAAGCAAAATCCACATTTCATTTTCAGTTTATACTGTAAATATTCCCGTTTGTAAATGAAAATGCAGATTCTGCTGATTTTGTGAACACCCTAATATTCTTTTTCTTCATTTTCAGTAAAGAAAAAAATATGAAAAAATTGTCTATTTTTTATTTTTCGATTAAATATGCACGGCTCCCAGTGCCTTTGTATATATGGAAATAAATGCTATTAAGAACATGGAACACACTGCTATTACTTTGCACATAACTGTACCAAAGACAAAACTGAAGGCAGAGAGACCAACAAACAAACGGACAGTTGCTGCAGTAAAGGTCCGACCGAGCATCTACACCTCAGTCAGTCACCGACTGCCAAAGATTTTCATCAAAGATGTAAAAATTATCATTTTATTTAAAATCATATCAGGGTGTCCAGTTATTTTCGAGCCTCTGAAAATGGCTGTCATTTCTAAACAGTTAATGCACCAACTTTGTGAAAGG
This sequence comes from Neolamprologus multifasciatus, assembly GCF_963576455.1. NCBI lineage: Eukaryota > Metazoa > Chordata > Actinopteri > Cichliformes > Cichlidae > Neolamprologus > Neolamprologus multifasciatus. The sequence continues at coordinate 37,947,153 of NC_140452.1, read as the reverse complement.
CCTAATGTGTGACACCTTAATAACTGTATTTGCATCTGTTGCTGCTTCTTGTATTTTTGAATTAAACAACCATGAGGTACAGAAGTGAAAACAAAACACATCTCTGTTTATTTCTGTTCCAACCCACGGTCTGCTTTTCATGGAGCACGTCATCACTTTGTCCATTTTTACTTTTCTTTTTTTGTCCTGAAACACGCCGAGCCCACCAGCATTCTGAATGAACAGTATGATGACCAGGTCTGCGTCGACCTCATTGATAAACTCTTGATTCCAAATGTGCTCTGCCCAATCATACACTGTAAAAACGATAACTAGTAATTGTTGATTTAATTAAAGTTTTCAAATTAAACTGACTTAGAAATAAAACTTTCCATTTACAACCTAAAAAAGCTCGTCTGCCCCACAAATTTCTTCCATTGTAACTAAGATTTTCTAGAGAGCATAACAAAGATTATCAACTTTTGAGTAGATTTTTTGAGTCAAGTTGGGAACCTGTGGGAAACCCCGTAGATGACTGGCACACGTGGTCTGTGCCAAGTTTGAACTGGACCAAACGAGCCTGAGAAGACCTGAGCTGTGTGATAGTGGTTTGTCAATGTGTTCTGGACTGAAAACCTGCTAAGAAAATTTGAAGAAACGTGGCCAAAGTTGGATGGAAATTACCATTTTTCGACCATTACGGATTTTACCTGGTCTGAAGTTGGACTGTATTTTTTAACCATTTTTCGGACAGGACAAGCTGACTATTTGCCCTAGCAGGTAAGCTAACCAGATCTATTATTAGGATTTTCTACAAGCGCCTAGGCTGCATCCTCCTCAGGACCCAGGAGGGTGGAATGAGTAAAACACTGAAAAAAATCCAAACAATAACATATTTAAGTTATCTAAGTGACTTATATATCATGTTTAAGCTAGCGAAGGACCGGGGGTGAAAATGATATGCCAGCCAGCTAGCTATCAAAGCCGGTGGTAACAGACGTCTCCGAAAACGTAGAAGCATTTTTGCAAATATGTGTTGTCTTATTAAACTGAGCAGATATTTGAAATTTACACAGCTACATTCTCGCCTGAAAATATCTTAAAAGTTTACTTTGTGAGCCGAAAAGGGTAATAAGAGTAATATTAAAACTAAGTGGCTGCCGCCATTGTTGGAAACTAGAATCGGCTGGGCTGCGCTATGAATTCTGGCATAGGGTGGGCCAAGAAGGATACACCTGACCCATCCTTCAAAGCTGTGGAAAGTATTGTATTGTTTTGAGAGCCTTTTTGTTGGTGGAGTATTGATTTTATGTACAATTCCACGGGTAGACGCGATCTGTACCGTCCGACTTTGCACATGCGCAGTAAGGATCAGGGAGTCCGATCCGTAACTTGTTTTTTTTCTACATTATATTGAAATGTTTCATTATTGCAAACATTTTCTCAGGCGGAGAGAGGTCGTGGAGTGTCAGCCTATGGTGTCCAGTGTGTGTGTCCAGGAGAGATGACCTGGGCTGTTTTACTCTGTGGAGGTAAGACTGTCCTAATTTATTTATAATTTAATTATTATTCAAATTGGGCATGATTTATACTAGATTGACTATATTGAAGTAGTACAGTATTTGCTGGGGCATTGCATTGGCCAACTTTATTATATTGTGCTACTATTCCAGTCAAGACCCTTGCCAGTGTTACATTGAAATCCTTACCCTGAACTTTTCTTTACACAGAAAATGTGTAAAGAAATTTCTTTCAAGAAAAGAGTCTCCATGCTAAATCAAAATTGTGAAACAGAAAGGCAATCTCATAATTTTGACTTAGCATGGTTTTTTTTGTTTTCTTTTAGTGCTAGAAATAGGACTTCTATAGACTGAGATGGTTAGGGAAAGAATACTAAGGCAGGTCACAGAATCTGATTGGTCACAGATTTTGGTGCAACTTAGAACATAATATGTATTTGCATATTGATACTGGTTTTTGTGGAGGGTATTTCTATTCCTGTGCAAAATATGTCTTCATGAGAGATTTTTGAAGTAGGTTTTGCTGTTGATAACACAGTCAGGCATATAACATGGTGCAGACTGTCCAAGACCGCTACCCAGGAATTTTCTGTGCTGAATAAATGACAATATTTTGGTGAATGTCTTGTTTAGATATCTGAAAAATTTCATCGGATCACAAGCAAAGACCTCCTGGGGACCTTCAATGCATCCCTTGGCAAATTTGTGCCTGGCCTGCTGAAACTGTACCGGCCTAAGAAGGGAGCTCTTTGTGAGGAGATGGAAGACCTCCTGGATAAACTTGATGAACAGGTGAGTGAAGTGCTTCTTTATCTGACATGTTTAGAAGAGAGAATACTTTTCTCTTAACAGAAATTGAAAAAGATGTTGGCTTCAAACAAAACACATCAGTGGACATGTCAGTAAAAATTAATGTCATCAGTCATTGCTTTGTTCTTATTGGCAGTATTTCTATTTAATTTGTAAATAGAAAGTAAAATGTTAACATGATGTGTTGTTGGGGTTTTTTGTAAGTTTTGCGTGTGCTGGGTCTGACCTGTGCTTTATTTTCATTACTATGAGAGTTCTGATTTTGCATTGTGTATAGTACACCATGTTACTACACTAATTGAAATTCTTGTTTTCCACTGAATACTTTTTAGGCATCCGACATTGTGTCCCACCGGCACTGAGAGGCCTGCCCATTTTCCTCAGAGAGGATGCAACAGAGGTTTTCCTGAAGTGCTTAGTAAGTACAAAAAAGTAATGCAAGTAAAAATAATTGCTATGAGATGTTTTTAAAGGATGAGTTAATCCAAAATGGAAATGTACACTTCCTCAGTGCAGTCCAGATAATTTTATAGTGGGGATTGCAGTTGTCATAACTCTCACTCCTTTTTTTCTGCTGAGCAGCAGCTGGGCATTGTTAGTGGGTGTTCCATAGCAGAAAATAATTTTGTACAAAACTCACAAGGTGGCATTAATTAAAGGAAAATAAGCTTTTTGTTCTTAAAACCTCTATGAGTCAAATGACCAGCATGGTATAGAGGTTAAAGTTAAAATCTTATCTAAAGTCTTTAGTTTTTCTTAGCTTTCAATAAGTCATATTTTACTTTTCTTCAGGACACTGACATTTTGTAACCAGTGTTGAACGGTGTATCAGTTGCCATCCTCACCATCCTACAAGATGACGATACCGATACGTCTGTGCGAGAACATGCAGTTGTGTTGGAAGGGGACATCGTGCTACATAACATTCCAGATCTCTCTACTGCCTTGGCACACCTCTTTGGCCTTCTGTATGCCCTCAACATTGATTATCCAAAGCAGATGAGTTACACCTTTAAAGCAATTGAGGCCATCTTATTTTGACCTGGTCGGACAATATGAAGGTGACGTGGATAAATCATTATTCGAAATGTAAGTTTTAGTCAGATGAATCTGTATTGTTGAGAATATATGGTGAAAATTTGTCTTGTAGTATTTTAAAAGATTTGTTACAGTGTTTTCCACTTCACATGAAGCATAGAACTGGTGTTTTACCTGTTAGTTTCCTCTTCATTGATGGTAACATTTCTAATAACTTTTAACTTCCATAGTTCATCATAGTAAGCCCATGTAAAATGTCAATATCTGGGTACATAGGCAATCGTTTGTGGAATTACTATTTAAGGTGCAATAGTTATGTTCAGCTTTTACAAGACGGACAGGGTGTGTGCTGTGAATTATTAAGTTGCTGGACACTTTTCTTTTTTGGTTCTGGACTGGAATTTTAACGTCTCTGCTGGGGTGCTCAAAAGCACCCAAAAGAAACTGGCAACACGTTTTTGTTTGTTTGTTATTTCTTTTTCTTTCTTTCTTTTTTTTAACAGAAATTCACCCTACTGCCCATGACATTCTGAAATGTACTGAAAGTGCTGTTGAACAAAATAAATAAGCTTTTAGATAAAATTGAATTGTGCTTTGTTTTATTCTATATCTATTTATTGAGTGTTCTTTCAAGTATAATCACAGCATACATTTTCCTTTGTTTATATAGGTACATTTTCAACTCACTGGAGTAAGAATTGTATGATTACTCAACAAGAATATCCTTGTTTGGTGAAGGCAGAAAAACATGGCATTGAAACCAGAATTTCTTCGTTAGACTTCAGGATTATCCTAATTAGGTGAACAAGAAGAACCAAGTTGGCAGAACTTGTAAATCTTAGTTAAGTCAACAACAGTTGCAAAAGTTGAGAAAACTCAAAAATCTCTTGCATCATGTTGCCTTGAAAATTTTAAATTTTCTCAACTTTTTCTTTTTTTACAGTGTAGGCATTGGTTGCTTGCCGACAACAAGAAATAAAGCAGGGCTGAACCATTTTCTAATAGGGGCGGGAGGGTAACGCTATGCAATTTCTTCATTTTTTAGAATTTATATTCAACGTAATTGCAGCTAGGCTCAAAGTGTTAATGCTACTTATTTTAGTAAACAACATGTCATATGCAAACAACTAGGGTGTAGCACATGCCCACCCAATGCCACCCTGTAGATCAACCCTGTCAGTACTGAACTTGCTGTCTCAGAAAGTGAAAACAAGGCTGAAAATAACAGGCATAAACACTGAGTTTGTTCTTAGAAAATCTTTCTGTATTTACAGGTTTGAACAGACAAGCAGGTACAGACAAAGAGCGCTTATATACACAGCAGCACAAGATGTTAAAATGAGTGCTAAAACTATACAATATTTACAGATGGACTACAGCGGAAAGTACAGACTAAGAACAAGTTTATCACAAAACGTCTGGTACTCTACACAGTATCACAAATTTCAATGAGCTGTACAGTTAAAAACCAAAAAATGGCAAATCTACATGAAATCCAATGTTTCTCCAATCGAGAGGCACTGAATTAAAATGTATTTACATTATATATACATGTTATAGTGTATAAGCATGTATGTTTTTCATACATATATAGCTACCTGTGGTGCAAAAGCAGCAAAAGAAATTAGAATGTATGGAATTCAATACTACAAAGGAAAAAAAACAAAAAATGTTTGTGCTAAATGGGCTGACTGACAAAAAGGTTACACCATACATAACTAATATACTGGCAAAAACAAAGATTGAGCGCAAAGAAGTAATGTTTGCTCAAAGTCCTAACGGTCCTAACGGTTACGTCAGTCATTTAAAAGAAAAAAGGAAAAAAGAGATTTTCAATAATACTTCAAGTTCATGCAAAGATATAAACCATTAAAAAAAAAGACAACTTTTCCCTGTTGACCAACCAGCTGTGCAGCTTTCCCTTCATCGTGACACAGAAGGTGCAAAATAAGAGGGAGGGCGGGGCTTCCTGTGCGGATTATGGAACAGAGTTAGAACGCAGTACGGGCACTTGTTGGGGAGGTACAGTCTCAGAGTCAGCCTCATCCTGGTTGGAAAAGCCGCTTGTTGTGGCAGCGCTGGGTGGTGGTGGTGTGGAGGTGTTAGCGGTGGTGGTGAGGGTGGTGCTGATGACACTGCTGCTGCTGGTGTTGGTGCTTGTGCAACTGGCAGCAGGTGTAGTGGCCTGCTCCTCTTTGGGCTGCTTACTGGCAAACTCAGTGATGCTAAAGACAAATTGGAGGCAGCCCAGTTTGATGTAGCTGCCATGGTGGAGCAGGGCCGTGCCCTCCCAGCCCGCCCCGCTGCCTCCAATTAGACTGGAGCTACTCGCTTTGCAGCTACAAGGACGGCTCAGCACCACCCTGACATTGGCTACTCATCACTCCTTCCTACTGGCAACAACCCCACCATGGAGTTGGCTCCCTCGTCCTCTTCCCGTTTCTTACTGCGACCTACGCAAAGAAGAAATGCAGCAGGTCTGAGAAAGACGTCTGTACAGACTAGTGTCACAGTAAACTCCATTAATGTGGAGACAATGCAACCATGAAAAGATTTCACTGATTACATTTTATCCACAAAATAAAAATGAACACTTTGTTTTGAAAATGAGACTAAAATGATGTGGAAAGCTGAACTCTGGCAAACATGTTTTACACTCATCATCTATAAACAGTTTCAGAGAAATTTGATTTAATGCTGTTCACACTGCAGCTCTTTACTAATTAAACATCTGTCCAAATGATCTTTAATAACAGATTAAGACTGGAAAGCTTTATGTGATACAGCAACATTCAGATTTTACATAACGTGGTCTGCCACAGAACAAGTATATCTGACTGCTCATTTTAGCACTTTATTTATTTACCTTTCTCATTGCTACAATGCCACATGCACCAAGTTTACCACTGTACTGTACGTTTACTACATCCTTACTTTTACTTTGAAATTGCAACTGATAATAATAAGCCAGCCCGTTCTTTCCCATTTGGTGTTTTCTCTACCAGCAGGCTCGCTGGCTAGATCGCCATTATGGATGGAAATGAACTCCAACACCAAACTCATGGTTTGTTTTTTCCTTGCACTTCAAGCTGGCACTCTAACCAGAACCTACAACAGACGGAGAACCGGTTCTCTACACAAACTAATTACATGTACCCATTAAGAATGACAAATGTGACCTTGACCACAATTTGGATGAAGAACACTAAAAGTTGACCAATACTGCAGGAGCAGTGTCAGTGTAACAAACAGGACACTGACATTAAGCACATGGGGGGCTACACTTCCTGAAATTCTAGCCAAACTAAAAATGATTCTTTCAGTATTAGAGTATAAATTAAAGTATTCCTTAAATTTACAAAAGCAATGATGTTATGATTTCTTCACAATTAAGATTTTAACCATTTTAACCAGAACACATACAGATGAGTGGCTAAGTGGAAGAAGATGGATGGATATTCATAAAAGGTTTATACAAAATCTATGAGTGACGACCTCATCAGCAGTCCAAATCAAACTGGGCACACAGACCTGGGTTCCTTCAAGCCAATCCAAACAGATGACGGAGATGTACTTACGAATGATTCCTTGGACTTTGGCTACCAGGCCACCGGGTGGACATGGTGAGGTCTTCTCAGAGAAATCGCATGAGTACAGGACATTATCCACTGTGGTGCCATGCTCGCTGTAGTTCAGAAGCTCATAATGCTTGGTATTCTGAAGGACGACAAACACACACACACAATTTACATCTTGGTCACTAACAACCACAGGAGTGCTCTGCAGAGTGATGTAGTTTAAAGGCCTCACCTCATCATAGAAAATACAGGCATGTTTCCCCGATACGTAGTTGCAGTGACCGTAGTTTGTAAGGCACACGTCCATGTCAGCACCTTAGAGAAACAGTTAAAGACTTAAACACCCTTTCCCACAACACAAAGAATACAGATTTGCAACATGGATTTTGTTTCTGCAATATTGATGTGTCAAAATGTATTTTAATGACCTGCACTCCAATGTGACATATTGTGTTTTTGTTCAGTAGTTTTTATTCCACATGGTCCTGTTGTGACCCTCACAGGTCTAAGAACTCACTTTCACAGACAACTTGCTTAAAATACTCCGATTTAAAGATGACGGTATCAACTATCACTCAACCTGAGTAATGATGCAGAGATTGGGAGCTAGTACAGGCTCAGTATTATACTCTGTCGTGTACTGCTGCCTGTCGTACAGAAGTACAGTCATGGTTAAAAGGACACCTTCTGTCAAGGTTTACATATTAGGACAAAATAAAAATCATCTTGTTTTTAGCAGGTCTTGAAATTAAATCTTGATATGTAACCTCAGATGAACTATAAAATATGACATTACTGTCACATATTTGACAAAAAAGAAGCCAAAATGCAGAATTAGTGTATGAAACACTAAGCAAACCCTTGTTGCTTCCATAGAAATAAAGATGACAAGTAGCAGGTACATACTGCTAATCAAACACAACTGATTAACTGATTATGAGCACGAGTGACCACCTCTATGAACTCAGAAGCATTCTGGTGTGTGTCGACATGATGCCAAAGAGGAAAGATGTCTTAAAGAATAAATGAGTGCTGCATGTCAGTATCTGAAGTTGCATGAAGCCAGTCCCAAACACGCTCATAATTCTACCAGGAGAAAGATTATTCACTATTCAAGTGGAAAACATGCAAGACAGCTGCAAAATATTCCCAGGAGTTAAAGTCCAAAAAAGTCACCTAGGATCAGGCAGTGCAATGACTCCAAGCACATCAGCAAATCTATCTGGTGGTTCTGCAAGCTGATGAATGATGGGGTGTTGTTAGTTTTTCCACACACTGCTTTTGCTTCACTTCCCAGTTTTATATCTGTAGGAGTGATTAGCTCAGAGCAAAGCCACCAAACCAGGGGCCCTGGTACACCTGCTGTGTTGGCAGCTTTGCGTGTCACCAGTAATACCATCACACAGCTATATCCATTCATGCTAGCTGTTACGGTACATGTACGTGCTGCAGTATTCTTCTGAACAATAGGTGTTGCCCGTCCTCCAAATCAGCGCTGGTATAGAAGGAGAAGAAGTCAAAGTTGGAAGCTGAGGAATTTTAAAGTTTTTGCCAAGTTTCAAAGTTTCAACATCTCCCTCTGTGAAACCTGTGAACCTCTAAACTTCTGTACTGATATGATGTTAGGATGCCATTAAAAACAGACTGTAACCCAGCTGCAGCAGCAATGCAACAACACACCAGATTATAAAAATGGAGAAGTGCATGACCAGCAGAGATGACAGCTTACAACATGTAACATCAACTTTGCTGTACGGTGACATTTGCCAGGCACCACACAGCAGGTATGATGGGGCCCTACCTATGTTCTACTTCTGTCTTACTTTAGTCACAAGGCAAGAATATAACCTAAATCAAACATGATTGACTGGAGTTTGGTGAACTGGTATGATTTTTTAAAAGTACGTCAGTACGTGAACCTTTCCCCATCAAAGGTGAAACCTAAGAGTGGCTCAGGGCCAGGGCACAGAATGCAGCAGGGTCAAAGTCACAGCGACTGAATGTCCTACCTGATCCTATGTGTAACGTCCTATAGCACATGCTGACAGCTGCTCCTCTTCCTGTCAGAGGGTAAAAGACCGCTCTGGCTTGCACCTTTTTCTGACCTGGAAGGAGGAGAGTGTAGGTTTTAATAATTAGAACAAAACAGCAATCAAACAGCAGAAAAACTGACTTCTTGACAAGTAAACAGACTAAATTGTAGTGCAAAGGTGTCTTACTGTTTGGGTGGGGTGCTGAGGTTTTTGGGGTAGTGCTGGTGGTGGGGGGAGGTTGAGTGCTGGGCACCTTGGGAGCAAAGAGCTGCTGGATCCTCTGATGGGCCAAGAGCTTGATCATCTCTGTATCCAGTTTGTCCAGCTCGATCCATGCACAAACACAAACACACAACCGCCAAAAGCTAATTACATCTTCGTGTGCTTCATAGCAGAACACAGCAATACGAAGGCTCTTAAACTGTCACATGTGGCCACAGAGTGACAAACTCACCCCCATCCTCCTCTTTTCCATCCTTCATGCAGCTGGACAGGTTGGTGATGGAGGGCAGTGTGTTGGGCAGCAGTGAGTCCGTCAGTGCAGGAGCAGCCTTTATGTCTGAGGGACAGGAGAGGAAAAAAGAGACAAACTGACATTGAATATGACGGCCCAGCTGTGTAAGTGCTCCAGTGTCTAAAAAGTCCAACTGGTTGATGCACAAACTGATACACTTGCAAAAATTCTACAAAAAGACTTCATTTAACACACTTCAAAGAGTCACGAGGACTTGTTGCAACATTATTTCATCTCCTTTAACTATCATGAGTGTGTTTGGTTTTTTGGGAGTCAAGGATCCCAATAAAAATCAACAGACATCTTACTGGTGTGTCTACTGCATGAAGAGTTACAGCGAACTGACAGAAGCACTGTTATCAGAACTAATTTCTGACCACACCAATGTCCACTTTTTTCCCAGTTAATGCCAGTCGTCTATCTGGACCTCTCTCCTATCACATTGAAAATGAATCAAAACTCAGAACCTCTGATCGATACGGTCTTGCCCGTGTCAGTGATTTTGGTTTGTAACATCTGTCAATAGTCCGCCCATGATTTACTGTCCCCTTTGAGACATACTAACATGCATGTTGTCACCTGACACTGCTCTGTCCAGTCTGTGGCAAGTAAACGTAAAGAGACGTCAGATACCAAGTCAGCTTCCCACCTGAGCAGCAAATAAAAATGCTGTTTTTTGTCTTACTCTTAGTAAACTAAATAAATAATTCACTGACCAAACACCATCCACTCTGATCATTTTGCATCTGCTGGTGAAAGAAACTGATCTGACATCAGTGTTAAGTTAACAAGCTCTACGTGACTAAAGAGTCATGCATTAAATGAAACAGCACGAGTATTTCTTGTAACCAAATTACTCAATGAATAGTTGCAGCCCTGGCTAGTACTATAGGTGGAAACAACAAGCCTGTATTGACTTTAGAATTACAAGTTTAATTTACTTTAATTACTGTTAAACTACAGTGTTATGTTTTTACTTGTACTTAACATTTCCAGAGAAAACACTAAAGGCTGTTTTTGTGCTTAGATTTAACTCGTGCTGTGTCACTAATATTGCACTGTAATACTATTGGTACCATAGCAGTGACAATGGATTCACACTTCGGTCATCTGTCACCATCCCAGAAATTTACTAGTCAGTACTAATACAACAGAAACATGCAATTCTCAATACCAAAACAAAACCTCCACAACACCTCCCCCAAGTGGTGAGCACATGGGGGGTGGGCCTATGTCATCTCTTTAGCCTGTACACAGCCAGACTGCATGGGCTAAAACACAGTCTCTGGTTAGACTCCCTTGAGCTCCTCCCCAGGCCTGGCTCCAGGGTGGGGCCCTCGTAATCACTATAGCTACTGTACATTATCTCTTACACTTTAAAGTATTATTAAAATAAATTATTCTTATTATTAGCTGTATAAAGTGATACATTAAGACTGCAGCTTTGACATTTCTGATGATGTGTACCTGGAGTAGGTGCTGATCCAGACTTTACTGTGTCGTGCTCCTGGCTGCCTCTAGATGGCGAATCTGTGAAGGAACTGCTGGTGATTGAGAAGGAGGGCTTTTCATCGGTGCTCACACACTCCTCCTGGGGCTCTGTCTGGCTCCTGTGGTTCTGTTGGCCACTGTGGGGCCATATCGTGGGGGCAGTGGGGCAGTTCTGTTGGGCACATGCATTTACAGTGCTCTCGGGTTCCTTCTTAACCGTTTCTGTTCCTATGTGGTTCACCAGTCCAGAGGCAGAAGCTGATGGCGTTTTCCCAGGCTTCAGTCTGTTCTGTAGCTCAGCCTGCCTGCAGGAATCTGAGGCACTGTTACAGTCTACAGGTCCATTGGCTCTGGGAGGCTGAACCAATTCCAGAGGTCCATTAGGTTTCCTACAGTTCTGACATGGTGTCGCGGTGCATTTGCAAAGAGCTAGCCCTGATGGGCTGTCCTTGGAAAGAGAGGCCCCCTGGGAGTCACTGGGTGTACTGCAAGCTTTAGAGCAGGGGTCAGGGGAAGAAGTCCTTTCTAATGAGGCCTGAGTTTTCATGTCCTCTGATGTTCCACTTGATTATGTATTTGCTTCTCAAAGTGCCACTCTGTTGATGAGGCCTTCTGTTTGATGGATAGGTGTTGCATGATACTGCACTGGAGAGCGATGACATCCTGAATCCAGCTGAAACTGAGTGGGGTTTCTCTCCATAGCAGCTGCTATTAGGAGCTGAAAGAGTCTCTTGAGGAGTCGCAGGGTCGGAGCAGAAACTGTAGAAGCTCTGCACCCTGAACTTCATCCTCAGGCTCTGCTGCCTCCTCCTCTCCATCGTTCTGCTCCTCTGAGGGGGTTGGGGTGGATGAAGTGTTGGAATTTGGAGTCCCAGGTCGGCTGCTTGGCCTGCTGCTGGTTCTGCGGTCCAATAGTCGCACCTGGGCCACTCGTAGACCAGGGCTTGCAGCTCCGGCCCCCGATGGAAGACCGTCAAGCTGCAGCCGGCCAGCGTTGAGCTGCAGCTCCACGGATGGAGAAGCAGAGCGCTTGGAGGAGGATTTCTCCAAAGCACGAGGAAACATCCATATGTAACATCCATATTCCACATGTCCAGGAAAGGCTTCATTACTGATCACAGCCGGAGACGTTTCCTTGGTGGAGTGGGGCTCCTGCTGCTGCTCTCCTCCTCTGCAGGCTTCCTCTTTGCACCCTGTGTAAACCTCTTCAGAAACTGGCAGAGCACCGACATGATTACTCTGCCGTCAGAGGTGTAGTCCGTAACTCTCCATCGATTAGTCATTTCCCTTTCCTCTGTGCAATACACAGTGGAAATGACTCTGGTGATGATGTCGCCGTCGACATCCAGGGTGCAGACGCAGTTCCTCTGATCTGCCTTCAGGACAGAAAGATCTGCCTTCTCTGGAAGCAGAGGTGTGAGGAACCGTGAATGGAGGTGGGACCCTGCAGGCAGCACCATTAAACCAGCTGGTGAGTTGGTAGGAGGAGATGGAGTGGTGTTCTCCAACTGACTCTCTGGCACATGGGTGAAAGGTGTCGTCAGCTGCAGTTTGTTAAAGAATCCCCTGAAGGCAATATAAGGAAACGCCTTCGTCCCCGTAACCAGGTTATGGTTTAACGAGAGGACCAGATCTTTCATAGAGTCCACATGGCTGGGGCTCAAAGGACGGTTCCTCAGGTTAGAGATGAACATCTGGCGTACGCTGACAGGACTCACCAGCTCAGCTACGAGAAAACAAAAAGATCATCTGTGTTAATCGTGACATAATCAGACAAATTACAGATTTAAATGTCAAAACTTTATATCATCATATGCTATTTCTACACACAGACAATGAGAGGCCCGCAGCAGAACTCACTCTTTATGAAAGCCTTAAAAATGGTTTTGCACTGTAAATGACTAAATTTCATGTTTTAAACCTAAGATCACAGCACCAAACTCTGCTTGTTAGCATGTTCACACAGTAAAAATGTCCAAAATTCACATTTTAGCTGCATGTAAATTAAAAATGTACAGCTCATAGTAAAGAATAACTTTGTGTGTTCTTGGTGACTGTGAACAACATTTCATGATAAATGAATGTCGTCCATAATATTTGTGAATTATGGACACATTGTCAGTAAGGCTGCATAGAGTTTCAGTGATGTTTAATAATGAATTCATGTTCAGCACTTATTCTTATTTTATTTAAGCATCAGTCTGTTGAAAATAAAACAGCTAAAGTCAGGTGAGAAACCTCCAACCTGCTTATTGCATGCACACAGTTTCAATTTCTCACCGAGCACATAACATACATCTGGACACCTGTACAGACACAATGCTGCACATAAATATGATATACTTGATTCAGCATCAGTAGCCATAACTGATTTTGCACATAATGCGTGCAAGATCAAATTTTGGCCACATCTCCGAGGACTCCCTAACCTCCCTCAAAATTTCCCAGCTTTATAAACGCAACGAGTGCCTCTGTGAACTCTCGCAGCTCCATCATGCTTCTATACAGATTCGGAATTTATTAACTTTATCGTCTAATTCAGGGCCAGTTGCTAAAACATGCAAACTCAAACCCTCCACATACAAAAACAGGACTCCAGGATGACCGCACTGACGTCAGCCTCCCGCAGGTTCTAATGACTGACGTCGTTTCCATGGCGCGTGCATTAAATGGAGTGTTTTTTAGCATTTTTCAAACCAAAATTGCCCAAAACTAAAAGTTTCTAAAGTTTGACATATTTCACCTGAAATGTTCACACTCATGAAATCTTCCTCACTTTAAAGTAATAAAAGGCCAGTCTAAGGTGTCTTTGTTTGCTTAAATATTCTATTATACTTATTAGCTTACTAAGCTTTACCATAGTGCTCATCGAGAATACGGGTGACACCAACGGAGAGCAGGTACCGCTCACGCCGTACTCCACCGGAGCTCATTTTTGGGGTGTTTGAATCCTCGTTTCTTCACAGCTTTAAAACTTTGGAAACAAACAGGTTTTCACAGCGCTATTAAACAAACCTCCTGCTCGCACTCTCATGTGAAAACCAAATTCGAATGTTGGCTTCTGCTTTTATACCTGCCGCGCTACACGTCATCCTCATCACCTTGACTCCCGGGTCACGCAGGCGACGCGGAGTGATAAACATTTATGCTTTATTTATTCAGAATAAGTTTCCTATAATTATCAGATTTTTAAAAATAATAATTCTTATTTAGTTTCGCACTTTCTAATCATAAGTATTTTGATTATTGAATTATTGTAATATTTAATGTTTTTGATCATTAATTCGTCTCTTTATAAACAACAAGTAACTGAAAGCCATAAAGAAAATTCATCACGTTAATTAAGTCTGCTTATTTCCTTTGTTAAAATTAACTGAGTTAGTTCGTTTAAAAAAAAATATTTAAAGAAAAGAAATCACATTTATTTGGAAAAAAATAAATAAAAATATTCAAATGAAAGAATAAAAAATGAATATATAAACAAACGAAACGTGTATAATAAAGTCGTTGTACTGTGAAATATGTCACTTTATTTAACGGTGCCTTTGATAAAAAGGTTTCCCCTTTTCCCCGTTGTAGCTGTGCAGAGTGAAATTCACCTGAAATTTGTTACAAACTCTTGTGTACAGTGATTTATGCGCAATTTTTGAGGACTCTGACTTTAAACTATTTTACCAACGCGAATTTGAAACTTGAATAAATAGCGATCCCTTGAGCTTTTACAATAGCCTATGAAGGTTAGTATTTAAGCTCAATAAGCTGCTGCATATTTAACATTTTTATTGGAAATTTATCTCCGTAAGCACAAAAATAAATCCATAATAAAATAAATTTTACCGTTGAAGGAACTTCAGTGTTGATCGTAGGTCCACATGGTAATGCATGTAAAAGTAGTAGTAACTGTTGTGTACCCACCTTATTACTGAATTAGGCAGAGCACACTGAATTAAATCAGGACATAAAGCACGGTCTTTCTCTTGCTTTATTGAATGCTGTCGATCTGACAACTAGCCACATAACGGGGCCTCCTTGGACCACCACATCCGGTTCAAAAGTCATCACATTAAGACATATCAGTACATGACATCCCCCTTTTCCTTAGATTAAATTTTTTAAGACTAAAGTTTGAATGTCTTTTTTTTTTCTTTAACATTGAACATACTTTCTTGTCTTGCTTTGAACAATTATATTATCTAACTGCCTCATCACACATGTACCTTTTTTTTCCCAATATATACATGTCGCCCACGTAGATCACGAAGGCCGGGTCCTCTGAAGGATGCAGCCGACGTTTTGGGACACAGCTTGCGTTTTCTCCGTTTAACTGAGTTTTTGAAAATATCCACCCTGGCAGGAGTTTTTAAAAATCTCAGTTTTTAGTGACCGAAAACGCCATTTACGTGTGGACGAAAGGCGCAAACGCATAGAAAAATCTGCGTTTTCAAAAATACCCGGGTACATGTGGACGTAGCCTAAGGCTATGTACCCGGGTATTTTTGATACCAAGCAGATTTTTCTATGTGTTTGCGCCTTTCGTCCACACGTAAACGGCGTTTTCGGTCACTGAAAACGTAGATTTCTAAAAACTCCGGCCAGGGTGGATATTTTCTAAAACTCCGTTTTTGCATTTATGTGTGGATGAGAAAAATGGAGAAAACGCAGAAAACGCAGCGTCAAAGATGTGTTACTGTTACTGTTAATTGTGCTCTCTGCAGTGTTTAAATGCTTACATATACACACACAGTTACTGTCCCTCCACACATATGACTCGATGCCCCAGCTTTGTTTACTTTTTCCCACCGAGGCTTCTAGACTTCTGATTGGCCAACATTTCTACACGGTTAGGAATATAGCGCCACCTGCTGCTTTGGCATGTTCCTAGCAGCGTTTTCCTTCATTTCTGCCTTTACGTGTGGACGGGATTATTTTTTAAAATGAAAAAGGAAAATCTCCGTTTTCAAAAATTCCCGTGTACGTGTGGACGTAGCCTAAGTCAGCGGTCCCCAACCCCCGGGCCGGTACCGGTCCGTGAGTCGTTTGGTACCGGGCCGCGAGAGTAGAGGCTCAGGTGTGAAATGTATGGTTTTCAGGGTTTTTATCGGTTTTCAGCGTTATTTTGTTATCGTTTTGATCGTTTACTCGGTTTTCCTGGGTCTTTTCACGTGTGTTATGAATAAATCTTCTTTTTTTCGGTACCGGTACTAGTTTTATTTTGTTGTATTTATCTGCGACACCTTAAAGGTAGGCAGATTGCAGAGGTTGTGATACGGTTGTTGACAATCTTCTTGTCAATGCTCAACATGAATGTCTCAGAAGCAAAGCAGGAGGAACCTGAGAATTTAAAAAAAATCAACAACAGCAACAAAAACTAATGAAAACCTTTAATAACAAGGGTTTGAATGTCTTACTGGTTGAACCTATATGGTTGTGTTAGTCAGTGTATTAGTGTGGAAGCAACAGAATATGAAACTAAACAAGCCAAGAGTATCACCTTGATGCATGCTCAATGATCCAGGTAAGTAAATCCCAAAAAGTTGATTCTGTTCATCAGCTTAGTCTATTCAATCTATACATCTGTCCCAATTCATGTATATTTCGTATTTCTTCAACAACGGTTTGAATGGTAGATGTTGGCAGAAGATGCTGCCCCTGTGCTTTAATGTAAAACATACTGAAATTAGACCCATCCATACCAGGGTCTTCTGTATCTGATACCTTACTGTATGGTGGCACTTGTGGTTGGACTCTCTGAGTATCTTTGTTTTAACCACAAATCACGTTTTCTAAACGTTTGTGTTTTCTACACATATGGGAGGTAAATGATGGTTTTACAGAGAACACACTTTGGCATCCTCTCACTGGACAAGTCACATGCTGTTCACAACTAAAGCATGCAGTTTTCTTTGTGTGCACTCAAATGGAGTCGAGTCAACTAGCGCCACCTGTGGCCAAGTGCCATAGTCTACAGCCAGGTTAACTTGTGACACAGATCTGCACCACGTTTGAATTCCTGTTTCATGCACAGTGTATTTGTAACTTTCAATGTTGTCTGTTTGTGCATCTTGCAAATAAACCTTTGAACCTAATGAAATGATATTATGTGTTTATTTTTGGCCTGCATCAGTGGGAAATGCCAAGTTATATACATAAAGATATAGAAATCAGCACTCCCGTTGTTCATCATGATCTTAATAACTTTTTTCCATAACAAAGAAATAGGTCTTGAACAAATATATGACACATGAATATTTCACTAGTGTTGTAACGTCACATCCTGTTAGTTTTTCTCTGGAAATGATCATTTTAGCCAATAGGTAATTCATCAACATGGCTGGAGAGAGTTGATTCAGTTAAAGGACTAAATATTACAGTCCCTGATAATGCATTGCTTTAGATGGAGAGACTCTTGAGTGATGGCTGTTATGAGGAAAGGCAGCCCAGAAACTTTGTCAGCAGCACACACCATTGTGAGCCTCAACTTTCGGTCTTTTACCCAGGCTAATCTGCCATTTTCCTTCGGGATTAGAGATCGATCTAGATTACCATTTTAAATTTGTGACACATCATTAGTAGTGGACCTTGGGTTCATCAAGTGTTTCGGCCGTTATCACTAGACACCCTCATCCAAGGAGGCCCTGCCAGGGTTGATCAGGCCCTGGAGTGTGTCACCGGTTTATGTTAAAATGTTTCTCTTCTTCTTTCTTCTGTTTAGTTTCCTACATTTTCTTTCTATATGTTCACTGCAACTGAGAAAAAATAATACTTACCTCTTTAGCATTTACGAAGCCTAACTTCTTCAAAGGGATAGAAAAGGTGATGGAGAGAAGTAAGACAAAAGGGGACAAGATAGGAGAGAGAAGAGCCGGAAGGGGGACGCCCGGTCTGGCTTCCCACACCACCTTATATACAGTCTGTTTAAGTATGGTTAATTTAACAAACACTTGCAGCAGCATCTGCAGCAGTTACACAGTGATTAGTAATAAACAGAGCCAGTGTGATTGAGTCGAGAGAGTGAGTGGATTTAAGAAAGTGGGTGACTCAAGTGTGTCAGTTGGTTTGTTTTTGTTTTTTTATTGTTGAGATGAGTTAGAATTTTTTTTTGTTTGTTTGTTTTAAAGCTAATTTGATTTTCAAAACTTGCACATGATCTTCAATTTGTAGCAGATCTACTGACTATCACATAGCAGCTGGAGCAGTCTCAAATGGAGTTCAGTCCACTACTGCCACCTGTGGCCAAGTGCCATAACCCACTACTAGATTAACTTGTGACACATCTGCAGTAGAGGCTGAGGGGCTCCACTTACACCTGGAGCATTCAAACCTGCCCACAAACATGTTGAAAGGTGCAATGTGGATTGTCAAGACTGAAACCAGTCATTAAGCAAAGACAACAGGGATCTTTTTTTCTGTTTATTTAGTATGCACAACATTTGTAGTCGCCTTCTGCACAGGGGAAGTCCACGCACACTGTGTACAGTCCCAGCAACACTCTAGCACATCTTGGTTGGTTGTAGGACCAGCCTTACTCAGGGCAGATACACATAGAGACACAATCAGGTCCTCAGGTGTCTAGCCGAGAAAGCTGAGTGCAAGAGAAAATCCATTGACGCTCAACCTTTTGTGAACCAAGAGAAGTGTCAGTTTTCATCAGCATTTGTCCCGGAGGGGGACAAGCCGAGGACAAGCCCTTCCGCCCTGGACCTGGGCCCGCTGAAGGTCGCCAGGGATTGGCAGATGCGAGTGGACTTGGATCAGAGGCTAATCTTTTCCACAGAGATCGTAACAACTACTCTGCAACCAGACCTCGTCCTTTGGGCTTACTGCTAAAAACTTGCCACTGAGCTGAAATCTTTGGGAAATCTTTTTGTAGCCTAAGCCTGCTTTAAATTTCTCAATAACTTTATCCCTGACCTGTCTGGTGTCTAAATCCAATCGAGAATCTGTGGCAAGATCTGAAAACTGCTGTTCACAAACGCTGTCCATCTAATCTGACTGAGCTGGAGCTGTTTTGCAAAGAAGAATGGGCAAAGATTTCAGTCTGTAGATGTGCAAAGCTGGTAGAGACAGACCCCAAAAGACTGCCAGCTGGAATTGCAGCAAAAGGTGTTTCTACAAAGTATTGACTCAGGGGGCTGAATAATTACGCACACCCCACTTTGCAGTTATTTATTTGTAAAAAATGTTTGGAATCATGTATGGTTTTCGTCCCACTTCTCACGTGTGCACCACTTTGTGTTGGTCTTTCACGTGGAATTCCAATAAAATTGATTCATGTTTGTGGCTGTAATGTGACAAAATGTGGGAAAGTTCAAGGGGGCCCAATGCTTTTGCAAGCCACTGTATATAACAGTGATGTACTGTTAGTTGCTAATTGTGAGAGGGAAGGATTCTTTTTTCAAACCATTTATTAAAAAATATAATATACTTTTTACTTACAAATATATTAAATATAACAGTAATAAATAAAATCACATCTCCATATTGACATGATATAACAAAGTAAGTAACAATTAAAGCCACAAAACCTATGTTGTTATCACAATAAACAAACGGGGATTTCTCTAAGCATGTTGATCATAATCACTGATAATCTGGTCTAATTTGTAGCTTTGTTTAAAATTGTGCAAAGCTTGTTTCTGAAACCTCAATACAATTCGTGCACAACTGCTTCAAATTATTTAGTGTTTCACGAAGTAACTACCAAGTAGTTTAGCTAAGTTAGAAGCAGCCTGTGCTGGGCTTCTCTGGATTAACACTTCCACCACATTGAACCCTATGAGTGGTGTGTCTAAGGGCACTGAGCTAATTAGAAACGGCACGTTCATGGAAAGCTCTGGGTCTTCATTGCCTGGTAATTTTACAGTTAATATTACCCACCAATCAAATGGAAGAGATTCCCCATTAACTGCATAAATCTTTGGCACTTTCCCATAGTCAGTTAACTCTATGCTTTTTTTCCTATTAGTCTTACTATTGGCTCTCTGTTGCTTACAGCGGTTTTTAGTGGCTCATTTTTGCTCTTCTTGGATTTCTGTCTCTGGAGTTTAGCTTGGTGCACTTTTGTGTTGTCACATGATTCAGTCTCTGTGTCAAGGTGGGACTCAGATGTTGTCCCGGTCTCAGCTGGTCCCTCCGCAGCAACCGGCCCTAGTAGTGATGGGTCGTTCGCGAACGAAATGGCTCTTAGAGCCGACTCTTTGAAGTGAACGATGCGAGCCGGCTCCTTATTGGGAGCCGTGAGGTTTTTTTTTTCTTTCTCTCACCCTCTCTCTCGCCCTTTTTTCCGCTAAACTCCGCACGCGCGGCCTGTACTTTGCGCTGGGCAGAGGGGGGAGGGGCGTTAATTACACTTGCAGTAGCACAGGAACAGAGCCAGAGAGAAAGAGAGCGAGGGACAACAACGTCACATTAGAAAGGTATAGTAATCATCCACTATTTTCAGTTGCAGATGATAAAGGATTCAGAAAACATGCAGGCCCATATGACAGAGAATGTGCATCTTCTTTTTGTTTTAATATTTTAATTTATATTTAATTGTGTTGTGGTTTGCAGTGTTTTGTGTTGTTTCACGTTAAATTTGTTTAAAAGGAAAAAGCTGAAAATTTAAATAGTTAAAAGTTTAAAATGTAAATAGTTGTTTTTTGTATTTTATTATTTATTTATTACATTTTATGTGGAGTGAATAAATAAAAGTATATTTACGGTGGCCCTTAGAGACAAAGCACGTACAAACTCCAACACACGTACAAACTCCAAAACGCGTAAAAACTCAGACGCACGTACAAACTCAGAATCACGTACAAAAGACAACAGAAGTGCTCCAGGATGCTGGGCGCAGTGTTGAGCTTTTGTTACCTAGTGGCTACACAAGCCAGGAAGTATCAACAACCAGATTTGGTGTGTGGTAGTAACAGGTAAATGATTTTTTTTTAATTATTTGAATAAATATGAGTGCTTGTCTATAAATACACAAACAATACACACATGTTTTCAATTGTGTAATTTAAGTGATCTGGGTAGCTCTGTTTTGGAAGTTCAGTTAACACTAGAAATGTGTTTTGGAGTTTGTACGTGCTTTAGTTTGTACGTGATTTGTCTCTAGGGGCCATATATAAACATATATAAATAAAACCACTTTTTTTACATTAGTAATTCCTTTTCTGCATAATTCTATATTATTGTTAATGATTAAATAATTAAAGCAACAAAACAACCTGAAGAGTCGGTTCGGAGCCGAAAGAGCCGGCTCTTTTTAGTGAGCCGAACCGAAAGAGCCGGATCTCTAAAAAGAGCCGGAAATCCCATCACTAGGCCCTAGACTGGTGAAGTTTCTCTTTGCCTCGCTTCTGCCATATTGACTATGTGCACGTTAGCATATGCTACTTCCGGTGCGGAAACTCCTGTGGGGAGCTTTGTTTCCGGTGTCCTATTTGCGCCTTGTTTACGGTCCAAAACAAGTTAAGCAAGTGAATGAATCAAGCAGCGATTTACATTTCTATAGATGTCTCGGGCATTTACCCAATATATCTGTAAATGATGTTCATCGACTTGCCAATATTTTTTCTCCGCGCCTCAGGGCAAAACAGAAAATGGATTCAAATGTTATATTTCTCAGCTGTCCCTCGTTTATCGCGGGTGTTATGTTCTAAAAATAACCAGCGATAGGTGAAATCAAGTTGCCAATTTTATTTTTTGACGTTGCAAAACGTTTCGTGGACATCGTGGACATACAGTACTGCACTTCAGAGTCACACTGCTAGCTATCGATGCAGCGATTCTGTACTGTACAGGAGAGACGTCACGGAGGAGATCATCTGCAGCGATCAGGACGCAGGACACAATGTGAAGTAAAAATAAGCATGCAAACTTGCACTAAAAAATCTGCGAAACAGCGAGGTGAAAGGTGAACCGCGTTATTAGCGAGGGACCGCTGTAATTTTGAAGGTAAGTCACAACATACCCTTTGTAAATACTAATGTATAGAAACCCTTACCAGCAATCATTCATTTTTTGTGTGGCTTTTTTCACGGTTTGTTAACATGCTGTGTAGGTGTGTACTTGACGAGCTGATCTCGACATAACGGGAAACATCTGGTTTGACTATTCTTCACGTGTAGTTTGAATGCTGAACATTTGCCTGTTTAAATCATAAGACCAGTCACTATACACAGATGTGCTTCTGAATGTGGACGATGTGTCTTCTGCTGCAGTTCTGCTTGTGTTGAGTGATGTAAACAACTGATCGATTTAAACTCTTTAAACGTCAAAATTGATCATTAGATTTTTATGACACAACAGCGGTGAGTGTTCCCACCTTCTGCTCTTTGTAACTTAACGCCATCTTTCCGTTTTCGAGTTTTGGACATGATTTTGGAGAATATCTTCGCAGTAGCGATTGACCGCAAAGTAAAGCTACCGGAAATGTACAACCCCACATACGGTCTCAAACCAGGAAGTTAGCATTTTCTCGTGCACAGGGTCAATTGGAGAGGAGGACCTATGACCTCGCTATTCTGTCTCACTGAGCAATGGCCGGGGGGGTGCAACTACCTCTTACACATAGTTCACTTCGGTGACAAATCTCTCTCTTTTTTTTTTTAACAAGTACTACTTCTGATGGGATCACACATTAGTGCGTCACATTAGCTTTATTTTTGAAACTCTGTGTATACCAAGATTGTATACACAGAGTTTGTAATTGCAGAGAAATACTGAATTAATTTTGGGCATTTCATTATCGAGCAGGAAGCTCAGAAAACTCTTTGGGGTTTAACAGGTTAAAAGAAAAGCAAAATCCACATTTCATTTTCAGTTTATACTGTAAATATTCCCGTTTGTAAATGAAAATGCAGATTCTGCTGATTTTGTGAACACCCTAATATTCTTTTTCTTCATTTTCAGTAAAGAAAAAAATATGAAAAAATTGTCTATTTTTTATTTTTCGATTAAATATGCACGGCTCCCAGTGCCTTTGTATATATGGAAATAAATGCTATTAAGAACATGGAACACACTGCTATTACTTTGCACATAACTGTACCAAAGACAAAACTGAAGGCAGAGAGACCAACAAACAAACGGACAGTTGCTGCAGTAAAGGTCCGACCGAGCATCTACACCTCAGTCAGTCACCGACTGCCAAAGATTTTCATCAAAGATGTAAAAATTATCATTTTATTTAAAATCATATCAGGGTGTCCAGTTATTTTCGAGCCTCTGAAAATGGCTGTCATTTCTAAACAGTTAATGCACCAACTTTGTGAAAGGCCTAATGTGTGACACCTTAATAACTGTATTTGCATCTGTTGCTGCTTCTTGTATTTTTGAATTAAACAACCATGAGGTACAGAAGTGAAAACAAAACACATCTCTGTTTATTTCTGTTCCAACCCACGGTCTGCTTTTCATGGAGCACGTCATCACTTTGTCCATTTTTACTTTTCTTTTTTTGTCCTGAAACACGCCGAGCCCACCAGCATTCTGAATGAACAGTATGATGACCAGGTCTGCGTCGACCTCATTGATAAACTCTTGATTCCAAATGTGCTCTGCCCAATCATACACTGTAAAAACGATAACTAGTAATTGTTGATTTAATTAAAGTTTTCAAATTAAACTGACTTAGAAATAAAACTTTCCATTTACAACCTAAAAAAGCTCGTCTGCCCCACAAATTTCTTCCATTGTAACTAAGATTTTCTAGAGAGCATAACAAAGATTATCAACTTTTGAGTAGATTTTTTGAGTCAAGTTGGGAACCTGTGGGAAACCCCGTAGATGACTGGCACACGTGGTCTGTGCCAAGTTTGAACTGGACCAAACGAGCCTGAGAAGACCTGAGCTGTGTGATAGTGGTTTGTCAATGTGTTCTGGACTGAAAACCTGCTAAGAAAATTTGAAGAAACGTGGCCAAAGTTGGATGGAAATTACCATTTTTCGACCATTACGGATTTTACCTGGTCTGAAGTTGGACTGTATTTTTTGACCATTTTTCGGACAGGACAAGCTGCCGACTATTTGCCCTAGCAGGTAAGCTAACCAGATCTATTATTAGGATTTTCTACAAGCGCCTAGGCTGCATCCTCCTCAGGACCCAGGAGGGTGGAATGAGTAAAACACTGAAAAAAAGCCAAACAATAACATATTTAAGTTATCTAAGTGACTTATATATCATGTTTAAGCTAGCGAAGGACCGGGGGTGAAAATGATATGCCAGCCAGCTAGCTATCAAAGCCGGTGGTAACAGACGTCTCCGAAAACGTAGAAGCATTTTTGCAAATATGTGTTGTCTTATTAAACTGAGCAGATATTTGAAATTTACACAGCTACATTCTCGCCTGAAAATATCTTAAAAGTTTACTTTGTGAGCCGAAAAGGGTAATAAGAGTAATATTAAAACTAAGTGGCTGCCGCCATTGTTGGAAACTAGAATCGGCTGGGCTGCGCTATGAATTCTGGCATAGGGTGGGCCAAGAAGGATACACCTGACCCATCCTTCAAAGCTGTGGAAAGTATTGTATTGTTTTGAGAGCCTTTTTGTTGGTGGAGTATTGATTTTATGTACAATTCCACGGGTAGACGCGATCTGTACCGTCCGACTTTGCACATGCGCAGTAAGGATCAGGGAGTCCGATCCGTAACTTGTTTTTTTTCTACATTATATTGAAATGTTTCATTATTGCAAACATTTTCTCAGGCGGAGAGAGGTCGTGGAGTGTCAGCCTATGGTGTCCAGTGTGTGTGTCCAGGAGAGATGACCTGGGCTGTTTTACTCTGTGGAGGTAAGACTGTCCTAATTTATTTATAATTTAATTATTATTCAAATTGGGCATGATTTATACTAGATTGACTATATTGAAGTAGTACAGTATTTGCTGGGGCAATGCATTGGCCAACTTTATTATATTGTGCTACTATTCCAGTCAAGACCCTTGCCAGTGTTACATTGAAATCCTTACCCTGAACTTTTCTTTACACAGAAAATGTGTAAAGAAATTTCTTTCAAGAAAAGAGTCTCCATGCTAAATCAAAATTGTGAAACAGAAAGGCAATCTCATAATTTTGACTTAGCATGTTTTTTTTTGTTTTCTTTTAGTGCTAGAAATAGGACTTCTATAGACTGAGATGGTTAGGGAAAGAATACTAAGGCAGGTCACAGAATCTGATTGGTCACAGATTTTGGTGCAACTTAGAACATAATATGTATTTGCATATTGATACTGGTTTTTGTGGAGGGTATTTCTATTCCTGTGCAAAATACGTCTTCATGAGAGATTTTTGAAGTAGGTTTTGCTGTTGATAACACAGTCAGGCATATAACATGGTGCAGACTGTCCAAGACCGCTACCCAGGAATTTTCTGTGCTGAATAAATGACAATATTTTGGTGAATGTCTTGTTTAGATATCTGAAAAATTTCATCGGATCACAAGCAAAGACCTCCTGGGGACCTTCAATGCATCCCTTGGCAAATTTGTGCCTGGCCTGCTGAAACTGTACCGGCCTAAGAAGGGAGCTCTTTGTGAGGAGATGGAAGACCTCCTGGATAAACTTGATGAACAGGTGAGTGAAGTGCTTCTTTATCTGACATGTTTAGAAGAGAGAATACTTTTCTCTTAACAGAAATTGAAAAAGATGTTGGCTTCAAACAAAACACATCAGTGGACATGTCAGTAAAAATTAATGTCATCAGTCATTGCTTTGTTCTTATTTGGCAGTATTTCTATTTAATTTGTAAATAGAAAGTAAAATTGTTAACATGATGTTGTTGTTGGGGTTTTTTTGTAAGTTTTGCGTGTTGCTGGGTCTGACCTGTGCTTTATTTTCATTACTATGAGAGTTCTGATTTTGCATTGTGTATAGTACACCATGTTACTACACTAATTGAAATTCTTGTTTTCCACTGAATACTTTTTAGGCATCCGACATTGTGTCCCACCGGCACTGAGAGGCCTGCCCATTTTCCTCAGAGAGGATGCAACAGAGGTTTTCCTGAAGTGCTTAGTAAGTACAAAAAAGTAATGCAAGTAAAAATAATTGCTATGAGATGTTTTTAAAGGATGAGTTAATCCAAAATGGAAATGTACACTTCCTCAGTGCAGTCCAGATAATTTTATAGTGGGGATTGCAGTTGTCATAACTCTCACTCCTTTTTTTCTGCTGAGCAGCAGCTGGGCATTGTTAGTGGGTGTTCCATAGCAGAAAATAATTTTGTACAAAACTCACAAGGTGGCATTAATTAAAGGAAAATAAGCTTTTTGTTCTTAAAACCTCTATGAGTCAAATGACCAGCATGGTATAGAGGTTAAAGTTAAAATCTTATCTAAAGTCTTTAGTTTTTCTTAGCTTTCAATAAGTCATATTTTACTTTTCTTCAGGACACTGACATTTTGTAACCAGTGTTGAACGGTGTATCAGTTGCCATCCTCACCATCCTACAAGATGACGATACCGATACGTCTGTGCGAGAACATGCAGTTGTGTTGGAAGGGGACATCGTGCTACATAACATTCCAGATCTCTCTACTGCCTTGGCACACCTCTTTGGCCTTCTGTATGCCCTCAACATTGATTATCCAAAGCAGATGAGTTACACCTTTAAAGCAATTGAGGCCATCTTATTTTGACCTGGTCGGACAATATGAAGGTGACGTGGATAAATCATTATTCGAAATGTAAGTTTTAGTCAGATGAATCTGTATTGTTGAGAATATATGGTGAAAATTTGTCTTGTAGTATTTTAAAAGATTTGTTACAGTGTTTTCCACTTCACATGAAGCATAGAACTGGTGTTTTACCTGTTAGTTTCCTCTTCATTGATGGTAACATTTCTAATAACTTTTAACTTCCATAGTTCATCATAGTAAGCCCATGTAAAATGTCAATATCTGGGTACATAGGCAATCGTTTGTGGAATTACTATTTAAGGTGCAATAGTTATGTTCAGCTTTTACAAGACGGACAGGGTGTGTGTGCGTGAATTATTAAGTTGCTGGACACTTTTCTTTTTTGGTTCTGGACTGGAATTTTAACGTCTCTGCTGGGGTGCTCAAAGCACCCAAAAGAAACTGGCAACACGTTTTTGTTTGTTTGTTATTTCTTTTTCTTTCTTTCTTTTTTTTAACAGAAATTCACCCTACTGCCCATGACATTCTGAAATGTACTGAAAGTGCTGTTGAACAAAATAAATAAGCTTTTAGATAAAATTGAATTGTGCTTTGTTTTATTCTATATCTATTTATTGAGTGTTCTTTCAAGTATAATCACAGCATACATTTTCCTTTGTTTATATAGGTACATTTTCAACTCACTGGAGTAAGAATTGTATGATTACTCAACAAGAATATCCTTGTTTGGTGAAGGCAGAAAAACATGGCATTGAAACCAGAATTTCTTCGTTAGACTTCCAGGATTATCCTAATTAGGTGAACAAGAAGAACCAAGTTGGCAGAACTTGTAAATCTTAGTTAAGTCAACAACAGTTGCAAAAGTTGAGAAAACTCAAAAATCTCTTGCATCATGTTGCCTTGAAATTTTAAATTTTCTCAACTTTTTCTTTTTTACAGTGTAGGCATTGGTTGCTGCCGACAACAAGAAATAAAGCAGGGCTGAACCATTTTCTAATAGGGGCGGGAGGGTAACGCTATGCGATTTCTTCATTTTTTAGAATTTATATTCAACGTTAATTGCAGCTAGGCTCAAAGTGTTAATGCTAACTTATTTTAGTAAACAACATGTCATATGCAAACAACTAGGGTGTAGCACATGCCCACCCAATGCCACCCCTGTAGATCCACCCCTGTCAGTACTGAACTTGCTGTCTCAGAAAGTGAAAACAAGGCTGAAAATAACAGGCATAAACACTGAGTTTGTTCTTAGAAAATCTTTCTGTATTTACAGGTTTGAACAGACAAGCAGGTACAGACAAAGAGCGCTTATATACACAGCAGCACAAGATGTTAAAATGAGTGCTAAAACTATACAATATTTACAGATGGACTACAGCGGAAAGTACAGACTAAGAACAAGTTTTATCACAAAACGTCTGGTACTCTACACAGTATCACAAATTCAATGAGCTGTACAGTTAAAAACCAAAAAATGGCAAATCTACATGAAATCCAATGTTTCTCCAATTGAGAGGCACTGAATTAAAATGTATTTACATTATATATACATGTTATAGTGTATAAGCATGTATGTTTTCATACATATATAGCTACCTGTGGTGCAAAAGCAGCAAAAGAAATTAGAATGTATGGAATTCAATACTACAAAGGAAAAAAAACAAAAAATGTTTGTGCTAAATGGGCTGACTGACAAAAAGGTTACACCATACATAACTAATATACTGGCAAAAACAAAGATTGAGCGCAAAGAAGTAATGTTTGCTCAAAGTCCTAACGGTTACGTCAGTCATTTAAAAGAAAAAGGAAAAAAGAGATTGTCAATAATACTTCAAGTTCATGCAAAGATATAAACCATTAAAAAAAAAGACAACTTTTCCCTGTTGACCAACCAGCTGTGCAGCTTTCCCTTCATCGTGACACAGAAGGTGCAAAATAAGAGGGAGGGCGGGGCTTCCTGTGCGGATTATGGAACAGAGTTAGAACGCAGTACGGGCACTTGGTGGGGAGGTACAGTCTCAGAGTCAGCCTCATCCTGGTTGGAAAAGCCGCTTGTTGTGGCAGCGCTGGGTGGTGGTGGTGTGGAGGTGTTAGCGGTGGTGGTGAGGGTGGTGCTGATGACACTGCTGCTGCTGGTGTTGGTGCTTGTGCAACTGGCAGCAGGTGTAGTGGCCTGCTCCTCTTTGGGCTGCTTACTGGCAAACTCAGTGATGCTAAAGACAAATTGGAGGCAGCCCAGTTTGATGTAGCTGCCATGGTGGAGCAGGGCCGTGCCCTCCCAGCCCGCCCCGCTGCCTCCAATTAGACTGGAGCTACTCGCTTTGCAGCTACAAGACGGCTCAGCACCACCCTGACATTGGCTACTCATCACTCCTCCTACTGGCAACAACCCCACCATGGAGTTGGCTCCCTCGTCCTCTTCCCGTTTCTTACTGCGACCTACGCAAAGAAGAAATGCAGCAGGTCTGAGAAAGACGTCTGTACAGACTAGTGTCACAGTAAACTCCATTAATGTGGAGACAATGCAACCATGAAAAGATTTCACTGATTACATTTTATCCACAAAATAAAAAATGAACACTTTGTTTTGAAAATGAGACTAAAATGATGTGGAAAGCTGAACTCTGGCAAACATGTTTTACACTCATCATCTATAAACAGTTTCAGAGAAATTTGATTTAATGCTGTTTCACACTGCAGCTCTTTACTAATTAAACATCTGTCCAAATGATCTTTAATAACAGATTAAGACTGGAAGCTTTATGTGATACAGCAACATTCAGATTTTACATAACGTGGTCTGCCACAGAACAAGTATATCTGACTGCTCATTTTAGCACTTTATTTATTTACCTTTCTCATTGCTACAATGCCACATGCACCAAGTTTACCACTGTACTGTACGTTTACTACATCCTTACTTTTACTTTGAAATTGCAACTGATAATAATAAGCCAGCCCGTTCTTTCCCATTTGGTGTTTTCTCTACCAGCAGGCTCGCTGGCTAGATCGCCATTATGGATGGAGATGAACTCCAACACCAAACTCATGGTTTGTTTTTTCCCTGCACTTCAAGCTGGCACTCTAACCAGAACCTACAACAGACGGAGAACCGGTTCTCTACACAAACTAATTACATGTACCCATTAAGAATGACAAATGTGACCTTGACCACAATTTGGATGAAGAACACTAAAAGCTGACCAATACTGCAGGAGCAGTGTCAGTGTAACAAACAGGACACTGACATTAAGCACATGGGGGGCTACACTTCCTGAAATTCTAGCCAAACTAAAAATGATTCTTTTCAGTATTAGAGTATAAATTAAAGTATTCCTTAAATTTACAGAAGCAATGATGTTATGATTTCTTCACAATTAAGATTTTAACCATTTTAACCAGAACACATACAGATGAGTGGCTAAGTGGAAGAAGATGGATGGATATTCATAAAAGGTTTATACAAAATCCATGAGTGACGACCTCATCAGCAGTCCAAATCAAACTGGGCACACAGACCTAGGTTCCTTCAAGCCAATCCAAACAGATGACGGAGATGTACTTACGAATGATTCCTTGGACTTTGGCTACCAGGCCACCGGGTGGACATGGTGAGGTCTTCTCAGAGAAATCGCATGAGTACAGGACATTATCCACTGTGGTGCCATGCTCGCTGTAGTTCAGAAGCTCATAATGCTTGGTATTCTGAAGGACGACAAACACACACACACAATTTACATCTTGGTCACTAACAACCACAGGAGTGCTCTGCAGAGTGATGTAGTTTAAAGGCCTCACCTCATCATAGAAAATACAGGCATGTTTCCCCGATACGTAGTTGCAGTGACCGTAGTTTGTAAGGCACACATCCATGTCAGCACCTTAGAGAAACAGTTAAAGACTTAAACACCCTTTCCCACAACACAAAGAATACAGATTTGCAACATGGATTTTGTTTCTGCAATATTGATGTGTCAAAATGTATTTTAATGACCTGCACTCCAATGTGACATATTGTGTTTTTGTTCAGTAGTTTTTATTCCACATGGTCCTGTTGTGACCCTCACAGGTCTAAGAACTCACTTTCACAGACAACTTGCTTAAAATACTCCGATTTAAAGATGACGGTATCAACTATCACTCAACCTGACTAATGATGCAGAGATTGGGAGCTAGTACAGGCTCAGTATTATACTCTGTCGTGTACTGCTGCCTGTCGTGCACAAGTACAGTCATGGTTAAAAGGACACCTTCTGTCAAGGTTTACATATTAGGACAAAATAAAAATCATCTTGTTTTTAGCAGGTCTTGAAATTAAATCTTGATATGTAACCTCAGATGAACTATAAAATATGACATTACTGTCATGTATTTGACAAAAAAGAAGCCAAAATGCAGAATTAGTGTATGAAACACTAAGCAAACCCTTGTTGCTTCCATAGAAATAAAGATGACAAGTAGCAGGTACATACTGCTAATCAAACACAACTGATTAACTGATTATGAGCACGAGTGACCACCTCTATAAACTCAGAAGCATTCTGGTGTGTGTCGACATGATGCCAAAGAGGAAAGATGTCTTAAAGAATAAATGAGTGCTGCATGTCAGTATCTGAAGTTGCATGAAGCCAGTTCCAAACACGCTCATAATTCTACCAGGAGAAAGATTATTCACTATTCAAGTGGAAAACGTGCAAGACAGCTGCAAATTATTCCCAGGAGTTAAAGTCCAAAAAAAGTCACCTAGGATCAGGCAGTGCAATGACTCAAAGCACATCAGCAAATCTGTCTGGTGGTTCTGCAAGCTGATGAATGATGGGGTGTTGTTAGTTTTTCCACACACTGCTTCTGCATCACTTCCCAGTTTTATATCTGTAGGAGTGATTAGCTCAGAGCAAAGCCACCAAACCAGGGGCCCTGGTACACCTGCTGTGTTGGCAGCTTTGCGTGTCACCAGTAATACCATCACACAGCTATATCCATTCATGCTAGCTGTTACGGTGCATGTACGTGCTGCAGTATTCTTCTGAACAATAGGTGTTGCCCGTCCTCCAAATCAGCGCTGGTATAGAAGGAGAAGAAGTCAAAGTTGGAAGCCGAGGAATTTTAAAGCCAAGTTTCAAAGTTTCAACATCTCCCTCTGTGAAACCTGTGAACCTCTAAACTTCTGTACTGATATGATGTTAGGATGCCATTAAAAACAGACTGTAACCCAGCTGCAGCAGCAATGCAGCAACACACCAGATTATAAAAATGGAGAAGTGCATGACCAGCAGAGACGACAGCTTACAACATGTAACATCAACTTTGCTGTATGGTGACATTTGCCAGGCACCACACAGCAGGTATGATGGGGTCCTACCTATGTTCTACTTCTGTCTTACTAAACTTTAGTCATAAGGCAAGAATATAACCTAAATCAAACATGATTGACTGGAGTTTGGTGAACTGGTATGATTTTTAAAAAGTACGTCAGTTCGTGAAACTTTCCCCATCAAAGGTGAAACCTAAGAGTGGCTCAGGGTCAGGGCACAGAATGCAGCAGGGTCAAAGTCACAGCGACTGAATGTCCTACCTGATCCTATGTGTAACGTCCTATAGCACATGCTGACAGCTGCTCCTCTTCCTGTCAGGGGGTAAAAGACCGCTCTGGCTTGCACCTTTTTCTGACCTGGAAGGAGGAGAGTGTAGGTTTTAATAATTAGAACAAAACAGCAATCAAACAGCAGAAAAACCGACTTCTTGACAAGTAAACAGACTAAACTGTAGTGCAAAGGTGTCTTACTGTTTGGGTGGGGTGCTGAGGTTTTTGGGGTAGTGCTGGTGGTGGGGGGAGGTTGAGTGCTGGGCACTTGGGAGCAAAGAGTTGCTGGATCCTCTGATGGGCCAAGAGCTTGATCATCTCTGTATCCAGTTTGTCCAGCTCGATCCATGCACAAACACAAACACACAACCGCCAAAAGCTAATTACATCTTCGTGTGCTTCATAGCAGAACACAGCAATACGAAGGCTCTTAAACTGTCACATGTGGCCACAGAGTGACAAACTCACCCCCATCCTCCTCTTTTCCATCCTTCATGCAGCTGGACAGGTTGGTGATGGAGGACAGTGTGTTGGGCAGCAGTGAGTCCGTCAGTGCAGGAGCAGCCTTTATGTCTGAGGGACAGGAGAGGAAAAAAGAGACAAACTGACATTGAATATGACGGCCCAGCTGTGTAAGTGCTCCAGTGTCTAAAAAGTCCAACTGGTTGATGCACAAACTGATACACTTGCAAAAATTCTACAAAAAGACTTCATTTAACACACTTCAAAGAGTCACGAGGACTTGTTGCAACATTATTTCATCTCCTTTAACTATCATGAGTGTGTTTGGTTTTTTGGGAGTCAAGGATCCCAATAAAAATCAACAGACATCTTACTGGTGTGTCTACTGCATGAAGAGTTACAGCAAACTGACAGAAGCACTGTTATCAGAAGTAATTTCTGACCACACCAATGTCCACTTTTTCCCAGTTAATGCCAGTCGTCTATCTGGACCTCTCTCCTATCACATTGAAAATGAATCAAAACTCAGAACCTCTGATCGATACGGTCGTGCCCGTGTCAGTGATTTTGGTTTGTAACATCTGTCAATAGTCCGCCCATGATTTACTGTCCCCTTTGAGACATACTAACATGCATGTTGTCACCTGACACTGCTCTGTCCAGTCTGTGGCAAGTAAACGTAAAGAGACGTCAGATACCAAGTCAGCTTCCCACCTGAGCAGCAAATAAAAATGCTGTTTTTTGTCTTACTCTTAGTAAACTAAATAAATAATTCACTGACCAAACACCATCCACTCTGATCATTTTGCATCTGCTGGTGAAAGAAACTGATCTGACATCAGTGTTAAGTTAACAAGCTCTACGTGACTAAAGAGTCATGCATTAAATGAAACAGCACGAGTATTTCTTGTAATCAAATTACTCAATGAATAGTTGCAGCCCTGGCTAGTACTATAGGTGGAAACAACAAGCCTGTATTGACTTTAGAATTACAAGTTTAGTTTACTTTAATTACTGTTAAACTACAGTGTTATGTTTTTACATGTACTTAACATTTCCAGAGAAAACACTAAAGGCTGTTTTTGTTCTTAGATTTAACTCATGCTGTGTCACTAATATTGCACTGTAATACTATTGGTACCATAGCAGTGACAATGGATTCACACTTCGGTCATCTGTCACCATCCCAGAAATTTACTAGTCAGTACTAATACAACAGAATTATGCAATTCTCAATAGCAAAACAAATTATCATCCCATGTACACAAAGGCTGCCAACCGACACACACACTGCACAAAACCCCCACAACACCTCCTCCAAGTGGTGAGCACATGGGGGGTGGGCCTATGTCATCTCTTTAGCCTGTACACAGCCAGACTGCATGGGCTAAAACACAGTCTCTGGTTAGACTCCCTTGAGCTCCTCCCCAGGCCTGGCTCCAGGGTGGGGCCCTCGTAATCACTATAGCTACTGTACATTATCTCTTATACTTTAAAGTATTATTAGAATAAATTATTATTATTATTATTATTATTATCATGATTATTATTATTATCATCATCATTATTATTATCATTATTATTATTATCATTATTATTATTATTATCATCATTATTATTATTATCATCATTATCATTATTATTATTATTATTATTATCATTATCATTATTATTATCATGATTATTATTATCATCATCATTATCATTATCATTATTATTATTATCATTATCATTATTATTATTATCATCATCATCATTATTATTATCATCATCATTATTATTATTATTATTATCATCATCATCATTATTATTATCATGATTATTATTATCATCATCATTATCATTATCATTATTATTATTATCATCATCATTATTATTATTATTATTATCATCATCATTATTATTATTATTATTATCATCATGATTATTATTAATATTCTTATTATTAGCTGTATAAAGTGATACATTAAGACTGCAGCTTTGACATTTCTGATGATGTGTACCTGGAGTAGGTGCTGATCCAGACTTTACTGTGTCGTGCTCCTGGCTGCCTCTAGATGGCGCATCTGTCAAGGAACTGCTGGTGATTGAGAAGGAGGGCTTTTCACCGGTGCTCACACACTCCTCCTGGGGCTCTGTCTGGCTCCTGTGGTTCTGTTGGCCACTGTGGGGCCATATCGTGGGGGCAGTGGGGCAGTTCTGTTGGGCATATGCATTTACAGTGCTCTCGGGTTCCTTCTTAACCGTTTCTGTTCCTATGTGGTTCACCAGTCCAGAGGCAGAAGCTGATGGCGTTTTCCCAGGCTTCAGTCTGTTCTGTAGCTCAGCCTGCCTGCAGGAATCTGAGGCACTGTTACAGTCTACAGGTCCATTGGCTCTGGGAGGCTGAACCAATTCCAGAGGTCCATTAGGTTTCCTACAGTTCTGACATGGTGTCGCGGTGCATTTGCAAAGAGCTAGCCCTGATGGGCTGTCCTTGGAAAGAGAGGCCCCCTGGGAGTCACTGGGTGTACTGCAAGCTTTAGAGCAGGGGTCAGGGGAAGAAGTCCTTTCTAATGAGGCCTGAGTTTTCATGTCCTCTGATGTTCCACTTGATTATGTATTTGCTTCTCAAAGTGCCACTCTGTTGATGAGGCCTTCTGTTTGATGGATAGGTGTCGCATGATACTGCACTGGAGAGCGATGACATCCTGAATCCAGCTGAAACTGAGTGGAGTTTCTCTCCATAGCAGCTGCTATTAGGAGCTGAAAGAGTCTCTTGAGGAGTCGCAGGGTCGGAGCAGAAACTGTAGAAGCTCTGCACCCTGAACTTCATCCTCAGGCTCTGCTGCCTCCTCCTCTCCATCGTTCTGCTCCTCTGAGGGGGTTGGGGTGGATGAAGTGTTGGAATTTGGAGTCCCAGGTCGGCTGCTTGGCCTGCTGCTGGTTCTGCGGTCCAATAGTCGTACCTGGGCCACTCGTAGACCAGGGCCTGCAGCTCCGGCCCCCGATGGAAGACCGTCAAGCTGCAGCCGGCCAGCGTTGAGCTGCAGCTCCACGGATGGAGAAGCGGAGCGCTTGGAGGAGGATTTCTCCAAAGCACGAGGAAACATCCATATGTAACATCCATATTCCACATGTCCAGGAAAGGCTTCATTACTGATCACAGCCGGAGACGTTTCCTTGGTGGAGTGGGGCTCCTGCTGCTGCTCTCCTCCTCTGCAGGCTTCCTCTTTGCACCCTGTGTAAACCTCTTCAGAAACTGGCAGAGCACCGACATGATTACTCTGCCGTCAGAGGTGTAGTCCGTAACTCTCCATCGATTAGTCATTTCCCTTTCCTCTGTGCAATACACAGTGGAAATGACTCTGGTGATGGTGTCGCCGTCGACATCCAGGGTGCAGATGCAGTTCCTCTGATCTGCCTTCAGGACAGAAAGATCTGCCTTCTCTGGAAGCAGAGGTGTGAGGATCCGTGAATGGAGGTGGGACCCTGCAGGCAGCACCATTAAACCAGCTGGTGAGTTGGTAGGAGGAGATGGAGTGCTGTTCTCCAACTGACTCTCTGGCACATGGGTGAAAGGTGTCGTCAGCTGCAGTTTGTTAAAGAATCCCCTGAAGGCAATATAAGGAAACGCCTTCGTCCCCGTAACCAGGTTATGGTTTAACGAGAGGACCAGATCTTTCATAGAGTCCACATGGCTGGGGCTCAAAGGACGGTTCCTCAGGTTAGAGATGAACATCTGGCGTACGCTGACAGGACTCACCAGCTCAGCTACGAGAAAACAAAAAGATCATCTGTGTTAATCGTGACATAATCAGACAAATTGCGGATTTAAATGTCAAAACTTTATATCATCATATGCTATTTCTACACACAGACAATGAGAGGCACGCAGCAGAACTCACTCTTTATGAAAGTCTTAAGATTGGTAGAAGGTGAGAAAAATGGTTTTGCACTGTAAATGACTAAATTTCATGTTTCAAACCAAAGATCACAGCACCAAACTCTGCTTGTTAGCATGTTCACACAGTAAAAATGTCCTGATGATAGAATTCATTTGCAAAATTCACATTTTAGCTGCATGTAAATTAAAAATGTACAGCTCATAGTAAAGAATAACTTTGTGTGATCTTGGTGACTGTGAACAACATTTCATGATAAATGAATGTCGTCCATAATATTTGTGAATTATGGACACATTGTCAGTAAGGCTGCATAGAGTTTCAGTGATGTTTAATAATGAATTCATGTTCAGCACTTATTCTTATTTTATTTAAGCATCAGTCTGTTGAAAATAAAACAGCTAAAGTCAGGTGAGAAACCTCCAACCTGCTTATTGCATGCACACAGTTTCAATTTCTCACCGAGCACATAACATACATCTGGACACCTGTACAGACACGGCATACACAATGCTGCACATAAATATGATATACTTGATTCAGCATCAGTAGCCATAACTGATTTTGCACATAATGCGTGCAAGATCAAATTTTGGCCACATCTCCGAGGACTCCCTAACCTCCCTCAAAATTTCCCAGCTTTATAAACGCAACGAGTGCCTCTGTGAACTCTCGCAGCTCCATCATGCTTCTATACAGATTCGGAATTTATTAACTTTATCGTCTAATTCAGGGCAAGTTGCTAAAACATGCAAACTCAAACCCTCCACATACAAAAACAGGACTCCAGGATGACCGCACTGACGTCAGCCTCCCGCAGGTTCTAATGACTGACGTCGTTTCCATGGCGCGTGCATTAAATGGAGTGTTTTTTAGCATTTTTCAAACCAAAATTGCCCAAAACTAAAAGTTTCTAAAGTTTGACATATTTCACCTGAAATGTTCACACTCATGAAATCTTCCTCACTTTAAAGTAATAAAAGGCCAGTCTAAGGTGTCTTTGTTTGCTTAAATATTCTATTATACTTATTAGCTTACTAAGCTTTACCATAGCGCTCATCGAGAATACGGGTAACACCAACGGAGAGCAGGTACCGCTCACGCCGTACTCCACCGGAGCTCATTTTTGGGGTGTTTGAATCCTCGTTTCTTCACAGCTTTAAAACTTTGGAAACAAACAGGTTTTCACAGCGCTATTAAACAAACCTCCTGCTCGCACTCTCATGTGAAAACCAAATTCGAATGTTGGCTTCTGCTTTTATACCTGCCGCGCTACACGTCATCCTCATCACCTTGACTCCCGGGTCACGCAGGCGACGCGGAGTGATAAACATTTATGCTTTATTTATTCAGAATAAGTTTCCTATAATTATCAGATTTTTAAAAATAATAATTCTTATTTAGTTTCGCAGTTTCTAATCATAAGTATTTTGATTATTGAATTATTGTAATATGTAATGTTTTTGATCATTAATTCGTCTCTTTATAAACAAGTAACTGAAAGCCATAAAGAAAATTCATCACGTTAATTAAGTCTGCTTATTTCCTTTGTTAAAATGAACTGAGTTAGTTCCTCCGTTTAAAAAAAATATTTAAAGAAAAGAAATCACATTTATTTGGAAAAAATAAATAAAAATATTCAAATGAAAGAATAAAAAATGAATATATAAACAAACGAAACGTGTATAATAAAGTTGTTGTACTGTGAAATATGTCACTTTATTTAACTGTGCCTTTGATAAAAAGGTTTCCCCTTTTCCCCGTTGTAGCTGTGCAGAGTGAAATTCACCTGAAATTTGTTACAAACTCTTGTGTACAGTGATTTATGCGCAATTTTTGAGGACTCTGACTTTAAACTATTTTACAAACGTGAATTTGAAACTTGAATAAATAGCGATCCCTTGAGCTTTTACAATAGCCTATGAAGGTTAGTATTTAAGCTCAATAAGCTGCTGCATTTATAACATTTTTATTGGAAATTTATCTCCGTAAGCACATAAATAAATCCATAATAAAACAAATTTTACCGTTGAAGGAGCTTCAGTGTTAATCGTAGGTCCACATGGTAATGCATGTAAAAGTAGTAGTAACTGTTGTGTGCCCACCTTATTACTGAATTAGGCAGAGCACGGTGAATTAAATCAGGACATAAAGCACGGTCTTTCTCTTGCTTTATTGAATGCTGTCGATCTGACAACTAGCCACATAACGGCCTCTTTCGGACCACCACATCCGGTTCAAAAGTCATCACATTAAGACATATCAGTACATGACATCCCCCTTTTCCTTAGATTAAATTTTTTAAGACTAAAGTTTGAATGTCTTTTTTTTTCTTTAACATTGAACATACTTTCTTGTCTTGCTTTGAACAATTATATTATCTAACTGCCTCACCACACATGTACCTTTTTTTCCCCCAATATATACATGTCGCCCACGTAGATCACGAAGGCCGGGTCCTCTGAAGGATGCAGCCGACGTTTTGGGACACAGCTTGCATTTTCTCCGTTTAACTGAGTTTTTGAAAATATCCACCCTGGCAGGAGTTTTTAAAAATCTCAGTTTTTAGTGACCGAAAACGCCATTTACGTGTGGACGAAAGGCGCAAACACATAGAAAAATCTGCGTTTTCAAAAATACCCGGGTACATGTGGACGTAGCCTAAGGCTATGTACCCGGGTATTTTTGATACCAAGCAGATTTTTCTATGTGTTTGCGCCTTTCGTCCACACGTAAACGGCGTTTTCGGTCACTGAAAACTGAGATTTTTAAAAACTCCAGCCAGGGTGGATATTTTCTAAAACTCCGTTTTTGCATTTATGTGTGGATGAGAAAAACGGAGAAAACGCAGCGTCAAAGATGTGCGCTTTTTTGACGTCACAGTGCGCGCCACCTTATTGTTTCGTGAAATGAATTTCTACAATACTGTTACTGTTAATTGTTCTCTCTGCAGTGTTTAAATGCTTACATATACACACACAGTTACTGTCCCTCCACACATACGACTCGGTTCTGCTTCTATGCCCCAGCTTTGTTTACTATTTCCCACCGAGGCTTCTAGACTTCTGATTGGCCAACATTTCTACACGGTTAGGAATATAGCGCCACCTGTTGCTTTGGCATGTTCCTAGCAGCGTTTTCCTTCATTTCTGCCTTTACGTGTGGACGGGATTATTTTTTAAAACGAAAACGGAAAATCTCCGTTTTCAAAAATACCCGTGTACGTGTGGACATAGCCACAACCTCACACAGCTGCTACAGCAGCGGCACTTTTTAGTGTTTCTTTAGATAACAACTGCAGCTTTATCACAGGGCTAATAACGAGGAAGCAGAGATTAGAGTAGATTTAGAAAATTTCAATGTCCCCAACCCCCAGGCCGGTACCGGTCCGTGAGTCGTTTGGTACCGGGCCGCGAGAGTTGAGGCTCAGGTGTGAAATGTATGGTTTTCAGGGTTTTTATCGGTTTTCAGCGTTATTTTGTTATCGTTTTGATCGTTAACTCGGTTTTCCTGGGTCTTTTCACGTGTGTTATGAATAAATCTTTTTTTCGGTACCAGTACTACTTTTATTTTGTTGTATTTATCTGCGACACCTTAAAGGTAGGCAGATGGCAGAGGTTGTGATACGGTTGTTGACAATCTTCTTGTCAATGCTCAACATGAATGTCTCAGCAGCAAAGCAGGAGGAACCTGAGAATTAAAAAAAATCAACAACAAAAACTAATGAAAACCTTTAATAACAAGGCTTTGAATGTCTTACTGGCTGAACCTATATGGTTGTGTTAGTCAGTGTATTAGTGTGGAAGCAACAGAACATGAAACTAAACAAGCCAAGAGTATCACCTTGATGCATGCTCAATGATCCAGGTAAGTAAATCCCAAAAAATTGATTCTGTTCATCAGCTTAGTCTATTCAATCTATACATCTGTCCCAATTCATGTATATTTCGTATTTCTTCAACAACGGTTTGAATGGTAGATGTTGGCAGAAGATGCTGCCCCTGTGCTTTAATGTAAAACATACTGAAATTAGACCCATCCATACCAGGGTCTTCTGTATCTGATACCTTACTGTATGGTGGCACTTGTGGTTGGACTCTCTGAGTATCTTTGTTTGAACCACAAATCACGTTTTCTAAACGTTTGTGTTTTCTACACATATGGGAGGTAAATGATGGTTTTACAGAGAACACACTTTGGCATCCTCTCACTGGACAAGTCACATGCTGTTCACAACTAAAGCGTGCAGTTTTCTTTGTGTGCACTCAAATGGAGTCGAGTCAACTAGCGCCACCTGTGGCCAAGTGCCATAGTCTACAGCCAGGTTAACTTGTGACACAGATCTGCACCACGTTTGAATTCCTGTTTCATGCACAGTGTATTTGTAACTTTCAATGTTGTCTGTTTGTTCATCTTGCAAACAAACCTGTGAACCTAATGAAATGATATTATGTGTTTATTTTTGGCCTGCATCAGTGGGAAATGCCAAGTTATATACATAAAGTTATAGAAATCAGCACTCCCGTTGTTCATCATGATCTTAATAACTTTTTTCCATAACAAAGAAATAGGTCTTGAACAAATATATGACACATGAATATTTCACTAGTGTTGTAACGTCACATCCTGTTAGCTTTTCTCTGGAAATGATCATTTTAGCCAATAGGTAATTCATCAACATGGCTGGAGAGAGTTGATTCAGTTAAAGGACTAAATATTACAGTCCCTGATAATGCATTGCTTCAGATGGAGAGACTCTTGAGTGATGGCTGTTATGAGGAAAGGCAGCCCAGAAACTTTGTCAGCAGCACGCACCATTGTGAGCCTCAACTTTCGGTCTTTTACCCAGGCTAATCTGCCATTTTCCTTCGGGATTAGAGATCGATCTAGATTACCATTTTAAATTTGTGACACATCATTAGTAGTGGACCTTGGGTTCATCAGGTGTTTCGGCCGTTATCACTAGACACCCTCATCCAAGGAGGCCCTGCCAGGGTTGATCAGGCCCTGGAGTGTGTCACCGGTTTATGTTAAAATTTTTCTCTTCTTCTTTCTTCTGTTTAGTTTCCTACATTTTCTTTCTATATGTTCACTGCAACTGAGAAAAAATAATACGTACCTCTTTAGCATTTACGAAGCCTAACTTCTTCAAAGGGATAGAAAAGGTGATGGAGAGAAGTAAGACAAAAGGGGACAAGATAGGAGAGAGAAGAGCCGGAAGGGGGGCACCCGGTCTGGCTTCCCACACCACCTTATATACAGTCTGTTTAAGTATGGTTAATTTAACAAACACTTGCAGCAGCATCTGCAGCAGTTACACAGTGATTAGTAATAAACAGAGCCAGTGTGATTGAGTCGAGAGAGTGAGTGGATTTAAGAAAGTGGGAGACTCAAGTGTGTCAGTTGGTTTGTTTTTGTTTTTTTATTGTTGAGATGAGTTAGAATTTTTTTTTGTTTGTTTGTTTTAAAGCTAATTTAATTTTCAAAACTTGCACATGATCTTCAATTTGTAGCAGATCTACTGACTATCACATAGCAGCTGGAGCAGTCTCAAATGGAGTTCAGTCCACTACTGCCACCTGTGGCCAAGTGCCATAACCCACTACTAGATTAACTTGTGACACATCTGCAGTAGAGGCTGAGGGGCTCCACTTACACCTGGAGCATTCAAACCTGCCCACAAACATGTTGAAAGGTGCAATGTGGATTGTCAAGACTGAAACCAGTCATTAAGCAAAGACAACAGGGATCTTTTTTTCTGTTTATTTAGTATGCACAACATTTGTAGTCGCCTTCTGCACAGGGGAAGTCCACGCACACTGTGTACAGTCCCAGCAACACTCCAGCACATCTTGGTTGGTTGTAGGACTAGCCTTACTCAGGGCAGATACACATAGAGACACAATCAGGTCCTCAGGTGTCTAGCCGAGAAAGCTGAGTGCAAGAGAAAATCCATTGACGCTCAACCTTTTGTGAACCAAGAGAAGTGTCAGTTTTCATCAGCATTTGTCCCGGAGGGGGACAAGCCGAGGACAAGCCCTTCCGCCCTGGACCTGGGCCCGCTGAAGGTCGCCAGGGATTGGCAGATGCGAGTGGACTTGGATCAGAGGCTAATCTTTTCCACAGAGATCGTAACAACTACTCTGCAACCAGACCTCGTCCTTTGGGCTTACTGCTAAAAACTTGCCACTGAGCTGAAATCTTTGGGAAATCTTTTTGTAGCCTAAGCCTGCTTTAAATTTCTCAATAACTTTATCCCTGACCTGTCTGGTGTCTAAATCCGATCGAGAATCTGTGGCAAGATCTGAAAACTGCTGTTCACAAACGCTGTCCATCTAATCTGACTGAGCTGGAGCTGTTTTGCAAAGAAGAATGGGCAAAGATTTCAGTCTGTAGATGTGCAAAGCTGGTAGAGACAGACCCCAAAAGACTGCCAGCTGGAATTGCAGCAAAAGGTGTTTCTACAAAGTATTGACTCAGGGGGCTGAATAATTACGCACACCCCACTTTGCAGTTATTTATTTGTAAAAAATGTTTGGAATCATGTATGGTTTTCGTCCCACTTCTCACGTGTGCACCACTTTGTGTTGGTCTTTCACGTGGAATTCCAATAAAATTGATTCATGTTTGTGGCTGTAATGTGACAAAATGTGGGAAAGTTCAAGGGGGCCCAATGCTTTTGCAAGCCACTGTATATAACAGTGATGTACTGTTAGTTGCTAATTGTGAGAGGGAAGGATTCTTTTTCAAACCATTTATTAAAAAATATAATATACTTTTTACTTACAAATATATTAAATATAACAGTAATAAATAAAATCACATCTCCATATTGACATGATATAACAAAGTAAGTAACAATTAAAGCCACAAAACCTATGTTGTTATCACAATAAACAAACGGGGATTTCTCTAAGCGTGTTGATCATAATCACTGATAATCTGGTCTAATTTGTAGCTTTGTTTAAAATTGTGCAAAGCTTGTTTCTGAAACCTCAATACAATTCGTGCACAACTGCTTCAAATTATTTAGTGTTTCACGAAGTAACTACCAAGTAGTTTAGCTAAGTTAGAAGCAGCCTGTGCTGGGCTTCTCTGGATTAACACTTCCACCACATTGAACCCTATGAGTGGTGTGTCTAAGGGCACTGAGCTAATTAGAAACGGCACGTTCATGGAAAGCTCTGGGTCTTCATTGCCTGGTAATTTTACAGTTAATATTACCCACCAATCAAATGGAAGAGATTCCCCATTAACTGCATAAATCTTTGGCACTTTCCCATAGTCAGTTAACTCGATGCTTTTTTTCCTATTAGTCTTACTATTGGCTCTCTGTTGCTTACAGCGGTTTTTAGTGGCTCATTTTTGCTCTTCTTGGATTTCTGTCTCTGGAGTTTAGCTTGGTGCACTTTTGTGTTGTCACATGATTCAGTCTCTGTGTCAAGGTGGGACTCAGATGTTGTCCCGGTCTCAGCTGGTCCCTCCGCAGCAACCGGCCCTAGTAGTGATGGGTCGTTCGCGAACGAAATGGCTCTTAGAGCCGACTCTTTGAAGTGAACGATGCGAGCCGGCTCCTTATTGGGAGCCGTGAGGTTTTTTTTTTCTTTCTCTCACCCTCTCTCTCGCCCTTTTTTCCGCTAAACTCCGCACGCGCGGCCT
Source organism: Neolamprologus multifasciatus (assembly GCF_963576455.1). Lineage (NCBI taxonomy): Eukaryota > Metazoa > Chordata > Actinopteri > Cichliformes > Cichlidae > Neolamprologus > Neolamprologus multifasciatus. The sequence goes on along the minus strand of NC_140452.1, from coordinate 37,902,976 downwards.
GTACTTTGCGCTGGGCAGAGGGGGGAGGGGCGTTAATTACACTTGCAGTAGCACAGGAACAGAGCCAGAGAGAAAGAGAGCGAGGGACAACAACGTCACATTAGAAAGGTATAGTAATCATCCACTATTTTCAGTTGCAGATGATAAAGGATTCAGAAAACATGCAGGCCCATATGACAGAGAATGTGCATCTTCTTTTTGTTTTAATATTTTAATTTATATTTAATTGTGTTGTGGTTTGCAGTGTTTTGTGTTGTTTCACGTTAAATTTGTTTAAAAGGAAAAAGCTGAAAATTTAAATAGTTAAAAGTTTAAAATGTAAATAGTTGTTTTTTGTATTTTATTATTTATTTATTACATTTTATGTGGAGTGAATAAATAAAAGTATATTTACGGTGGCCCTTAGAGACAAAGCACGTACAAACTCCAACACACGTACAAACTCCAAAACGCGTAAAAACTCAGACGCACGTACAAACTCAGAATCACGTACAAAAGACAACAGAAGTGCTCCAGGATGCTGGGCGCAGTGTTGAGCTTTTGTTACCTAGTGGCTACACAAGCCAGGAAGTATCAACAACCAGATTTGGTGTGTGGTAGTAACAGGTAAATGATTTTTTTTTAATTATTTGAATAAATATGAGTGCTTGTCTATAAATACACAAACAATACACACATGTTTTCAATTGTGTAATTTAAGTGATCTGGGTAGCTCTGTTTTGGAAGTTCAGTTAACACTAGAAATGTGTTTTGGAGTTTGTACGTGCTTTAGTTTGTACGTGATTTGTCTCTAGGGGCCATATATAAACATATATAAATAAAACCACTTTTTTTACATTAGTAATTCCTTTTCTGCATAATTCTATATTATTGTTAATGATTAAATAATTAAAGCAACAAAACAACCTGAAGAGTCGGTACGGAGCCGAAAGAGCCGGCTCTTTTTAGTGAGCCGAACCGAAAGAGCCGGATCTCTAAAAAGAGCCGGAAATCCCATCACTAGGCCCTAGACTGGTGAAGTTTCTCTTTGCCTCGCTTCTGCCATATTGACTATGTGCACGTTAGCATATGCTACTTCCGGTGCGGAAACTCCTGTGGGGAGCTTTGTTTCCGGTGTCCTATTTGCGCCTTGTTTACGGTCCAAAACAAGTTAAGCAAGTGAATGAATCAAGCAGCGATTTACATTTCTATAGATGTCTCGGGCATTTACCCAATATATCTGTAAATGATGTTCATCGACTTGCCAATATTTTTTCTCCGCGCCTCAGGGCAAAACAGAAAATGGATTCAAATGTTATATTTCTCAGCTGTCCCTCGTTTATCGCGGGTGTTATGTTCTAAAAATAACCAGCGATAGGTGAAATCAAGTTGCCAATTTTATTTTTTGACGTTGCAAAACGTTTCGTGGACATCGTGGACATACAGTACTGCACTTCAGAGTCACACTGCTAGCTATCGATGCAGCGATTCTGTACTGTACAGGAGAGACGTCACGGAGGAGATCATCTGCAGCGATCAGGACGCAGGACACAATGTGAAGTAAAAATAAGCATGCAAACTTGCACTAAAAAATCTGCGAAACAGCGAGGTGAAAGGTGAACCGCGTTATTAGCGAGGGACCGCTGTAATTTTGAAGGTAAGTCACAACATACCCTTTGTAAATACTAATGTATAGAAACCCTTACCAGCAATCATTCATTTTTTGTGTGGCTTTTTTCACGGTTTGTTAACATGCTGTGTAGGTGTGTACTTGACGAGCTGATCTCGACATAACGGGAAACATCTGGTTTGACTATTCTTCACCTGTAGTTTGAATGCTGAACATTTGCCTGTTTAAATCATAAGACCAGTCACTATACAGAGATGTGCTTCTGAATGTGGACGATGTGTCTTCTGCTGCAGTTCTGCTTGTGTTGAGTGATGTAAACAACTGATCGATTTAAACTCTTTTAAACGTCAAAATTGATCATTAGATTTTTTGTGACACAACAGTGGTGAGTGTTCCCACCTTCTGCTCTTTGTAACTTAACGCCATCTTTCCGTTTTCGAGTTTTGGACATGATTTTGGAGAATATCTTCGCAGTAGCGATTGACCGCAAAGTAAAGCTACCGGAAATGTACAACCCCACATACGGTCTCAAACCAGGAAGTTAGCATTTTCTCGTGCACAGGGTCAATTGGAGAGGAGGACCTATGACCTCGCTATTCTGTCTCACTGAGCAATGGCCGGGGGGGTGCAACTACCTCTTACACATAGTTCACTTCGGTGACAAATCTCTCTCTTTTTTTTTTTAACAAGTACTACTTCTGATGGGATCACACATTAGTGCGTCACATTAGCTTTATTTTTGAAACTCTGTGTATACCAAGATTGTATACACAGAGTTTGTAATTGCAGAGAAATACTGAATTAATTTTGGGCATTTCATTATCGAGCAGGAAGCTCAGAAAACTCTTTGGGGTTTAACAGGTTAAAAGAAAAGCAAAATCCACATTTCATTTTCAGTTTATACTGTAAATATTCCCGTTTGTAAATGAAAATGCAGATTCTGCTGATTTTGTGAACACCCTAATATTCTTTTTCTTCATTTTCAGTAAAGAAAAAAATATGAAAAAATTGTCTATTTTTTATTTTTCGATTAAATATGCACGGCTCCCAGTGCCTTTGTATATATGGAAATAAATGCTATTAAGAACATGGAACACACTGCTATTACTTTGCACATAACTGTACCAAAGACAAAACTGAAGGCAGAGAGACCAACAAACAAACGGACAGTTGCTGCAGTAAAGGTCCGACCGAGCATCTACACCTCAGTCAGTCACCGACTGCCAAAGATTTTCATCAAAGATGTAAAAATTATCATTTTATTTAAAATCATATCAGGGTGTCCAGTTATTTTCGAGCCTCTGAAAATGGCTGTCATTTCTAAACAGTTAATGCACCAACTTTGTGAAAGGCCTAATGTGTGACACCTTAATAACTGTATTTGCATCTGTTGCTGCTTCTTGTATTTTTGAATTAAACAACCATGAGGTACAGAAGTGAAAACAAAACACATCTCTGTTTATTTCTGTTCCAACCCACGGTCTGCTTTTCATGGAGCACGTCATCACTTTGTCCATTTTTACTTTTCTTTTTTTGTCCTGAAACACGCCGAGCCCACCAGCATTCTGAATGAACAGTATGATGACCAGGTCTGCGTCGACCTCATTGATAAACTCTTGATTCCAAATGTGCTCTGCCCAATCATACACTGTAAAAACGATAACTAGTAATTGTTGATTTAATTAAAGTTTTCAAATTAAACTGACTTAGAAATAAAACTTTCCATTTACAACCTAAAAAAGCTCGTCTGCCCCACAAATTTCTTCCATTGTAACTAAGATTTTCTAGAGAGCATAACAAAGATTATCAACTTTTGAGTAGATTTTTTGAGTCAAGTTGGGAACCTGTGGGAAACCCCGTAGATGACTGGCACACGTGGTCTGTGCCAAGTTTGAACTGGACCAAACGAGCCTGAGAAGACCTGAGCTGTGTGATAGTGGTTTGTCAATGTGTTCTGGACTGAAAACCTGCTAAGAAAATTTGAAGAAACGTGGCCAAAGTTGGATGGAAATTACCATTTTTCGACCATTACGGATTTTACCTGGTCTGAAGTTGGACTGTATTTTTTAACCATTTTTCGGACAGGACAAGCTGACTATTTGCCCTAGCAGGTAAGCTAACCAGATCTATTATTAGGATTTTCTACAAGCGCCTAGGCTGCATCCTCCTCAGGACCCAGGAGGGTGGAATGAGTAAAACACTGAAAAAAATCCAAACAATAACATATTTAAGTTATCTAAGTGACTTATATATCATGTTTAAGCTAGCGAAGGACCGGGGGTGAAAATGATATGCCAGCCAGCTAGCTATCAAAGCCGGTGGTAACAGACGTCTCCGAAAACGTAGAAGCATTTTTGCAAATATGTGTTGTCTTATTAAACTGAGCAGATATTTGAAATTTACACAGCTACATTCTCGCCTGAAAATATCTTAAAAGTTTACTTTGTGAGCCGAAAAGGGTAATAAGAGTAATATTAAAACTAAGTGGCTGCCGCCATTGTTGGAAACTAGAATCGGCTGGGCTGCGCTATGAATTCTGGCATAGGGTGGGCCAAGAAGGATACACCTGACCCATCCTTCAAAGCTGTGGAAAGTATTGTATTGTTTTGAGAGCCTTTTTGTTGGTGGAGTATTGATTTTATGTACAATTCCACGGGTAGACGCGATCCGTACCGTCCGACTTTGCACATGCGCAGTAAGGATCAGGGAGTCCGATCCGTAACTTGTTTTTTTTCTACATTATATTGAAATGTTTCATTATTGCAAACATTTTCTCTCAGGCGGAGAGAGGTCGTGGAGTGTCAGCCTATGGTGTCCAGTGTGTGTGTCCAGGAGAGATGACCTGGGCTGTTTTACTCTGTGGAGGTAAGACTGTCCTAATTTATTTATAATTTAATTATTATTCAAATTGGGCATGATTTATACTAGATTGACTATATTGAAGTAGTACAGTATTTGCTGGGGCATTGCATTGGCCAACTTTATTATATTGTGCTACTATTCCAGTCAAGACCCTTGCCAGTGTTACATTGAAATCCTTACCCTGAACTTTTCTTTACACAGAAAATGTGTAAAGAAATTTCTTTCAAGAAAAGAGTCTCCATGCTAAATCAAAATTGTGAAACAGAAAGGCAATCTCATAATTTTGACTTAGCATGGTTTTTTTTGTTTTCTTTTAGTGCTAGAAATAGGACTTCTATAGACTGAGATGGTTAGGGAAAGAATACTAAGGCAGGTCACAGAATCTGATTGGTCACAGATTTTGGTGCAACTTAGAACATAATATGTATTTGCATATTGATACTGGTTTTTGTGGAGGGTATTTCTATTCCTGTGCAAAATATGTCTTCATGAGAGATTTTTGAAGTAGGTTTTGCTGTTGATAACACAGTCAGGCATATAACATGGTGCAGACTGTCCAAGACCGCTACCCAGGAATTTTCTGTGCTGAATAAATGACAATATTTTGGTGAATGTCTTGTTTAGATATCTGAAAAATTTCATCGGATCACAAGCAAAGACCTCCTGGGGACCTTCAATGCATCCCTTGGCAAATTTGTGCCTGGCCTGCTGAAACTGTACCGGCCTAAGAAGGGAGCTCTTTGTGAGGAGATGGAAGACCTCCTGGATAAACTTGATGAACAGGTGAGTGAAGTGCTTCTTTATCTGACATGTTTAGAAGAGAGAATACTTTTCTCTTAACAGAAATTGAAAAAGATGTTGGCTTCAAACAAAACACATCAGTGGACATGTCAGTAAAAATTAATGTCATCAGTCATTGCTTTGTTCTTATTTGGCAGTATTTCTATTTAATTTGTAAATAGAAAGTAAAATTGTTAACATGATGTTGTTGTTGGGGTTTTTTTGTAAGTTTTGCGTGTTGCTGGGTCTGACCTGTGCTTTATTTTCATTACTATGAGAGTTCTGATTTTGCATTGTGTATAGTACACCATGTTACTACACTAATTGAAATTCTTGTTTTCCACTGAATACTTTTTAGGCATCCGACATTGTGTCCCACCGGCACTGAGAGGCCTGCCCATTTTCCTCAGAGAGGATGCAACAGAGGTTTTCCTGAAGTGCTTAGTAAGTACAAAAAAGTAATGCAAGTAAAAATAATTGCTATGAGATGTTTTTAAAGGATGAGTTAATCCAAAATGGAAATGTACACTTCCTCAGTGCAGTCCAGATAATTTTATAGTGGGGATTGCAGTTGTCATAACTCTCACTCCTTTTTTTCTGCTGAGCAGCAGCTGGGCATTGTTAGTGGGTGTTCCATAGCAGAAAATAATTTTGTACAAAACTCACAAGGTGGCATTAATTAAAGGAAAATAAGCTTTTTGTTCTTAAAACCTCTATGAGTCAAATGACCAGCATGGTATAGAGGTTAAAGTTAAAATCTTATCTAAAGTCTTTAGTTTTTCTTAGCTTTCAATAAGTCATATTTTACTTTTCTTCAGGACACTGACATTTTGTAACCAGTGTTGAACGGTGTATCAGTTGCCATCCTCACCATCCTACAAGATGACGATACCGATACGTCTGTGCGAGAACATGCAGTTGTGTTGGAAGGGGACATCGTGCTACATAACATTCCAGATCTCTCTACTGCCTTGGCACACCTCTTTGGCCTTCTGTATGCCCTCAACATTGATTATCCAAAGCAGATGAGTTACACCTTTAAAGCAATTGAGGCCATCTTATTTTGACCTGGTCGGACAATATGAAGGTGACGTGGATAAATCATTATTCGAAATGTAAGTTTTAGTCAGATGAATCTGTATTGTTGAGAATATATGGTGAAAATTTGTCTTGTAGTATTTTAAAAGATTTGTTACAGTGTTTTCCACTTCACATGAAGCATAGAACTGGTGTTTTACCTGTTAGTTTCCTCTTCATTGATGGTAACATTTCTAATAACTTTTAACTTCCATAGTTCATCATAGTAAGCCCATGTAAAATGTCAATATCTGGGTACATAGGCAATCGTTTGTGGAATTACTATTTAAGGTGCAATAGTTATGTTCAGCTTTTACAAGACGGACAGGGTGTGTGTGCGTGAATTATTAAGTTGCTGGACACTTTTCTTTTTTGGTTCTGGACTGGAATTTTAACGTCTCTGCTGGGGTGCTCAAAGCACCCAAAAGAAACTGGCAACACGTTTTTGTTTGTTTGTTATTTCTTTTTCTTTCTTTCTTTTTTTTAACAGAAATTCACCCTACTGCCCATGACATTCTGAAATGTACTGAAAGTGCTGTTGAACAAAATAAATAAGCTTTTAGATAAAATTGAATTGTGCTTTGTTTTATTCTATATCTATTTATTGAGTGTTCTTTCAAGTATAATCACAGCATACATTTTCCTTTGTTTATATAGGTACATTTTCAACTCACTGGAGTAAGAATTGTATGATTACTCAACAAGAATATCCTTGTTTGGTGAAGGCAGAAAAACATGGCATTGAAACCAGAATTTCTTTCGTTAGACTTCCAGGATTATCCTAATTAGGTGAACAAGAAGAACCAAGTTGGCAGAACTTGTAAATCTTAGTTAAGTCAACAACAGTTGCAAAAGTTGAGAAAACTCAAAAATCTCTTGCATCATGTTGCCTTGAAATTTTAAATTTTCTCAACTTTTTCTTTTTTACAGTGTAGGCATTGGTTGCTGCCGACAACAAGAAATAAAGCAGGGCTGAACCATTTTCTAATAGGGGCGGGAGGGTAACGCTATGCAATTTCTTCATTTTTTAGAATTTATATTCAACGTTAATTGCAGCTAGGCTCAAAGTGTTAATGCTAACTTATTTTAGTAAACAACATGTCATATGCAAACAACTAGGGTGTAGCACATGCCCACCCAATGCCACCCCTGTAGATCCACCCCTGTCAGTACTGAACTTGCTGTCTCAGAAAGTGAAAACAAGGCTGAAAATAACAGGCATAAACACTGAGTTTGTTCTTAGAAAATCTTTCTGTATTTACAGGTTTGAACAGACAAGCAGGTACAGACAAAGAGCGCTTATATACACAGCAGCACAAGATGTTAAAATGAGTGCTAAAACTATACAATATTTACAGATGGACTACAGCGGAAAGTACAGACTAAGAACAAGTTTTATCACAAAACGTCTGGTACTCTACACAGTATCACAAATTCAATGAGCTGTACAGTTAAAAACCAAAAAATGGCAAATCTACATGAAATCCAATGTTTCTCCAATTGAGAGGCACTGAATTAAAATGTATTTACATTATATATACATGTTATAGTGTATAAGCATGTATGTTTTCATACATATATAGCTACCTGTGGTGCAAAAGCAGCAAAAGAAATTAGAATGTATGGAATTCAATACTACAAAGGAAAAAAAACAAAAAATGTTTGTGCTAAATGGGCTGACTGACAAAAAGGTTACACCATACATAACTAATATACTGGCAAAAACAAAGATTGAGCGCAAAGAAGTAATGTTTGCTCAAAGTCCTAACGGTCCTAACGGTTACGTCAGTCATTTAAAAGAAAAAAGAAAAAAGAGATTGTCAATAATACTTCAAGTTCATGCAAAGATATAAACCATTAAAAAAAAAGACAACTTTTCCCTGTTGACCAACCAGCTGTGCAGCTTTCCCTTCATCGTGACACAGAAGGTGCAAAATAAGAGGGAGGGCGGGGCTTCCTGTGCGGATTATGGAACAGAGTTAGAACGCAGTACGGGCACTTGGTGGGGAGGTACAGTCTCAGAGTCAGCCTCATCCTGGTTGGAAAAGCCGCTTGTTGTGGCAGCGCTGGGTGGTGGTGGTGTGGAGGTGTTAGCGGTGGTGGTGAGGGTGGTGCTGATGACACTGCTGCTGCTGGTGTTGGTGCTTGTGCAACTGGCAGCAGGTGTAGTGGCCTGCTCCTCTTTGGGCTGCTTACTGGCAAACTCAGTGATGCTAAAGACAAATTGGAGGCAGCCCAGTTTGATGTAGCTGCCATGGTGGAGCAGGGCCGTGCCCTCCCAGCCCGCCCCGCTGCCTCCAATTAGACTGGAGCTACTCGCTTTGCAGCTACAAGACGGCTCAGCACCACCCTGACATTGGCTACTCATCACTCCTCCTACTGGCAACAACCCCACCATGGAGTTGGCTCCCTCGTCCTCTTCCCGTTTCTTACTGCGACCTACGCAAAGAAGAAATGCAGCAGGTCTGAGAAAGACGTCTGTACAGACTAGTGTCACAGTAAACTCCATTAATGTGGAGACAATGCAACCATGAAAAGATTTCACTGATTACATTTTATCCACAAAATAAAAAATGAACACTTTGTTTTGAAAATGAGACTAAAATGATGTGGAAAGCTGAACTCTGGCAAACATGTTTTACACTCATCATCTATAAACAGTTTCAGAGAAATTTGATTTAATGCTGTTTCACACTGCAGCTCTTTACTAATTAAACATCTGTCCAAATGATCTTTAATAACAGATTAAGACTGGAAGCTTTATGTGATACAGCAACATTCAGATTTTACATAACGTGGTCTGCCACAGAACAAGTATATCTGACTGCTCATTTTAGCACTTTATTTATTTACCTTTCTCATTGCTACAATGCCACATGCACCAAGTTTACCACTGTACTGTACGTTTACTACATCCTTACTTTTACTTTGAAATTGCAACTGATAATAATAAGCCAGCCCGTTCTTTCCCATTTGGTGTTTTCTCTACCAGCAGGCTCGCTGGCTAGATCGCCATTATGGATGGAGATGAACTCCAACACCAAACTCATGGTTTGTTTTTTCCCTGCACTTCAAGCTGGCACTCTAACCAGAACCTACAACAGACGGAGAACCGGTTCTCTACACAAACTAATTACATGTACCCATTAAGAATGACAAATGTGACCTTGACCACAATTTGGATGAAGAACACTAAAAGCTGACCAATACTGCAGGAGCAGTGTCAGTGTAACAAACAGGACACTGACATTAAGCACATGGGGGGCTACACTTCCTGAAATTCTAGCCAAACTAAAAATGATTCTTTTCAGTATTAGAGTATAAATTAAAGTATTCCTTTAAGTTACAGAAGCAATGATGTTATGATTTCTTCACAATTAAAATTTTAACCATTTTAACCAGAACACATACAGATGAGTGGCTAAGTGGAAGAAGATGGATGGATATTCATAAAAGGTTTATACAAAATCCATGAGTGACGACCTCATCAGCAGTCCAAATCAAACTGGGCACACAGACCTGGGTTCCTTCAAGCCAATCCAAACAGATGACGGAGATGTACTTACGAATGATTCCTTGGACTTTGGCTACCAGGCCACCGGGTGGACATGGTGAGGTCTTCTCAGAGAAATCGCATGAGTACAGGACATTATCCACTGTGGTGCCATGCTCGCTGTAGTTCAGAAGCTCATAATGCTTGGTATTCTGAAGGACGACAAACACACACACACAATTTACATCTTGGTCACTAACAACCACAGGAGTGCTCTGCAGAGTGATGTAGTTTAAAGGCCTCACCTCATCATAGAAAATACAGGCATGTTTCCCCGATACGTAGTTGCAGTGACCGTAGTTTGTAAGGCACACGTCCATGTCAGCACCTTAGAGAAACAGTTAAAGACTTAAACACCCTTTCCCACAACACAAAGAATACAGATTTGCAACATGGATTTTGTTTCTGCAATATTGATGTGTCAAAATGTATTTTAATGACCTGCACTCCAATGTGACATATTGTGTTTTTGTCCAATAGTTTTTATTCCACATGGTCCTGTTGTGACCCTCACAGGTCTAAGAACTCACTTTCACAGACAACTTGCTTAAAATACTCCGATTTAAAGATGACGGTATCAACTATCACTCAACCTGACTAATGATGCAGAGATTGGGAGCTAGTACAGGCTCAGTATTATACTCTGTCGTGTACTGCTGCCTGTCGTGCACAAGTACAGTCATGGTTAAAAGGATACCTTCTGTCAAGGTTTACATATTAGGACAAAATAAAAATCATCTTGTTTTTAGCAGGTCTTGAAATTAAATCTTGATATATAACCTCAGATGAACTATAAAATATGACATTACTGTCATGTATTTGACAAAAAAGAAGCCAAAATGCAGAATTAGTGTATGAAACACTAAGCAAACCCTTGTTGCTTCCATAGAAATAAAGATGACAAGTAGCAGGTACATACTGCTAATCAAACACAACTGATTAACTGATTATGAGCACGAGTGACCACCTCTATGAACTCAGAAGCATTCTGGTGTGTGTCGACATGATGCCAAAGAGGAAAGATGTCTTAAAGAATAAATGAGTGCTGCATGTCAGTATCTGAAGTTGCATGAAGCCAGTCCCAAACACGCTCATAATTCTAGCATGAGAAAGATTATTCACTATTCAAGTGGAAAACATGCAAGACAGCTGCAAAATATTCCCAGGAGTTAAAGTCCAAAAAAAGTCACCTAGGATCAGGCAGTGCAATGACTCAAAGCACATCAGCAAATCTGTCTGGTTGTTCTGCAAGCTGATGAATGATGGGGTGTTGTTAGTTTTTCCACACACTGCTTCTGCATCACTTCCCAGTTTTATATCTGTAGGAGTGATTAGCTCAGAGCAAAGCCACCAAACCAGGGGCCCTGGTACACCTGCTGTGTTGGCAGCTTTGCGTGTCACCAGTAATACCATCACACAGCTATATCCATTCATGCTAGCTGTTACGGTGCATGTACGTGCTGCAGTATTCTTCTGAACAATAGGTGTTGCCCGTCCTCCAAATCAGCGCTGGTATAGAAGGAGAAGAAGTCAAAGTTGGAAGCCGAGGAATTTTAAAGCCAAGTTTCAAAGTTTCAACATCTCCCTCTGTGAAACCTGTGAATCTCTAAACTTCTGTACTGATATGATGTTAGGATGCCATTAAAAACAGACTGTAACCCAGCTGCAGCAGCAATGCAACAACACACCAGATTATAAAAATTGAGAAGTGCATGACCAGCAGAGATGACAGCTTACAACATGTAACATCAACTTTGCTGTACGGTGACATTTGCCAGGCACCACACAGCAGGTATGATGGGGCCCTACCTATGTTCTACTTCTGTCTTACTAAACTTTAGTCACAAGGCAAGAATATAACCTAAATCAAACATGATTGACTGGAGTTTGGTGAACTGGTATGATTTTTCAAAAGTACGTCAGTACGTGAAACTTTCCCCATCAAAGGTGAAACCTAAGAGTGGCTCAGGGTCAGGGCACAGAATGCAGCAGGGTCAAAGTCACAGCGACTGAATGTCCTACCTGATCCTATGTGTAACGTCCTATAGCACATGCTGACAGCTGCTCCTCTTCCTGTCAGAGGGTAAAAGACCGCTCTGGCTTGCACCTTTTTCTGACCTGGAAGGAGGAGAGTGTAGGTTTTAATAATTAGAACAAAACAGCAATCAAACAGCAGAAAAACCGACTTCTTGACAAGTAAACAGACTAAACTGTAGTGCAAAGGTGTCTTACTGTTTGGGTGGGGTGCTGAGGTTTTTGGGGTAGTGCTGGTGGTGGGGGGAGGTTGAGTGCTGGGCACTTTGGGAGCAAAGAGTTGCTGGATCCTCTGATGGGCCAAGAGCTTGATCATCTCTGTATCCAGTTTGTCCAGCTCGATCCATGCACAAACACAAACACACAACCGCCAAAAGCTAATTACATCTTCGTGTGCTTCATAGCAGAACACAGCAATACGAAGGCTCTTAAACTGTCACATGTGGCCACAGAGTGACAAACTCACCCCCATCCTCCTCTTTTCCATCCTTCATGCAGCTGGACAGGTTGGTGATGGAGGGCAGTGTGTTGGGCAGCAGTGAGTCCGTCAGTGCAGGAGCAGCCTTTATGTCTGAGGGACAGGAGAGGAAAAAAGAGACAAACTGACATTGAATATGACGGCCCAGCTGTGTAAGTGCTCCAGTGTCTAAAAAGTCCAACTGGTTGATGCACAAACTGATACACTTGCAAAAATTCTACAAAAAGACTTCATTTAACACACTTCAAAGAGTCACGAGGACTTGTTGCAACATTATTTCATCTCCTTTAACTATCATGAGTGTGTTTGGTTTTTTGGGAGTCAAGGATCCCAATAAAAATCAACAGACATCTTACTGGTGTGTCTACTGCATGAAGAGTTACAGCGAACTGACAGAAGCACTGTCATCAGAAGTAATTTCTGACCACACCAATGTCCACTTTTTTCCCAGTTAATGCCAGTCGTCTATCTGGACCTCTCTCCTATCACATTGAAAATGAATCAAAACTCAGAACCTCTGATCGATACGGTCTTGCCCGTGTCAGTTATTTTGGTTTGTAAAATCTGTCAATAGTCCGCCCATGATTTACTGTCCCCTTTGAGACATACTAACATGCATGTTGTCACCTGACACTGCTCTGTCCAGTCTGTGGCAAGTAAACGTAAAGAGACGTCAGATACCAAGTCAGCTTCCCACCTGAGCAGCAAATAAAAATGCTGTTTTTTGTCTTACTCTTAGTAAACTAAATAAATAATTCACTGACCAAACACCATCCACTCTGATCATTTTGCATCTGCTGGTGAAAGAAACTGATCTGACATCAGTGTTAAGTTAACAAGCTCTACGTGACTAAAGAGTCATGCATTAAATGAAACAGCACGAGTATTTCTTGTAATCAAATTACTCGATGAATAGTTGCAGCCCTGGCTAGTACTATAGGTGGAAACAACAAGCCTGTATGATGACTTTAGACTTACAAGTTTAATTTACTTTAATTACTGTTAAACTACAGTGTTATGTTTTTACTTGTACTTAACATTTCCAGAGAAAACACTAAAGGCTGTTTTTGTGCTTAGATTTAACTCGTGCTGTGTCACTAATATTGCACTGTAATACTATTGGTACCATAGCAGTGACAATGGATTCACACTTCGGTCATCTGTCACCATCCCAGAAATTTACTAGTCAGTACTAATACAATAGAATTATGCAATTCTCAATACCAAAACAAAACCTCCACAACACCTCCAAGTGGTGAGCACATGGGGGGTGGGCCTATGTCATCTCTTTAGCCTGTACACAGCCAGACTGCATGGGCTAAAACACAGTCTCTGGTTAGACTCCCTTGAGCTCCTCCCCAGGCCTGGCTCCAGGGTGGGGCCCTCGTAATCACTATAGCTACTGTACATTATCTCTTACACTTTAAAGTATTATTAAAATAAATTATTCTTATTATTAGCTGTATAAAGTGATACATTAAGACTGCAGCTTTGACATTTCTGATGATGTGTACCTGGAGTAGGTGCTGATCCAGACTTTACTGTGTCGTGCTCCTGGCTGCCTCTAGATGGCGAATCTGTGAAGGAACTGCTGGTGATTGAGAAGGAGGGCTTTTCATCGGTGCTCACACACTCCTCCTGGGGCTCTGTCTGGCTCCTGTGGTTCTGTTGGCCACTGTGGGGCAATATCGTGGGGGCAGTGGGGCAGTTCTGTTGGGCACATGCATTTACAGTGCTCTCGGGTTCCTTCTTAACCGTTTCTGTTCCTATGTGGTTCACCAGTCCAGAGGCAGAAGCTGATGGCGTTTTCCCAGGCTTCAGTCTGTTCTGTAGCTCAGCCTGCCTGCAGGAATCTGAGGCACTGTTACAGTCTACAGGTCCATTGGCTCTGGGAGGCTGAACCAATTCCAGAGGTCCATTAGGTTTCCTACAGTTCTGACATGGTGTCGCGGTGCATTTGCAAAGAGCTAGCCCTGATGGGCTGTCCTTGGAAAGAGAGGCCCCCTGGGAGTCACTGGGTGTACTGCAAGCTTTAGAGCAGGGGTCAGGGGAAGAAGTCCTTTCTAATGAGGCCTGAGTTTTCATGTCCTCTGATGTTCCACTTGATTATGTATTTGCTTCTCAAAGTGCCACTCTGTTGGTGAGGCCTTCTGTTTGATGGATAGGTGTCGCATGATACTGCACTGGAGAGCGATGACATCCTGAATCCAGCTGAAACTGAGTGGAGTTTCTCTCCATAGCAGCTGCTATTAGGAGCTGAAAGAGTCTCTTGAGGAGTCGCAGGGTCGGAGCAGAAACTGTAGAAGCTCTGCACCCTGAACTTCATCCTCAGGCTCTGCTGCCTCCTCCTCTCCATCGTTCTGCTCCTCTGAGGGGGTTGGGGTGGATGAAGTGTTGGAATTTGGAGTCCCAGGTCGGCTGCTTGGCCTGCTGCTGGTTCTGCGGTCCAATAGTCGTACCTGGGCCACTCGTAGACCAGGGCCTGCAGCTCCGGCCCCCGATGGAAGACCGTCAAGCTGCAGCCGGCCAGCGTTGAGCTGCAGCTCCACGGATGGAGAAGTGGAGCGCTTGGAGGAGGATTTCTCCAAAGCACGAGGAAACATCCATATGTAACATCCATATTCCACATGTCCAGGAAAGGCTTCATTACTGATCACAGCCGGAGACGTTTCCTTGGTGGAGTGGGGCTCCTGCTGCTGCTCTCCTCCTCTGCAGGCTTCCTCTTTGCACCCTGTGTAAACCTCTTCAGAAACTGGCAGAGCACCGACATGATTACTCTGCCGTCAGAGGTGTAGTCCGTAACTCTCCATCGATTAGTCATTTCCCTTTCCTCTGTGCAATACACAGTGGAAATGACTCTGGTGATGGTGTCGCCGTCGACATCCAGGGTGCAGACGCAGTTCCTCTGATCTGCCTTCAGGGCAGAAAGATCTGCCTTCTCTGGAAGCAGAGGTGTGAGGAACCGTGAATGGAGGTGGGACCCTGCAGGCAGCACCATTAAACCAGCTGGTGAGTTGGTAGGAGGAGATGGAGTGGTGTTCTCCAACTGACTCTCTGGCACATGGGTGAAAGGTGTCGTCAGCAGCAGTTTGTTAAAGAATCCCCTGAAGGCAATATAAGGAAACGCCTTCGTCCCCGTAACCAGGTTATGGTTTAACGAGAGGACCAGATCTTTCATAGAGTCCACATGGCTGGGGCTCAAAGGACGGTTCCTCAGGTTAGAGATGAACATCTGGCGTACGCTGACAGGACTCACCAGCTCAGCTACGAGAAAACAAAAAAGATCATCTGTGTTAATCGTGACATAATCAGACAAATTACGGATTTAAATGTCAAAACTTTATATCATCATATGCTATTTCTACACACAGACAATGAGAGGCACGCAGCAGAACTCACTCTTTATGAAAGTCTTAAGATTGGTAGAAGGTGAGAAAAATGGTTTTGCACTGTAAATGACTAAATTTCATGTTTTAAACCAAAGATCACAGCACCAAACTCTGCTTGTTAGCATGTTCACACAGTAAAAATGTCCTGATGATAGAATTCATTTGCAAAATTCACATTTTAGCTGCATGTAAATTAAAAATGTACAGCTCATAGTAAAGAATAACTTTGTGTGTTCTTGGTGACTGTGAACAACATTTCATGATAAATGAATGTCGTCCATAATATTTGTGAATTATGGACACATTGTCAGTAAGGCTGCATAGAGTTTCAGTGATGTTTAATAATGAATTCATGTTCAGCACTTATTCTTATTTTATTTAAGCATCAGTCTGTTGAAAATAAAACAGCTAAAGTCAGGTGAGAAACCTCCAACCTGCTTATTGCATGCACACAGTTTCAATTTCTCACCGAGCACATAACATACATCTGGACACCTGTACAGACACGGCATACACAATGCTGCACATAAATATGATATACTTGATTCAGCATCAGTAGCCATAACTGATTTTGCACATAATGCGTGCAAGATCAAATTTTGGCCACATCTCCGAGGACTCCCTAACCTCCCTCAAAATTTCCCAGCTTTATAAACGCAACGAGTGCCTCTGTGAACTCTCGCAGCTCCATCATGCTTCTATACAGATTCGGAATTTATTAACTTTATCGTCTAATTCAGGGCCAGTTGCTAAAACATGTAAACTCAAACCCTCCACATACAAAAACAGGACTCCAGGATGACCGCACTGACGTCAGCCTCCCGCAGGTTCTAATGACTGACGTCGTTTCCATGGCGCGTGCATTAAATGGAGTGTTTTTTAGCATTTTTCAAACCAAAATTGCCCAAAACTAAAAGTTTCTAAAGTTTGACATATTTCACCTGAAATGTTCACACTCATGAAATCTTCCTCACTTTAAAGTAATAAAAGGCCAGTCTAAGGTGTCTTTGTTTGCTTAAATATTCTATTATACTTATTAGCTTACTAAGCTTTACCATAGCGCTCATCGAGAATACGGGTGACACCAATGGAGAGCAGGTACCGCTCACGCCGTACTCCACCGGAGCTCATTTTTGGGGTGTTTGAATCCTCGTTTCCTCACAGCTTTAAAACTTTGGAAACAAACAGGTTTTCACAGCGCTATTAAACAAACCTCCTGCTCGCACTCTCATGTGAAAACCAAATTCGAATGTTGGCTTCTGCTTTTATACCTGCCGCGCTACACGTCATCCTCATCACCTTGACTCCCGGGTCACGCAGGCGACGCGGAGTGATAAACATTTATGCTTTATTTATTCAGAATAAGTTTCGTATAGTTATCAGATTTTTAAAAATAATAATTCTTATTTAGTTTCGCAGTTTCTAATCACAAGTATTTTAATTATTGAATTATTGTAATATTTAATTTTTTTTTTTTGATCATTAATTCGTCTCTTTATAAACAACAAGTATCTGAAAGCCATAAAGAAAATTCATCACGTTAATTAAGTCTGCTTATTTCCTTTGTTAAAATGAACTGAGTTAGTTCCTCCGTTTAAAAAAAATATTTAAAGAAAAGAAATCACATTTATTCGGAAAAAATAAATAAAAATATTCAAATGAAAGAATAAAAGATGGATATATAAACAAACGAAACATGTATAATAAAGTCGTTGTACTGTGAAATATGTCACTTTATTTAACTGTGCCTTTGATAAAAAGGTTTCCCCTTTTCCCCGTTGTAGCTGTGCAGAGTGAAATTCACCTGAAATTTGTTACAAACTCTTGTGTACAGTGATTTATGCGCAATTTTTGGGGACTCTGACTTTAAACTATTTTACAAACGTGAATTTGAAACTTGAATAAATAGCAATCCCTTGAGCTTTTACAATAGCCTATGAAGGTTAGTATTTAAGCTCAATAAGCTGCTGCATATTTAACATTTTTATTGGAAATTTATCTCCGTAAGCACAAAAATAAATCCATAATAAAATAAATTTTACCGTTGAAGGAGCTTCAGTGTTAATCGTAGGTCCACATGGTAATGCATGTAAAAGTAGTAGTAACTGTTGTGTGCCCACCTTATTACTGAATTAGGCAGAGCACACTGAATTAAATCAGGACATAAAGCACGGTCTTTCTCTTGCTTTATTGAATGCTGTCGATCTGACAACTAGCCACATAACGGGGCCTCCTTCAGACCACCACATCCGGTTCAAAAGTCATCACATTAAGACATATCAGTACATGACATCCCCCTTTTCCTTAGATTAAATTTTTTAAGACTAAAGTTTGAATGTCTTTTTTTTTCTTTAACATTGAACATACTTTCTTGTCTTGCTTTGAACAATTATATTATCTAACTGCCTCACCACACATGTACCTTTTTTCCCCCAATATATACATGTCGCCCAGGTAGATCACGAAGGCCGGGTCCTCTGAAGGATGCAGCCGACGTTTTGGGACACAGCTTGCGTTTTCTCCGTTTAACTGAGTTTTTGAAAATATCCACCCTGGCAGGAGTTTTTAAAAATCTCAGTTTTTAGTGACCGAAAACGCCATTTACGTGTGGACGAAAGGCGCAAACACATAGAAAAATCTGCGTTTTCAAAAATACCCGGGTACATGTGGACGTAGCCTAAGGCTATGTACCCGGGTATTTTTGATACCAAGCAGATTTTTCTATGCGTTTGCACCTTTCGTCCACACGTAAACGGCGTTTTCGGTCACTGAAAACTGAGATTTTTAAAAACTCCAGCCAGGGTGGATATTTTCTAAAACTCCGTTTTTGCATTTACGTGTGGATGAGAAAAAGGAGAAAACGCAGCGTCAAAGATGTGCGCTTTTTTGACGTCACAGTGCGCGCCACGTTATTGTTTCGGTGAAATGAATTTCTACAATACTGTTACTGTTAATTGTTCTCTCTGCAGTGTTTAAATGCTTACATATACACACACAGTTACTGTCCCTCCACACATACGACTCGGTTCTGCTTCTATGCCCCAGCTTTGTTTACTATTTCCCACCGAGGCTTCTAGACTTCTGATTGGCCAACATTTCTACACGGTTAGGAATATAGCGCCACCTGTTGCTTTGTCATGTTCCTAGCAGCGTTTTCCTTCATTTCTGCCTTTACGTGTGGACGGGATTATTTTTTAAAACGAAAACGGAAAATCTCCGTTTTCAAAAATACCCGTGTACGTGTGGACGTAGCCTAAGTCAGCGGTCCCCAACCCCCGGGCCGGTACCGGTCCGTGAGTCGTTTGGTACCAGGCCGTGAGAGTTGAGGCTCAGGTGTGAAATGTATAGTTTTCAGGGTTTTTATCGGTTTTCAGCGTTATTTTGTTATCGTTTTGATCGTTAACTCGGTTTTCCTGGGTCTTTTCACGTGTGTTATGAATAAATCTTCTTTTTTTCGTTACCGGTACTAGTTTTATTTTGTTGTATTTATCTGCGACACCTTAAAGGTAGGCAGATGGCAGAGGTTGTGATACGGTTGTTGACAATCTTCTTGTCAATGCTCAACATGAATGTCTCAGAAGCAAAGCAGGAGGAACCTGAGAATTTAAAAAAAATCAACAACAGCAACAAAAACTAATGAAAACCTTTAATAACAAGGGTTTGAATGTCTTACTGGCTGAACCTATATGGTTGTGTTAGTCAGTGTATTAGTGTGGAAGCAACAGAACATGAAACTAAACAAGCCAAGAGTATCACCTTGATGCATGCTCAATGATCCAGGTAAGTAAATCCCAAAAAATTGATTCTGTTCATCAGCTTAGTCTATTCAATCTATACATCTGTCCCAATTCATGTATATTTCGTATTTCTTCAACAACGGTTTGAATGGTAGATGTTGGCAGAAGATGCTGCCCCTGTGCTTTAATGTAAAACATACTGAAATTAGACCCATCCATACCAGGGTCTTCTGTATCTGATACCTTACTGTATGGTGGCACTTGTGGTTGGACTCTCTGAGTATCTTTGTTTGAACCACAAATCACGTTTTCTAAACGTTTGTGTTTTCTACACATATGGGAGGTAAATGATGATTTTACAGAGAACACACTTTGGCATCCTCTCACTGGACAAGTCACATGCTGTTCACAACTAAAGCGTGCAGTTTTCTTTGTGTGCACTCAAATGGAGTCGAGTCAACTAGCGCCACCTGTGGCCAAGTGCCATAGTCTACAGCCAGGTTAACTTGTGACACAGATCTGCACCACGTTTGAATTCCTGTTTCATGCACAGTGTATTTGTAACTTTCAATGTTGTCTGTTTGTGCATCTTGCAAACAAACCTGTGAACCTAATGAAATGATATTATGTGTTTATTTTTGGCCTGCATCAGTGGGAAATGCCAAGTTATATACATAAAGTTATAGAAATCAGCACTCCCGTTGTTCATCATGATCTTAATAACTTTTTTCCATAACAAAGAAATAGGTCTTGAACAAATATATGACACATGAATATTTCACTAGTGTTGTAACGTCACATCCTGTTAGCTTTTCTCTGGAAATGATCATTTTAGCCAATAGGTAATTCATCAACATGGCTGGAGAGAGTTGATTCAGTTAAAGGACTAAATATTACAGTCCCTGATAATGCATTGCTTTAGATGGAGAGACTCTTGAGTGATGGCTGTTATGAGGAAAGGCAGCCCAGAAACTTTGTCAGCAGCACGCACCATTGTGAGGCTCAACTTTCGGTCTTTTACCCAGGCTAATCTGCCATTTTCCTTCCTTGGTTAGGTTTAAGGATTAGAGATCGATCTAGATTACCATTTTAAATTTGTGACACATCATTAGTAGTGGACCTTGGGTTCATCAAGTGTTTCAGCCGTTATCACTAGACACCCTCATCCAAGGAGGCCCTGCCAGGGTTGATCAGGCCCTGGAGTGTGTCACCGGTTTATGTTAAAATGTTTCTCTTCTTCTTTCTTCTGTTTAGTTTCCTACATTTTCTTTCTATATGTTCACTGCAACTGAGAAAAAATAATACTTACCTCTTTAGCAATTACGAAGCCTAACTTCTTCAAAGGGATAGAAAAGGTGATGGAGAGAAGTAAGACAAAAGGGGACAAGATAGGAGAGAGAAGAGCCGGAAGGGGGGCGCCCGGTCTGGCTTCCCACACCACCTTATATACAGTCTAAGTATGGTTAATTTAACAAACACTTGCAGCAGCATCTGCAGCAGTTACACAGTGATTAGTAATAAACAGAGCCAGTGTGATTGAGTCGAGAGAGTGAGTGGATTTAAGAAAGTGGGAGACTCAAGTGTGTCAGTTGGTTTGTTTTTGTTTTTTTATTGTTGAAATGAGTTAGAATTTTTTTTGTTTGCTTGTTTTCAAGCTAATTTAATTTTCAAAACTTGCACATGATCTTCAATTTGTAGCAGATCTACTGACTATCACATAGCAGCTGGAGCAGTCTCAAATGGAGTTCAGTCCACTACTGCCACCTGTGGCCAAGTGCCATAACCCACTACTAGATTAACTTGTGACACATCTGCAGTAGAGGCTGAGGGGCTCCACTTACACCTGGAGCATTCAAACCTGCCCACAAACATGTTGAAAGGTGCAATGTGGATTGTCAAGACTGAAACCAGTCATTAAGCAAAGACAACAGGGATCTTTTTTTCTGTTTATTTAGTATGCACAACATTTGTAGTCGCCTTCTGCACAGGGGAAGTCCACGCACACTGTGTACAGTCCCAGCAACACTCCAGCACATCTTGGTTGGTTGTAGGACTAGCCTTACTCAGGGCAGATACACATAGAGACACAATCAGGTCCTCAGGTGTCTAGCCGAGAAAGCTGAGTGCAAGAGAAAATCCATTGACGCTCAACCTTTTGTGAACCAAGAGAAGTGTCAGTTTTCATCAGCATTTGTCCCGGAGGGGGACAAGCCGAGGACAAGCCCTTCCGCCCTGGACCTGGGCCCGCTGAAGGTCGCCAGGGATTGGCAGATGCGAGTGGACTTGGATCAGAGGCTAATCTTTTCCACAGAGATCGTAACAACTACTCTGCAACCAGACCTCGTCCTTTGGGCTTACTGCTAAAAACTTGCCACTGAGCTGAAATCTTTGGAAAATCTTTTTGTAGCCTAAGCCTGCTTTAAATTTCTCAATAACTTTATCCCTGACCTGTCTGGTGTCTAAATCCAATCGAGAATCTGTGGCAAGATCTGAAAACTGCTGTTCACAAACGCTGTCCATCTAATCTGACTGAGCTGGAGCTGTTTTGCAAAGAAGAATGGGCAAAGATTTCAGTCTGTAGATGTGCAAAGCTGGTAGAGACAGACCCCAAAAGACTGCCAGCTGGAATTGCAGCAAAAGGTGTTTCTACAAAGTATTGACTCAGGGGGCTGAATAATTACGCACACCCCACTTTGCAGTTATTTATTTGTAAAAAATGTTTGGAATCATGTATGGTTTTCGTTCCACTTCTCACGTGTGCACCACTTTGTGTTGGTCTTTCACCTGGAATTCCAATAAAATTGATTCATGTTTGTGGCTGTAATGTGACAAAATGTTGGAAAGTTCAAGGGGGCCCAATACTTTTGCAAGCCACTGTATATAACAGTGATGTACTGTTAGTTGCTAATTGTGAGAGGGAAGGATTCTTTTTCAAACCATTTATTAAAAAATATAATAAATGTTCTTCCTAATATTATTATTCGTCCTGTTAATAATAATAATAATAATAATAATAATAATAATAATAATAATAATAATAATTTATTAATATTAACAAAATAAAACACAATGAAATTATTGGCAAGTTGTACATAAATGATCAAACTCAATAATAAATATTTGGCTGAAAATGTTTCCCATCAGTGTTGTATGGATCAATATTGTTTAAGGCAGAGGGCATTTTAAATACTTTAGATTCAGTTAGCTGTCCACCATCAGATTTCTACAAAATGATACATATGTATCATTTGTGCATGTCAGGACCACATACCTTTGGAAAAAAAGATTATTTTTTTTACAAGTATATTAAATATAACAATAAAAAATAAAATCACATCTCCATATTGACATGATATAACAAAGTAAGTAACAATTAAAGCCACAAAACCTATGTTGTTATCACAATAAACAAACGGGGATTTCTCTAAGCGTGTTGATCATAATCACTGATAGTCTGGTCTAATTTGTAGCTTTGTTTAAAATTGTGCAAAGCTTGTTTCTGAAACCTCAATACAATTCGTGCACAACTGCTTCAAATTATTTAGTGTTTCACGAAGCATTACTTTTCACTAGACTATCACTAGTCCTAAGGGTTGCTTAACTACAGACACTTCAAGTCTCTTATTATGATGTAAATTAAAGACACTTGGAGGTTAACAATGACTATTAAGTTGTAAAAGCTTTATTTGTAATTCGACGTAATCGTTGTGTCCGCCTTTGCTGTTGTTTGATTGGTTTGACGAGAACGTATCCGTGATCTGATTGGCTTTCAATGACACAACACAGTTCCGCAAATCTAGTCTGTTTGTGTTTTGACTGTTTTTTGCAGAGAGCTTCAGAGCACCACGAAGTGTATACACAAGGAGACTGTCAGCGTTCAGCTCCTCGGTTCGTAACTATAGCTGCTAGCTATAAAACATAATGCTTTATTGAAACATGACAAATGTATCTCCAGCTGTTGGGTTTTAACTCTATTCTTCTAACACTATAAGGGACTTTTATCAGCTAATGCTAGCTAGCTATGTTAGCCGTATGTTATCTAGTGAGATAACTTTCGCGTTAGCCAATGGCTGTGTTGTGTTCCCTTGACAGCTGTTACAATTGTCACCCGAATGGGTCTGCTAGCTGCTAGTGGTACTAGCTCGCAGAATAAGAGTTTCGTGTATGTAACGGAGGCTAGGAATGTCAAGCTTCTCAGGCATGTTGTTTACTGTATGTAGCTTTGTCTCTACCGCCACACAAGCTTTTGCCCTGTGTGATTATAACGGTTTTCGAGTGGTCTTATTAGCCCCGGTAGTTGCTTGGGAATGCTTCCAAAAGACAAAACAAGGATAACTGAATGTGGTTTACTAAGTGGCTAAATGCATAAAGACCCTGTGTCATTAGTTTATTGGGATGCTTCATTTCGCCAAGCCAGTTTTTGTTAGTGTCGAGGCACTGGTATTACCATGTGTAGTATACATAGCTTGCAGTCTAAATAAATTGTCAGACCTAGAATGTATTTGTCTTAAGAGGGGCATAGCAAACAGCTGCTTCAGTATTATCGTGGCATATAGCTGCCCCCGGCTCTCTGGTTCAAATTCATGGTGGCAGCTGTATCCATTGGCCCCATGTCCAGCTCCTCAGATCCTGTTGGTGCTCAGAGGTTAGCTTTGAAATATAATTCCACAGCTGGAATTATATAATCACAGAATATAATTCTGTGGAATAAGAGTGTGTGTCCTATTGTTTTACCATCTGATTTGGACTATCCATGAGAATTCATGGTAGGATCTATAAATGTTAGCTGTCTTATAAAGACCATGTTATACCTTTTGCCAAAGTGTACAAGGTATAAGACAACACCTTAAAACCTTCATACTTCTGTTCTGTAAGTTTACTGTCAGATCTTACTGTCTGTGCTCTCCCAGAAGCTCAGATTTTGCAACAACCCCATTTATTTTATAGGTGTTTTTATCTTAGATTCACTGATTACAGATTTTTTAACTAATACGTCTGTGATGCTTGGTGTATTTACTTTAGTCGCACTGAATTTCTGCTTTCAGTGCTCAATTTTCCAACTACCCTTTTGAAAGAATTTGTTTTTTATTGTTATAAGCTGAAGCCTGTTTTAGTTTTCTGTGTGAACAAAATGCGGTAATTTTGCAAAACATGCCATAAAACTATTGCCACTAAACGTAGCAGTACCAGGAATTTATTCCACTGCAAAATTAAGACTGTTTTAAACTCCGCATGTCAGCGTCTCTCCACACACCAAAAAAAAAAGAAAAAAGTTTGAGGTCATCAATTTTTTATATGTTGGAAGCACAAAAGAGCACCCTTTTAATTTCTAGTCTTGACCACAGAGAGACATACTGTGACAGTATTGTTGTTTGCGAGAAACCTCTTTGTGCAACTGATGGTTAAAAAAAAATGGCTAAAATAAAACATTTCTATTCATTCAGATTTTTTGTAATATACATGGAACGGTCGATTTGAGTAGTAAACCAGTGCGATTTTAGGCACTATATGCTCACAAATAACATTTGTTTTCTGAGGTTATTTAAACATATTGCGATATATAGCGTATGGTGATGTAGCCAAAAAATATTGCGATATTAGATTCTCCTCATATTGCACAGCCCTACCTCCTGGTAGGACATGTGGAACACCTTACCTAGAAGGTGACAGCCTTAGCCTTTGTTGGTGATGACAGTTTCAAGACACCTCCTGTCTGGAGAAACTTGCATTGCTCAAGTGTGATTTTGGCTCATTCTTCCATACAGACATTCCAAAGGTTCCTTGGGCCCCGTCTATGAACTCTCAGCTTCTTTCCATAGATTTGGATTCAGATTCAGGTCTGGGCATTCTA
Organism: Neolamprologus multifasciatus; assembly: GCF_963576455.1. NCBI lineage: Eukaryota > Metazoa > Chordata > Actinopteri > Cichliformes > Cichlidae > Neolamprologus > Neolamprologus multifasciatus. Next base: position 37,877,606 of record NC_140452.1, on the reverse strand, counting down.
GCAGCTTTATTTCTTTGTCTGAAACCATTTGAGAGTTTCCTTGACTGTGTGTTTGGGATCCTTGTCTTTCTTAAACTTTCACCCTTATTTTATCTTTATCATCCTGGTAAATGGCTGCAGAATTTAATCAAGAATGTCTTGGCACATTTTTCCATTCATCCTTACTTCAGTTGTATGAATCGTGCCAGTGATGTATGCTTAAAAACAGCTGCACCTCCCTTTTTTCATGTGTTCAAAACTTGAAAAACGATGTGTTTTCACATTATCACACTAATTTATGAACAACTATAGTTTGATTTCTTTGCATGTATGGCTTGGATGGGTTGTTAACAACATCTTGTAAGAATTTCATGTCAATAGCACCTTTGAAATTGGTGACGGGTTCAATACTTATTTTACCCGCTCTATGTCCAGGTACTAGTTTACCATTAACTTGTTGTAGTATATGAGCTGGTATACTTACTATATCAATTCATATACTACTTCCTCTCTGTGTTAAGTCCCAGGGATGCATGTCTACATTAGCCCGGGTGGTCTTAGAAACTCTTGCAGTGTCATTTGTTCCTCAATAGGGGTTCTCTGCAGTCAATACTGCTTTGAAAAGATATTGGAGGGTGTGGTATGCCTTTATCTCCTTGAATCATAAGCTGACAGTAAAAAGTGGTTCTTGTCTATATGGCCTGGCCTGCATTTGTATAGCGCTTTACTCAGTCACTAAGGACCCCAAAGCGCTTTACACTACATTCAGTCATTCACCCACTGGTGATGGCAGCTACATTGTAGCCACAGCTGCCCTGGCGCCCCAGGCAGGCTGCCGGACACTGGTGCCACCGGGCCCTCTGACCACCACCAGTAGGCAAACAGTATCGTTTGCCTACTGGTGCCTATAGTTTGCCTATAGTTAGTATCTTGCCCAAGGATATTTGGCATGCAGCCAGGAGGCAGCCTGGGATCGAACCACCGACCTTCTGATTAGTGGCTGACCTGCTCTGCCACCTGAGCTACAGCCCATGACAATTCAAGTTTGAATTTAGCAGAAAAATAGCTTGGTTGGTGTTGTTGCCTAACAACAAGAATGTTTATAGTTTAAGCCATGTAATTTCCCTCCACCATAATGTGTCGCATGTATAAAAATAATGATCATAATTAAAAAGCTTTAATCTTGAAAATAAAATGGTTTGGTACTGAATGAGTGGTGCAATGATCATCAACTTTTAAACTATTTATAACACCTGCATGAAATGTAATGCATAAATAATACAACAAAATGCTGTGCTCAGTTCCAAACCAAACACAACAGGAAACAGGAAAAACACTGTTGATGTTTTTGATCCTAATAAAGTATAGTTTTAGAAAACACTCATTTCTGGTTGGGGAAATTTCAATTGGCTGTCGCAGCCATCAGTCTACTGTTCACCCAAATATTGTAGACATTTAAAATTACATTGGCATGATTCACTGTCTTTTTATTGTTTTGGTAGGATAAATAAGCCCAGTGCCTTTTGGCTATGGTTTCATTGTTGTTGTTACTAGACTTTGTTGTTCTGATCTTTGTAATTTGAAAATGCTTTTTGAACTAAGCAAAGAAGCAAAAAACTAACCTTGGATATTTATTTAGGAATCAATATTCTACAATCAACATTCTGCTGGACTTTACCATCTAGATTAAAAACCTAAATCTACTTCCTCTTTTCTGACATTGTAACTGCTTATTTCATGTCAGTGTATACATTCAACATTCAGTTTGTTTGTCAGGTCAAGTTAGTCCAGCTTGCTAAATGTCTCTTTTTATCTTTTTCAGAATATCAAAGCAAAAGGACAAAATGGCCTCGGACTCTCCGCGCAGACCGAGTCGTTGTGCTGGAGGGGTTTTGGTGCGAGCGCAAGCTGCTACGTAAGGACACATATTTGTCATCTATGAGGAAACACATGCACTGTATTTCTAAATACCAAGGATAAGAAATAGTGTACTTGATGAAATTGGATGTTCGATGATTCATGTGATCTCATGAATTGAGCCTCCTTTAAGTGTTTTTACACAGTAGTGTACAAAATCTTAAGCCACCCCTCATTACTTGATATTTTGCTATTAAAATGGATGCAGCTATTTATTGAAACATGTGCAAACATGGTGCAAACAAACTTTGTACAATTCTCACAAGCTTGATAGTCAATATTTGGTATGAGCACTTTTATTTAAGGATATTCCAAAGCTCTTGTTTGTTCACTCACTCCTTTTGTTGATGATCCAACATTACTTCAATTATTTTGAGGTCCAGACAAGATTTGCTACACCACTGGTCAAATGCAGTTCCAAACTATGGAAGAGCCTCCATTGTGTTTTACAGATGACTGTGATACACAGTTCTTTGCCTTTAACATATCAAGAATTTAAAATTTGGATTATTCACTCAGTAGTTGATTTAACTAACACATCTGTGTTGCTGTTGGTTTTTGGTCCAGTTTTTGTGTAATCTGGCATACTTCAGCCTTTTCCATTTTTTGAAGGACACACTCCACATGATGCTGAGATCATGTTTTCAGCTCAAAGCTCTTTGGAAAAACACTGAAAGACGGGCGAACTACTGCTCAAGAACACTTCAAAAATTACAAAAAAGTCCAGCTCTTTGAAAGCAAAATGTAAAGAAATGAGGGGCTATTCTTGACTGTGCATCCATTTGATACTAACTTTTGCTTTGCTCATGTAAAACCCTATGCATTAATGTTAGGGTGTAATTCCAATGCATTCTGCACATTTGTTATGAGCTTTTTGTTTTACAGGGAGCAGTCTTACATGGAGAGTGTTGTGACCTTTCTGCAGGATGTAGTACCTCAGGTATCTTTCCTCTCTTTTTAATTCATTTTTTTTACTGAATAGACAACAACATTATTAGCAATTAGCATACAACATTGAAAAACCACACTGAAAACAAATGCTAAATATTTTCACAGCCTGTCCCTAATTTTATCAGTTTTATTGATACTCGATGTACATTGATTAGAAACCGGAAAGGCAACAGGGAGGGCCTGGTTGGAAATGCAAACGCAAATACAGTGTTGCAGATAGGTCTTGCATCCTTTAGTATTATTCCTCAGTGTTGTTCATGTTTTTGCTGCGTCTGTTTTGCCTTCTTTCTTTCTACAGGCATATACTGGGGCTCCACCCACTGATGAGAAAGAGAAAATCATTTGGGTTCGATTTGAGAAAGCTGACATTAATGGTATGAACTCATGACTCAAATATTGAAAAGCTGTAGTCATCCTCTGTGTATACACTGATCTACTAATTTAAAACTTTAAAAAGTCTATAATACATTATGCCTTTCCAACAATGTATTGTAACAGTGTTACAAGTTTTAACTTTACTGTTATTTACTATTGCTCATTGCACATTTTCTGTTTGCAAAGACACTGCACGCAACCCAGAGTTTATGGAGATGCACAGTGGCACTACTGACCCTCCACTCTGCCTCATGATTGGCTATACTGATGGTATGCAGATCTGGAGCGTATCTGTAAGTTGCATCTAATTGGTCCTTTTTTTTTACTTGATCCTTTTCTGCCTTAAATTTTCATAGCTGTGATCACTTCAGTTTGTTTTCAGTGTAAGCATCAGTTAGTTCACTGGTGAGCAAGTTTTTTTTAAACCTTTCTAAAGAAAGTGAAGCTTTTCAAATTACAAAGTGTCGATAACTCATCTATAAATATGTCTGTGTGATTTTCTGTGACTCATTAGTGATACTCCTTTTTTGAGAGTGTCATCAACCAATATTGCCAATCTGAAAGATTAAAATAAACACAGCTTTTACTATGTCAGCAGTCAGCATTTGTTAAGCTTGTGCAGTTGGAGGAAATAAACTGTGCACTTACTGGGCTCAGAACTCAAATGTTGGCTACGAACATTTGCTCCTCTTGGACCTGACAGGACCTGACTAAAAAATGTATATTAATTTGTAACTTGCTATAGCCAAAATACTTGCTGGCAATTCATTGAATGAAATGCTAGCTTGTTAAAATGTAAGTACCAATGGTGTCCATTTATTCTACTGTAATGTGCTGTCATGATAGCTGTGTTGGAAAACGTTTCTTTTTTTCCCACAGTGTTTGCTAGCAGTTATCTAGTAATTAGTTATTAGTTATCTTGCTAATTGAAATTCTCAAGAAAATGTTTTGAATATTTTATATCTTTATGGTTGAAAAAATAATGAAACTGTACACAACTATAGTCACATACTTTGAAATGCACACAAGAAGCAAGAATGAAATAAAATCACTCAAGTAGGTTTGAAGATATTAAGAAGTAATATTGCAAATGAAGCTTACTAAAATAAAGTTAAACAACTAAATATGTTCTTATGAATCCCTGTGGCTAACCTGGATCTAACCTAATCATCACTTCATGCTTTAAAGTCAAGAATGTGTTGCAGTGTAGGTCCGTGTCCACTAGCCGGCGATGTTGACCATGTTATGGGTTCTTTGATACAGATAGCAGCACTTCTTACAGCTCGTATCATGTCTGAGTACGACGTTAGGCATGTCCACCTTTTTGTGAGTAAAGGCTACGGAGAAAATGAAAAAACGAGTAGAAACTCACACAGCAGTGGCAGTGATTGACCCACATCTTCACGGGCAAGTGTGGCCACTTCAAGAATTCTCTTTGCAGTACAAAAGAGATTCAACACCTAATGCTCCTTTTAATGTTGTTCTTTCAGTGCCTGTGTTTACCACAGGTTTAAAAAGCCTGGCACTGACCCGTGCCTTCTTTCAGGCTCAAGTCTTTTTAACGGTGTGGGAATCAGTCCATTACAGCTGTTAGCTACTGCTGAAACTCTCCTACATGTCCATCAAAATTCATGTAATCACATTATCACGATATGTATCAAGACTGTACAAACCTATGTGTTTTTTAAAGCAACAAAATTTACTTTCATAGCTAGATGATATAAAAATGATATAAGACTAGTGAGGAAATTGTGATTGTGCAGTTCAGTTAATGAAGGATACATAATTGCAATATTAAGCAAGTACTAATCATAATAATATGACTTTAACCATCTTAACAATTATCAAATAATATTATTAATATTATGATTTAAAAATTAATGAGTATATTAATTAATGATGTTTTAAGAAAAATGTAGTTGGTTCTATTGTGTGTCCAGGATAATTTATAAATGTATTGTGCCACACTGCAATGTTATGTTGAATGTAGCCACAAGGTGGAGACCTATTGATAGGCTGCCATGTTATGACATACTACTGACAAGATATGGATTAATGTGACCTCTGTTATCTGTAGGACGGCTCTGTAATAATTATCTGTGGAAAAACGAGTCAAAGTAAAATGTTGTTTAAGGCAAAAGTGTTCTGTTTGGCTCGTATTTCTTTTTACATAATGTTGGTGAAAAAGTAGTTCCTGTCTTCAAATATGTTTTTGTAACTTGGACAGTGTTAAACCTCGTAGAGCCCTCACCCAGCAGAGTGGGCAAGTAATTTAGTCTTTATAAAAAAGGACTTCTTCAAAGTCCGACTTGGAAAATCATTAGAAGATTTTGTCAGCTTTGTAACTTAACAAATTATCCACAACACTGCGAAGGCTTCGCTCGCCGAGTATCGCCTTTCATGTGGAGGCTGTCACAGAAATATGCAAACTTCACATACATCCTGTGAGATCTAAACACACCGAAGTCCTTAATCAGTCTCTTTATAAACATCCACAGGCCACGGCTAAAAAGACACACTCTTACTTTATTCATGATCCCACACGTTGACCAGAATGATGTGGCGAATCTCGTGTTGTGAGCAGACTTTCTGTTGCATTGTGGAGGAAAGGATTACAGCTGTTTTAGCAATGCTACACACACCCGGTAAAATAGCCTTCTCCGCCTTTCTGTTGCAACTGACACCGATTCTGCAGCAAAGGCCGGCCTGTTATTACACACTTTCCTTTTCTATTGTTTTCCTTTTAAGTTTTCAGAGTTTCCAGGATGTTTATGGGTTATGTTTTTTTCACAGGCTTTTTAAGTAAGCACCTAAGGTGCCTTGCTCTCTGGCTTTTGAGTGGCCGTGAAGTGTTTGTGACAGTTGCTAAGCCAACACCCTCTGTAATGGCTCACCAGAGTACGAACACACATTTACACACATGCTTTCACAGACTCACGAGGCGGGGACTCTGACTGGTTGTATGGATACTGACAGAGGTGTTCAGGTGATGTAGATTACCGTCACCTCTCACTGGAGAGGTGTCACCGAGCACTGCGTGATAAGAGGCAGACTGTCATAGACTAATTGTCTGCGATTGTGTTGATGAAATGCTAAAGTAAAATGCCTGAGTGTGAGTCGATGTGTCGAGGAGTTGGAGCCATCTTACCTCTCCTTTATAATTCAGAAATATTAATCCATGGATGGACATGGGGAGTTTTTGTAATCCAGACACTGATATGCAAGTTACACAGAAGGAGAGAGCTAATACAATCTGTTTAATCTGCCATAGCTGTGCAGGGTTATTTATGTTTAATCAGTTTGAATTTATGTGCCTTCCCAAGGCTAATCATTGTCCGCTAATCCTGTTTATTAGAGCCTACTAAAATAGCATTTATTTCTAACACTAAAATTCAAGTTTTAATCTTCATTTGAAAACTCTAGGGTCTGATATAGGTGTGCTTATTTTTTTTCCCTCCACAAACTCAAACCATGAACTAATTTCATAAATAACTAAACATTTGTTATGTGTAGTTATTTATTTGTTCAATTATCTCTGCTTTGATGATTGTGTTTGTGGTGTTCCACACACGAGGGAAGTCGCAGAGTTTACAAACTATGCAACATCAGCACTCATCTCTCCCTTTATAGGCATTGTAAATGCTGACACTGATAGATAAGCAACCGATAATATTGGCCTGTTTTAAACTGTCTCCCCCCCCCCCCCCAGTGACTATATAATATGTAAATCTACAGTAAACAAACCCAACAACTTTATTTTAAAATACATAGCACATCGTGGTGGGACTCTCAGATTGTTGCACATGAGCACTGAAGCAAAGTGCTTTCCTCCACAAGTCTCATTCACCCAATCACACAGACGTTCATGCAGTGCTTTTAACTATACTTAAGCGCATTTAAACACACACCCTCACACCCCTATGCATGCATCAAATGCAACGGCTCCCAGACTCTGGAACTCACTCCCTTTGAGTTTGACATCTGTGGACTCAGTCATGTCTTTTAAAAAGCAGTTAGAAACCTATCTGTTTAAACTCGCTTTTGGTCGATTTTGTTTTGTTTTAGATTTTAATGTCTGTTTTCTGCCTCTGTAAAGCACTTTGTGATTTTATCTTGAAAGGTGCTATATAAATAAAATTTTATTTATTTATTTAACTTAAAGTTCAGTTGCAATCCACTGACCTTCCAACTAGAGATCACCCACTCACCATCTGGAGCACAGCCACCCCGATTTTAAATCAGTTTTGACAGCTGAAAATGTTAAAAGCATACCGAGCATACATACAGAAATATTCACAAGGACTTCCGAATGGAAAAGTGGTGTGTAATGGAGACCAGGAGTTCCATTACCCTTACCTGTATTTTTATTTGCTTGAGGATTTGTATTTTAAAACCAACATAAAAAATAAATATATGTATAGTTTGGTGATTCTTTATCAGGTTTGACGTTTCAGTTAGTGTTTAAGTGACTGTTTGTGGACAGTGAAGGGACAGAGGGGGACTGGCCATCCGACCAGTGTCACGAAAAACAACCTGAGTTGGAGCTGTTCACAATTTATCGTTTGCTTTGGTAAACCTAAATTCCTTGCACATGTATTTGTGTGTTAGTAAGTGTCTTAGCTGTAGGCACCTTTTCCTGGTTGCTTCCTTTGCAAGATGTGAAAGAGTAAAAGCAGCTCAGTCACCTGCTTATGAGCTCCTGGAGTAAACCAATGGGCCAGGTGGGGGGAGTTTTGGTTAAGGTGTTTCTAATTGATATATAATTGATTGACGTGTATATGTTATTGAATTATTTATAGGACTTTGTATGAATAGAAATATGTCTTCCGTGTGTTGTATTGTGTTTGATATTTGCTTATGTGGACGTTTGTTTTCTCGTTTGGTTTGCTAAGACTTGGGTAATTCCCGATGCTCACCTGAATGGGTAAAGTATAAAAGGAAGCCAGTTTAGAGTGGTTGGTTTTTGGTTTGTGTTGGTGTGTAACCAATAATTCAATTCAATTCAATTCAATTTTATTTATATAGCGCCAAATCACAACAAAAGTCGCCTCAAGGCGCTTCATAGATACAGAGAAAAACCCAACAATCATATGACCCCCTATGAGCAGCACTTTGGCGACAGTGGGAAGGAAAAACTCCCTTTTAACAGGAAGAAACCTCCGGCAGAACCAGGCTCAGGGAGGGGCGGGGCCATCTGCTGTGATTGGTTGGGGTGAGAGAAGGAAGACAGGATAAAGACATGCTGTGGAAGAGAGACAGAGGTTAATAACAGATATGATTCAATGCAGAGAGGTCTGTTAATACATAGTGAGTGAGAAAGGTGACTGGAAAGGAAAAACTCAATGCATCATGGGAATCCCCGGCAGCCTACGTCTATTGCAGCCCACCAGTTGATGGATAGATTTTATTCCAGCCTCATGTCATCTTGTTTGAACCTACACACGACCGTCAGCCGAGCTGACACGGTGTGAAGTTATGAACCTGCATTCAATCCATCTACCTTTCTTCTGTGAGGTCTCTTATATGTAGTTCTCTTCTATTATTATGGTATTGTGCTACAATATGCAGCAATATGGTGCTAAATCAGTGAAGAGGAAGACCATTGCTTATAATAAATCTGAATAATGCTATATTTCAAATGCTTAAATATGGTTTTGCTGAATTTTCCTGAGAAGGAAAGACACTCAGCATATTCATTAGGGTTTAAGGATGCACACATTTTAATGACCAGCACTTAATGTAAACTTTTAAATTTTCAACAGCATTCCTAAAGGTGCTTTATATTCTACTATGTTGGAAAGTATTTTTGGAGTTGCACAGATGTGCTCTCCAAACTGGTGATCCTTACTCAGCGTCGTTGGTGTCGATAGGCAGATGACTGAGGGTTCAGATCTGGTCCTTACATTATGAAGAGAAAACAGAGTGGCACATTTCAATTTTTTTTCATAAGCAGTTCACCAATCTGTGCGTTTATCACTTCAGTGGTGTGTGTTATGGGAGAGCAAGCACCTGCTACTGTCAGGCACCTCCTCGCTCCAAACCCCCAATATGTCCAGCGCTGTATTTGTGCGAGTATCCACTCGTGAATATGGCCCAGATATCTGTTCACAGCTTAAGGCATTACATTTGAGAGATTAAAACAGAAGAGCAGACACTGTGATTCCACAAAAACATTATGTGCCACAAATGAAATGAATATAATGAATAACTATATGCAGGAAAAGTTTGAAAAAGCAATTTGGCATATTGCATACGCCGGCCACTAATGTAATATTGGGTATGTTGTTGAAGGCAGTGGATGTCATATAGAGCCATGTAAGGCGAGGATGAGCAGTGGGGTAATGCGCAATAACCTGCCGCATTAACCTCCAGCCATCCTCTCTTCTCATTTTAATCCAGCAAATTCCATTATTCCCGCTTGCAGGACCATTTGCCTGCATAGGAATCGTACCCTGCTGCCAACCTCCTTTTATTCCTGCTATCAGTGCTTGTATAACCTGCCTGTGTCTTCAGTGTTAATCTACCGCAGCTGGGCCTCAAGCACTTTGAATAAAAACACAGCTCCAAATCCGCCACTTTGAAAAGGCTACTAATTGCGCAAAAGAGCGATCATCCCCTCAGATGGGTTTAAAGACTTAAAACAAACAGATTAAAGCACTAGTAAAGTGATAATGCAGGCTTCACTGTAATTTAATGCATAAAAGAGAAAGAAAAGTAGGGCATTGTATGCTTAGAACAATGTGCCATTACATACACCAGACACTGCCAGGAACTAATATACTGGCATCACATATAAATGGATGAAGACTAAACCCAGCTGGACACACACACACACACACACACACATTAAAGTGCTTTTCACTGTGGTTAAATTTGCTCTGTAATAAAGACCAGAAATGCAGCAAACTTAAAAATCGACTCTAAGTTCAACTCTATTATTCTTACTGTTTATCTGTAAATGTAATTTCAAGTCTGTGCAAATGTGGTAGAATGAACATGTTTATTCAGTGAAGGCAGATGATGACGGCAGTGAGAGACAGACATGCTCTCTCCCCTTACACATCAACTGTACAACAGTCAAACATATAAACAAACAGCTGCTGGTAATGTCGTTTTTATTTCTCTACTCATTTTTTATGTATTGTGGTGTGTTTTTTCAGTAAATAATTGGCTGCACTATATAAGCTGGACTGACTCTCTAACGTTGAGTATTAAAAAACCTTTTATAAATGGATGATGTCAGAGTCTTAGGGTTTTTATTTTTTTTATTTTTTAATGCATTGGTGTAAATTTTATGCATTTACAATTTTGGTATTTTATTGGCACAACATGCGACTGAGTTTCTAATGAAACTCAGTCACACACCTGGGCAGGGATTTTCAAATACTGAGGTTGGGAGTCTCCCCAACAACTCTCTTAGGCTCAGTCTCCCCAGACATGAATTAAGCTGACTTCTAGACCATAACTTCTATTCATATTCATTGAATTTTTCTTTTAGAGTAGGACTAGGCTTAATCCACGCCTGGGAAGCTGCTGATAAACCTGCTGAAAATTTAGACTTGAAACTAAAACTGGCATTTCCAAATGTTTTGTTTACCTTTTAATTTATTAAATTAAGTCTGCTATTTCACTCCACGTGGTTCATATTTCTGGGTGGGAAATTACCTAAGATATCATCAAATATTTATGCAACTAAAAGAAATAAAATGCACGTGAAACAAATTAAATGAAAATATTAGCCTGGACTTTATTAAGGAAAAACTACAATACACTGCATATTTGTAATGGGAAAATTGAATTACTGCAGTCATTTACACACATTTAAGGGTGTTTTATTAATTTGTGAGCATGACTCGTGGTAGAGTGAAATATTTTATTCATCCTTCCCACTGTCCACCTTCTCAAAGTCGGACTGAAGCCTGTTTTGTGGTTACTGGTGTTGCTGCACTAATGACACTGCCATCATTAGATTAAAACCAAATTACAGTTTTGACCATTAAATTTTTCAGTGTGGACAGATTCGTTAAAAATGTGATAAGAGTTGCACACGTAAGTGAAAAAAGAATCATTTGCCATAATTAACATAAAATACAGAACTTTGCATTGAACCCATCGTCCCCATTGTTCCCATTGCCCCTAATGCAAAATGCACAGTTCCCTCCAAAGATGATATAGTAGCTGAAAATTCAGATTTATTTATTTTTTAAATTTTTATTTAATTTTTTTTAATATAGTGTGTAAAATCTTGGCAACAAAGAAGTCATGGGGTGGTTAATTAAGAAAGCCAGTACCTGAAGTAGTGGATGAAAAATGAAATGATGGAAACATAATTTACAGCATAAATCCAAAAACTGTTTGTTGTTGGCTCTGTAAGTGGAGTCAGCTCATTTGTGTTGTGATGCCACTGGGACTTTTATTTTGTGCTTGGTGGATTTTACTTCGTGGTTTGGCTGGAGCTTAACAACCAGACCACCATGTGGATGTTCCCCATCCTCCCTCCCTACCTCACACTGCCATTTTCTATGAAAAGTAGTTTTACACGGCGAGAAAACGTGTTGTTTTTCTTAGTGTGAACAGATCAGATCATTGGTTTAAAAAAAAAAATGACAAGAAATTGTACGCTTTAAAAGAAACGTGTGTTTTGAAACAGTTCCCTACGTGGCCGAACGGCCTAATACCTAAATATGTTTTATTTTGGATTTTTTAATCCTGGTCTGTACTACTGAGTAAAAATACCTCTTTTATTGTGCTGATTTGTGAACTTCTGTTACTTTCAAGTCTAATATATGTTTTTTTTTCAGCTGGCAGGAGAAGCTCAAGAGCTTTTCTCGGTGCGACATGGTCCAGTGCGAGCTGCTCGCATTCTGCCAGCTCCTCATAACAGTGAGTATTTTCAGTACCTTTACTTGAATATGATATGCACCTACCTGCAGTTAAGCACATATTGCATATTCTTGCTTGAGTAATTATACAGTAGTAATGACATGATTATACAGCATTAAAACCATTGGCAGGTGAAGTTGACAACATTTGTTGTCAGTTCTTTTATCGGTGCTGCTGAGAAACATTTCTGCTGAGGAAACACAGAAAAACAAACACAGTAGGTGTCAGTATTTTTCACATCTCTGCTATAAGGGTAGAGATGGGTTCCTTTAGTTATTTTTATAAGGTTTTAGCTTGTTGGCAGGATCTTTTGGGTAATGTGCTGTGGGATTGGTATTCTGTGCACAGTCTATTTATGGTGTTTTGCAGTGTGCAGCCCACATTGGCTGGTAGAGGAGGCTGCTACTGTCATGGAGCGTCTTTGCTTTCAAAGGCTACAACAGTGTTAAGCTGTGTGCATCAAAAGTAACATCTGCATTGATATCAGGACCTTAGGTTTCATAAACACACTGCATGATTGAAATGATGAGATGGTCAATGTTTTGCATCCATCAGTGATTTTAATGCTGCTGATCATTATGTAGCTTTTTTTATGGTATCAGTGGTATTAAAGTTCCACATCTACATATCTGTTTCAGAAGAAGCTGCATTCAACTGTGAAACACAAACTTTTACACCTTGTACTGGATAAAACCTCAGCTCGTGTTGTGCCACCTTCAGATGCTGTCTGAGATTTGTTTTAACAGTAAATGTCTCTTCTGAAACCACACAGGGATGTGGAGGAAGTTCATTTAAACATTTTTCCTTTGCAAGTCTTCTGAAGTGTCTTTTCAGCATAATTCAGAAATGTCTGTCCTGGAAAAAAAAACTCTGGTTAACTTGATTTCAGCATCCAAGGTCAACACTTAAAATTAAATTTCGGATGGCCTATTGTAATGCAGTTTTGGGTTGTGGGCATTTTAAGTGGTGCTATATCATTAAAATTAAAGAGTGCTCCTTGGTTCCTCATCCTAATGTTGTCGTAAATCTACGATTACTGTTAGCCCGCTCTCAGTCAGTAGTCCATATTACTAGTAATGCAGGCATTGGTGTCCTTTTGTCATGAAGAGTTTAGCCAAACAAAGGGTATCCCAAGTGCATTTTGATCAAATGTGAGTTTTGTATTTGCGTCAGTATTATAATCTGACATGGATGATTGCTACAAAATGATGCCAGAGAAAATCTTCTTTTAGCAAACATTGCAAAAGAATCATTGTTCATTATTAATGATGATTTTTGGATACCTTCAGAAAAATGAGTGAATATTATTTTAAAAAAAAAAACAAAAACATTTTCGTCCACTAATCCAATTCAGAGTCTTGAGCTGGATATGGGGCCACAGGCGTGGTGCGCCCTGAACAGGTTGCCAGTTTGTTGCAGGGCAACAATAGAAAGCTCATAGTGCTTAATGTAAAAGCTGAGATCACACAGACCACAGTGGCTGCTTCAACCTGAGATGAACTTTAAGTACAGCAAGGAAACCACATAGAAACTGCAGTCTGGCATCTGAAGCTAACACTCTGTAGCTTCACCAAGTGACGTGTGAAATGCTTCCATATCCACCACCTGGATGCATGCACATGCATAATTAGTGCGTTGTAGTGTAAATTCCTCAAGGACAAACAGACTGGCACGCGGAGCCTCCTGCATAGACCCCCCCTCTCTTACTATCTGATAGGGAGATTTCCATCACTCACCCTAAAGTTAACTCGCAGATTTGGAAAGTGTAATAGAGGCTTTCAAAAGCAGCATTTTGTAATTTACATTACTCACAATTTGCTTTTATGAGTAATGTAGCGTGGTCCAAATGAAAATTACAATGCAGGAGGAAAATGAGAATCTTTGTGAATCAGTATATTGAACTTTCAGATTCATTTCTTTTTGGAAGGAAACATTTCCCATGATGTTCTGTGAATGCACGTTTGATCTGCTTACCTAATGCTGTTTTATATGAACTGAAATACAAACAACGTTAAAGCATTTCATTTCATTTGTAATGTAAGTGAAATAGTCCCAGTAATGACAAACAAATGTGGCACTGGTTCCACTGGAAGGTGGACATATTCTCAAAGTCATGGCGCAAATGGTCGACTTGTTCCACTGATGAGACTCTTTACAGGCGTGACGTTTAAATTTAATCCCTGCAGGTGTCGATCGGTTCTGTGAAAGATGGTTTGTGGCTTTTTTTTTTTGGTGAGAAAATCGTCTTTGTGTTCGCCGTCTATGTTGCAGTCTTTTGGCAGATTTCAACAACACACAATGGCAGCTTTTGAGGAGTGCTGGAAGTGGATAAAAGCAAACCACAGTAATAAGAAGCAGCAGATAGCCCCGACACATGAGGGGAGTAATTCTCTCAGCAGAAAATAAATATGAATTGTACCACTGCAGGGAAGGACACTGATTGTAATCTGTTAGGGTGCAAACAGTGTTGCACTGTGGCGAGCCATTAAAAGGCCAATTGTCTGGGATATGAGGCTGTGGGTGGGTGGACTCGTAAAGCCCTGAAAATAGGTGTTGATTATAATAAGGCAAGGTTCCTCCTTCCTGGAATAGAGAAGGAAAAGCTGGTTTTCCAAAGGAAGTAAACGCGTTTATCCACATCTCGTTTACGAGCTCTGATCTTTTGTTGTTTTGGAAAATGAAGCAATGACTTCTCTGTCTGATAACAAATGAGCATTGAGGAGATACTTTGTGAACGCTCTCTGGTCTTCATGCTAGAGGAAATTCCATGCAGTTTAATATGTAGCCTGATGTTTCGGGCGATGTCGTAGTATTATTTAAACATACACTTACTTGTTTCTGTTACTATTCATTGCAATAGTAATCAAATTAAAGTTGCTCTATGCATCTTCCCAGAATTTTTTATTTTTTTTGGTTAAATGTGCCATTCACCAAGTCTCCAAGGAGCATATTTATGTTCCGGCTCAATATCTCGACTGATGACAGAAACATGAAAGGAGAGAAGGATCCTGTTGGTAGTGTTAAAGGCTGGTACGGAAGGCACATTTGCTCTCATGCCATACCACAGGAACTTGGGCTGATTACTGTCAACCCTCAAATTACAGTCCTCTAAAGGGTAACATCTTCTTCAGTCTAAGCACCCCCATCCACTCGGTCCCCTTATCCTTTGCCAAACTTCAAAAATGAGACAATTAGGGAAAATATGGGATCAGAAATACTTAATGCAGCAGGATTTCTCTTCATTTTTCACATGCCCACTGGACTTGCATTTTCAATAAGATTTCTCCATCATTTTTGAGTTTTGTTAACTTTTTTTGGAGGAACAAAAATGTTTGGGCTTTTTTTTTTTTTTAAATAATTTTACATCAAGCTTCATTTATTCTTTTAGCTGAAATTTACAGTAGAAAATCAGTAGGAACTAGCAAACAAAGTCTTTAAATTAAGTGATTCCATGTTTTGGATGGGAGAAAAAAAATCTCCATTTATCAAAAAATATTTTGCAACCATAATTGGATTATGGGGCAACCATAGTAATGTAATCAGCACGTTTCCTGCCATGGTAATAGCCTGCCTGCTGTATGAGGGTGGGGAGTGCTCGAGCCCTCACATGTTTGTAAAGAATGTCTCTCTTTGTTGTGTGCAGATTCTGCTGTTTCTCATCTGGCTCTTCCTCTGACTCCTCTTCCTCCTCAGGTCCTGTAAAGCTGGACAGTTTTGCTGACAAGAGGCCCCTCCTTGGGGTCTGCAAGAGCACGGGGTCCTCTGGGTGAGTTCAGGCTTCGTTATAAGACTGACATCACTTCCTGTCGGTCACCCATAAACTGCAATGCAGAATAGTGACTTTGCTTCCCCTCTGTTTATAAGTGATGAATTATAGATTCACATCTTTCTGCTATAATGTTGTGCTGACAGCTTAACTAGTGGAGGGGCAAAAAATGATGTCGTCTTAAACTTAAAGACTAGATGCCCGTTAAGCTCTGTCTTTGCTTAGTAAAGACAGGCATCTACTTTCTAAAAAAAAGTGCACTTACTGGAAAGTGAGAAACTAAAGCAGCCTGTGTCTCGTGGGATTTAGCCGTCCTTTCTTTAAAACCTGCCAATAGTGTTTTACTTTCGGTGACGTTATGAAGGACAACAAATGCTCCATCTGAAAGTCATTTTTAAAAATAAGAGGCATCAAAGGACACCCAACATTTTGTTACGAACCCTTCACATGCAACTTGAGGTGAGCCACCCATGTGGGCTTAGTGACTATTAGTGGCAGTGTGGCTGGAATGCGAGCGGTACCTGAATGCCCCACAGGCTGGGAGAAGGGTGATGGAGCAGATGTGCAGAAGCCTGGGATTGTTAGGGTTAGGCCTGGGAATGTCACGTCTTTGTTTAGTGCAAGAAAACTTACTTCAAAAGTGACAGACCCCGAGGCATGTTGCACTCCCTTCTCTATACCCAGTTCGTGCCCTCCCTTCTTCCCCCCCCTCTTCCACTTACTTATGCTGCTCTTCCAGAGCAACACAAAATTTAACTCAATATATCCTCCCCAGGAAATGAAATAAGGAAGTCTGTCTTCAGCTGGGTCTTGATGGAGACCACCTTCTTGATGTTTTCCAGGAACTGCCGCCACTGTCTCTCTGACGCCATTGCCATTGCTTCTGCTTTTCCTATGTCCTCACTGACACTGAGACAGGCAGCGTTTTGACGGTTTGGCAGATCACCCAGGCGTCGTTCAACACTAATGCTGAAAACATGTACTGTGTTGAAAAGCAGAAACCCTGACCTCTGGCTGAATGGCGCAGCCTGGTCCTTCCCTCTGCAGAAGTGCTCGGTAAATAACACTTTGGTCAAAGACGAGAAGGAAAAAAGCTTCCGGGTGCGGCGCTGTACTTTCCATCGGGCCTGTTCATAAACTTACTAAGGTCCTCGCACAATTTTTAGCATATAATCATTTTGAAATAACAGCTTTTGTTAACCACCAAAAAGGATGCCGTCCTGACACTTAAATGGAAAACAGATTGGACTCTTGGCTGCTAGAGCAGTGCTGGTTTAGAAGTCGGTTCAGTCAGCTCTAGGCTTAGATTACAAGATTTGCAAATTAAAGGAAAACCAGAGAAGGGAAAAAGCATGTGTGCTAAAGCGCTGTACTTGTGGATTTCCAGCCAGGCACACTCAACATAATTTTATCAATGGAAAGGATTATGTGTAAAGTCCAAACAATGTAAGGATCCAGTGATTTTCTTGACAGTAAAGCTACATATGCGTCCCTTTCACTCTGTACCAGTGCCAGAGGGCTTTAGGAATTAGTAAAGACTGCTGGTGCCCTTGCAGACCTTGGTGTGTACGTCTGCTCACATTTCTGGAAAAGATTTAAGTTTCCTTCCCTTTCTAGCTGTTGTTATTATTTTCAGTCGTTTTAATTACATCCACAGGTATTAGTATTCTCAAAGTGATTCTCAGTGAAATTTTATGGGAAAGACCGAGGCGACTTAACTGTTTGTGGGTGTTTGAGCGCACACATATCTTGGGCAAAAGTTCAGTGATGAATAAGTGTGCTTTGTTCTCTGGAGTGACATTTCCAACCTCCGTCTACCCCCTCACAACATCTCCACATGCCGAGAGGATGTGGTCCCCTCAATATAGACTTCTTTCACCATCAGAATTAATACTGCACGGGCTATTTCTAGACTCTAGTTAATACACATGGATGAACAGTCACTACTGAGGCCGTGGACAGACTTTTTTGATGGGTTGTACAGTATGTCAAACAGTAAACAGTGTTCTACATCCTGAATTTTATTATATTGTTTTTTAAAAAGAGCGCCAATTTCAAAAGGCGGATGCTTTGCACCACTGCTCGCTCCTCTTGTGCGTCACTGATGATTGTTTTTCTTCTATAAAAAAAGCTACACACTAGGCTGTGTAGGTTATTTATTTATATTACAAATAAGTATTTTTATGTGTTGCTGATGGGGCTGAAAGTGTCTGGTAGTGATGTTGGAACAACAGAATCATCAGTTCACTTTAAATCTATAATTGTCAGTTGACAGCTAACTTGATTGAGATATATATTTTTTAATTCTTTTGTTTTTTAAATCTATAAAATGGTGTATTTTGTTTTTACTTGATATGCAAAAATTAAACATGATAATAATACTTAGACAATAAATGCATTAGTATCTAGAGGCACGACACAGATGGATTTTAGTGCCACTATAGATGTGTCCATGTGTTGTATACATCGCATGCTTACGCCTTTGAAGGACAGATGGTTAAAAGCTTTCCTACCAAAAAGCCCTTAAATGGCGGGTGAGGTAATCGAAGGAACAACAGTGAGCATACGTTAATCAAAGAGACTAGAGTCTGTGTATCACACGTGGTTATTAAAAGTCATTCAAAGTTGTTGTTTTTTAAACATTTATGTTATTGTTATTGGTTACAGCTTAATTAGCCAACAGAAGCACTTAGTTAGGGGCTTGGAAAAAAAATCATGGTCTGTTTCAGAAGTGACCTTTTCATGACATTAGCCACATGTCCATTCTTATGGTTACCAAGGCAACATTTTCCTCATCTAATATGATCGGTTGATCACATTAGTCTGCTGTTCAGAGACAACGTGCACAACACACATGACCCTAAGTAGTCACCTTCAGTGGCGGTCCTAGCCTGTTTGGTGCCCTGGGCGAACACTCCCTCTGCCCCCCCAACGCACACACACACACACACACACACAAAACATATTAAGGATTGTACGTTGACATAAAACTGTTGTCGGAACCATGCTGAATTTCAGCAGAGAAACACACACATATGAAGAGAGAGAGTATGCATAGTATGCAAACGGCTACCAAACAGCCATCATAATTCGTCATACAATGAACAGGACAAATCAACAATTGACAATGACTAATTAATATTAAAATCTGTCCATTATCCAATCACACATCTGCTCCCTGGTATCTTTTGCTCGTTTCTCCTCCTCTTCTTTTCTGTTTTTTCTAAACTGAGCACCTGATGGCTTTGAACGTTTCTTGTCCATCTTACATTGGTTTTAATTTTGCACTCCAGTATGAACACCCAGCCCTCAACTCGAGGATCACCACAACATGATCTAACAGACCTACACCTGTTCACAGATTCACTTTGTCTAAGGTTTATTTCTGGGATTTTGCACAACCCAGGATTCAAATCATGAATACATAATGGGCTTGGATTTACAACATTATGAATGAAATGTGCTCTATTTGGAAGCAGCCGGCCCCCTCCCCTGTTGACGGGTTGTGTGTGAAATGTTAAATCATCAAACTGTAAATTATAAATTTTAAATTGTTATTGATCCCTTTACCCCGAGTCCAAAAGTGTAGATTTATTTTCTTACTCTTCTCATATTTATTGTTTGTTTACTTGCACTGCTGTAACTGGAGCTTCGTCGTCTCGTCTCTCTATATACTGGACTGTATGTAGCGGAGATGACAATAAAGTTTACTTTGACTTCAGCAGCGAGCAGGCGCACCGAGGGCTCTCGCGCTCACTTTTTGCATATAGAATTTCGAAAAAACATCGGTGCAAATTTTGTCTGTATCATGTCTGGTGTTTTTGTGTTTGTTGGTTTGTTTTTATTTTCTTTTATTTTGCGAGTTGGTTATTAGATGCTGCTCCAGCCAGCCAGTGAATCCCCCGCCGCCCCGCCCTCTCCTCCCTGTGCCGCAAGCAGCAGGCGCACCTCGCAAACAGAGGGCGCCCTTACTCCCAGCAAATGGGCGATAGAAAACCGATCGGTGCCCATGTCATCTCCAAAATGCGCTGGCTGACGTCGGGGCAGCATGAGAACAAGCTATTTTTTTTATTTTTTATTTTTTGCCGATACCCGTGATGCCGCCCCGGGCAACCGCCCATGTCGCCCGTATCAAAACCCGCTACTGGTCACCTTCATAAATATGGCTCCTTTTAACCCTATTTAAGTGATTGACCAGTGTTTCCTGTCGAGATCGGGCAAGCAAATAAGCCATGCTTGCACAATAAATGTGAAAAACACATTGACAAATGCATATAGTTTTCATCTTTAAATGTTGAGGCATCAAACTATGCAAATTATCGGTGCAAGCTGATGTGCTTCGATTTCAGTTTCTACTACCTAACTCTAATTTCCCATAAGCCATAAGGTGCTGTTTCGTGGTGCAGTGTTACTTTAAAAACAAACCTGAAAAGCTACACAGAGGGTTGGGTGAAGCTTGCCTCCTCCCACCACTCACACTGACAGTAAGTGCCATGCAAAATCCAAAGTAAATGTACAGCAAACACAATTTCATCCTCCTGCACATTTGCATTTAATCTGCTTTAAATCCTTTAGTGAAATATCACAGGTTATTAACTACATGGTTGGAGGCAACAAATTCCACTTAGCCCACACAAACACTTTTGATGGCAAAAGCCCATTGAAGCACTAAGCACTAAGTGTTTCAGTGCATTTTCATGACAGGTTTTGCTCCGTGCACCGGATGTATCCTTTTGCTAAAGTGTATTAAATGGAAATCGTGAAGCATTTGTATAAAACAAGCCACCAGATTAAGAGATTTGGAGAAGTGATGCTTTTTATCCACCATGAGGTTATGGTATTCTTCACTGTCACACCATGACCATGCGCACAAACATGTGCTGTCCAATCTTAGCTGGAGGGTGGATGCTGCCGTGAACGTATTTAATTTGTCCTGCATTAAAATTGCGGTAAAGCTGTATCAATTGTGTTGAAGATGATCGGAGTATTTAGACACCGTGTCAGCCCAGAGGACAATCCACAGTCCTCCTTTTGCCCTGGCTGGCAAAATTTGCCTTCAATTTGTGGAAAGGAATGTCATGTTCTCCACTGAGAAAACCATTTTGATCAAATTGTTCCCTGACACTTTTGTCATGCTCCTGCGTGGAAATGAGAGTAGCTGTAATCTGCTCTTTCACTTCCCCTTTTTCGTTGCCCCACATGTGGACACACATACGTACTTGTGCAGTGCATAGGCAGAGCTCAGGGGCTCAGGCTTCGCTGTGGAACGTTTATTTTGACTTCCACGTCTGCTTTATGTCTGTCGAAAATGTGTTCTGCCTCGCCAGTTTTCCTCCTTCAAATAGGAAGTCAGATTATACTCAGTAGTACTGGAAGTGGTGCATATAAACACAGCCGACAGGCTGAATGATTAGTAATGACTTTTCAAACTTTTACCACAGCTTCATTCTTTAAGCCAGGCCCCTGTGGTCAAAGCAATTAATATTTTATTTTACTAAAGTTTAAACTTTTCCTTTCCTCTAGATTGAAGTATATTGCAATACTATTGTAATTTTCTCCAGATGTTAACTGTTAAGTAACACCCACTGTTGGAGGGCTCGCTATCAGTCTTAACTGGGCAAAAATAATCAGATGCCTTTTTATGGCTGTAAGTAAAAACTTTTATGAAGTTGGGGAAGTCTCATCTCTACCGATATTTAGAAGAGGTCCAAAAATGACTTTACTTTGAAGCTTTCCTGAAATGTTGGAGGAGACATACTTTCTGATTACATAATCCGATTAGAAGATAACAAAAATTGCATCCATGATAAACATGGATGCAATTTTTGCCTGCCTAAAATATACTAAAAACGACTGAGTGGCATAATCTCTCCAGCATGTCCTTCCCTGCAGCCACCTTCTAGATTACTTAAATTTTGTACAGATATTTATGAATCCAATGATTTGGCTATGATTCCCTTTCCTGTACTACTTTTGGTAAGTGGGCATTGCACCAGCCACTATTACATCCCAATTGTGATGCATTTATAAAACTATATATGCCTCCAGCAGCTCATTGTCACTCCCTTAACAGGAGTCCTGTGCCTTTATGACTAATAGGGCACACAGGCTTTTCTATTGGTCTATTGACTGCAGAACAACAAAGATTTAAAAGTTAATTATTACTTTTTGAGTTATTGCACTAAATATATTTTACTAAATGCTAGCAAGTGATTTTGTCTTTAGAGCTGATGAAATAGTCATGAAAAGTTTTGCTCTGAAAAATATAAAAGTTGAACACTGGCCTCAAGCCTAAGTTGATACGTCACATTTCTTATATAGCTTTAAGATGTCAAAGCAGAAGAAAGAACTGCTGTATGACCAGATGTTTCTTGTGTCAAGTGCTTCCACTTAACATAGACAGAAAATTGGCACATGAGGTTAAAATGGGATCTAATGCAAGCCATGGTTTGGGTAATGAATATTAATACCCACTTCACTGCTGTCAAAGAAAGAATAAGCTGAATTTATTGGGTGCATATACATAAATCCCATGTTGATTTTTCCCCATTGTTGTGCTTTTAATGTTACACATCTTTGAGTCACAAACTTGTAGTTTTTTTTAATGTTTTGTAGCTAGTATAGTCAGATTTAATGGGTTTGTTATCTATTTAGCTGCACTTTTCACTCTAATGCAGTATGCTTTAACACATAAACACTAACAATGAGTAAAAGCCTGTACATGAATACACATGGACAAACACAGGGTAGTTTGTTTTCAAAATGCTGGCAATTATTCTTATTATTATGTGAAGTATTAAATAGTGGAGGAAATGTATTTCTGGCAGACATGGAGCTGTGGTTGAACTTTTTACCCTAATTACTTTCCTGCTAATGCCTCCAGCCTGCCGGAATCACTGTGGCTCCCCCCGGCCCCCAGTAGGCTCTGATGTGGCTAGTATTTGTGTGTGGAGAAGGGGAGCTCTGGGTTTCAGCAGAGAGCCAATAAGAGTCATAAGAGAAAACAAATAAGGAGGAGTAGAGAAAAAACGTTGCACTGCAGTTTTTCTTTTCTTTCCCTTTGATTTCATAAATATAGAATTTTACATAAACTCATCATGGGGACAAATGTCATGGTAGTTTGAGAGTTTTAATGATTTCTTTGAACTGTTAGAATTATTGTATGTATTGTTAATTTCTTTAGCTCTATTCAGGGTCATAAGTAGACATACAGGCTCAAATATATATACATATACACCCAATAACATGTGGTTAAGTGTCCCTTATCAAGTATGCTTTTGGTAGCCATTGACAAATTGTGTAATTCTAGCGGGTTATTTGACCACTCTTTTTGCCAGAATTGGTAGAGCTCATTGGACTGGTTGGGAACTGGTTTGGGAACGCCATTCCAGAAGCTTAGTGTTAGCCTGCTTTACCCCTTTAAAGACCAGTTTTGATGTGTTTTTGGAATCATTCTCACGTTGGACCACCCAGTTGTATGGTTTAAGCCATCAAGCTGTTGATTTGAAGTGAAATTAAGGAATTTGGAGGCAGTCCTCTTGCAGTGTACCAGTACCACTGACAAAACAGCATAATGCTACCACCACCATGCTGGACAGTTGGTACTATGTTCTTCTGTTTGAAGCTTCACCTTCACCTTCAAACATACCTCTTGTCATTGTGGCCAGATGGGTCAATCTTTGTCTTCTCTGTAAATAAAATGTCCTTTCCAGAAGGCATTTGGCTCGGCCATATGGGCAGCTGCAATTTTCAGTTGAGCTTTAAGGTGTTGATTTGCGACCAGGGGCTTCTGTCTTGGTCAAGTAAAACTCACTTTGGACTCTTTGGAAAGAGAAAAACTACAAAAACGGAAACTGCAAGTCGTAATTATCCATGATCTTGATCATTAACGAGAATAAGCTTTGGCCTTGTCAAATTAAAAGACACTGTGGAACCTTCAGCATGAATAATTAAAAGTTTTAAGTGTATGTATATGTTTGAGCCGGTATGTGTACGTGACCATGTGTAAATGAGAGAAAATCCTAAATAAGTTCAAATTGTGCACCCATTTCTTTTTTTTTTAAAGTCATATTTAAAGTCATAAACTTCTGACTACAACTGTAAATGGGGTGCGTATGCAGGTGGAGGCTAGTGCAAGTCCTATGCTAGTCCAAGATTTTGGTTGCGATACAATAGGCCAAAAATATTTTATATTGTTTTCCAAATTTTTTTGTGAACTAGAACATTCGAGGCTGTTCCTACACCACCACTACTCTCTGAATAGTGGAAAATACAAATAAAATAAAAAAAAAAAAAACATATTTAAGTGTTTGTTTCTTGTAATTTAAAATAATTTTTTGCACATTTGATAATATCTCATTTAAATATCTGTACATCAAATAACATGTCTTAGTCGTGCTAGCTTAAAAACATGACATATGTGAGACTAGGAAAACTCAGTGATTACATAAAATCTTTTCTCATTAATTGATTACAAGTAGTCACCCAAAGGCTGAGTGTACAACACCCTCTACTTGACCACTTTGGATGACAACACAATTGTACAGGTCGACTGGTGGCGGGACTGGTTGGTCTCCAACCAGTCGCGGTCTGACTGGGACAATTAGAGAGACTGCTATTTAATAGCGTGTTCTGATTTATGTAGTAATCAAAAATGGAATCAAAAACTTCCTCTGTAGAAATCTGTATTTCTGTGTCACCAATGAGCTGCACTTTGTCCAGTGTTCAGATTATGCTACTGGAAGTGTATGCAAAAGAGTCCTTATTTAGGACAAAAATACATCTTTGGCATATTTAAATGCATCGTTCATGAAAGCTTGTAATGCAAACAGTAATTTTCTTAATAGAAGCAAACAGCTGGACATTTTATAAACGATATCTAAATTAAAATTCATCCAAATTTACCTGTAATTCTTTTCCTTTACAACAATAGCAGTGGAAACTGTAGCTTCTAAGAGAGTTTATTGTCTATCCTGCCTAGAATAAACGTCTGAGGAGAACTTGTTCAGTGTTGGCATAAACTGCTGTCTGATGGCAATGCTGATCCTAAATTTCTGGTTTTAATATTGAAAAGTGAGATTACGATCTCAGAAGTTTTACAGTCTGCAGTTGGAGCATCAGAGTTCTTTCTTTCAGCAGAAGCAGACTCAGCTTCCCAAACCGAGCTTGTATTTGTGTAGCATTTCCACACTATGTAATTGTCGTCTATATTTGGGGAGCTTGTAAAACTTCGCAGCAGTAGGAAATGTGGTGAAGTCCCTTCCTTGTAAATTAATTTATTTGCCTTCTTTTTAATTCCCTCTATGGCTTCCATCTTATGCTTTCTACAGTCACATGAAATCTTGTGGTTTTGATCTCCCGGTTTAAGTTCACATTCATGGAAAGATGTGTGCAGATTGCCTCAAGCAGAGGAAAAGTGACAGATGTCAGTATGTTTAATCCAGGAGGAAGTAATGACACAATAATAAGACACGTGCCATCCATAATAGCCCCTAATGACCGTTGTAAACCGTTGTGTGTCTAAAATTAAAATGCACGCTTATAAATGTGGCACTGTGCAGAGTCGTAGAAGACAAAAATGACCCAAGCAGCCAGCATTTACTGTAAGACCATCTGAAATAGTTATGCATTCAGCAAGTCTGCCCTGTACTTGTTTTATGCCCACAGCAATTTAAACTCAGAAAATTCTGGACCGTCCCAAACTGACCGCAACTCAAGTCTTACAATTTCTATGTGGTTGATCTTGCTAGCCTACAGGTGCTGGTACTGTAGTTTCAATGGTGACACTATTTCTTTCAAAGAAGTTAAATTTCTTAAGGACTAAACTGCTATTTTAAATATACAATTTTAGCATCACTAGCGATTGGTTTCCTTTCATAGAAACATTGGTAAATTGGTTGCTGTGCCATCCTTCCCCAGACTAAAAGCCTTGGTGATCATGTCGACTTTTTGGTTTAAAATACCTCAGCGACTTTGCTGTGACATTAAATGTAGATGTTCCCAATGCTCCCCAGAGAACAAATACTGTTCGACTGTGTTCAACTTTTCACTCGGTTTCACAAGAAGGACACAGGGTGTCTGAGGCTGGCATTCTGATTGGAACATAAAAAGACTAAAGTTTGACACTCAAGTCAAGTCAAGGTCCCCTTTATGCCATCGTGTCCCACAACAGACGACTTTAACAGAAATGTAGTTTCTCTCTCTCTAACCATGTTCTGTTGTCATTTTGCCGTTTTCAAGTTCTGTATCTGACGAGCCCTTTACATTTTCTCCTTAATTTTTGGAGTAGCTTCTTGTCCTGTCACAGGAAGTAAATGAGCCAAGCCTCTTTTCCTCCATCTCCCTCATTTTATATCCTTTCAGACCCAAGGGCCAGTTTGAGTAATAGTAATTGACACATTGATCTAATAGGGCCATCATAATAGGCCTGTTACTGAGCTGGGCAATGGTGCTCGGCGTCACCTTAACATGTGCAAGGACTGACATCCCGCCATGATCCATAATGATAATTGTGATTTAGCCTTGCTTTCAACCTACGCCCCAGTGTCCCCGGCATCAGGAAATCTTATTACATCTGACCCCACATTGCCTCCATTAGAACTAGGTCATTTGTTAAAATACTGCAAAAGCAAAACAATTGAACCCTGTGCCATTTTGATTCTATAACAGTGGGTTATCATTGTCCCTTTGAATCAATTCCAGGGGCCCATTTTTCGGGATAGAGCTTTGAATTGGATTGATCGGACTCTGATAATGCTGAAATCAATGATGCAGCCGCCTGAAAGTAAATTATCGTTGAGCGAAATTTTTGGATTAATCTTAATGCCAGTATTCTTGATTGGTATTGGTCGCTGTACTTGCAGGGCGAGCACCATTGAAATGTTGACGGAGACGTTAACTGTCAGGATGGAAAAATGAAACGGGGACTCTTAGAAACTTTTTCCACGGCACATCTTCTATCTTCCTAAAGGGGCAGGAGCCACTGGAGGGACGAACACGCTTGGATTAGCTGGGTTAGCATCCAGGCAGAAAAACACAGTCCACACTTAGTCTTGAGACAGTGTTTAACCCTTTAAAACCAGTCAGAGCGGGCACGCTCCGTTTTGCGTAACTATTTTTAAATCCCGGTAGCACTGCAACAACGTGAGCTAGCGCAATAATTTTTTTTGCATATGAAACCGGAGGAGTTGTACTTACATCTTATGCCATCAGCTTGTCCTAGGTCACAGTTTCGATCCGATCCGATCAGCTGTTCGTAACACTTCCTACGTCCATCAGCACGAACTATCGCATGTCCGCCATGACCTGCCCGAAACCGGAAGTGACGTCATTTTGTGGAAATGTAGTTTTTTACCATCAGGCCTTCATGAGCTTATACTGGTGGTTTTAAAAGTTATGTTTGACTTTATGACTTTCTGTGTCATTTCTGGGATGCTTAGGACTCATATTGCACTGCTGGAAATACTTTATTTTGATGCATATGCTGTTTTTTTGCAAATTTGCATTATAATATTTATTTTCGTTTTTCCTGCAGTGTATAAAAATTGGTGTATTTCAAAAATAAAACTATGAAGACACTCAAAATAAATTTCCTGTGGTGGGAAACTATTTTGTGCAACTTTTTTGTATTTACAGTTTTGAGGGATAAGCCTCTTAAATTTCTCTAACTACAAATATGTGTTAAAAAAACAAAAAACGATTTTCAATTTTTTTGTAGTTTATTGCACTTTTTTGCAATGTATGTAATTACTATGCACTTAATGCATGCATATTATTAAAATTTAGGCTGTAATGGTTGTATTGATGTATAGCAACTTGAAATGCTCCCAAAAATGGCTCCACAGCATGTAAACATATAATATAAGCTCTGGCGGACTTGGTTCTATGGTAGGTCTTAAAGGGTTAAAATCTAGGCTTAGGTTGTGACCCAACTTCTCACTTGGCGTCTTTGCTGTTTAGCTTGGGAAATATACAAAAGAACGTTAGTATGTACCTGTGTGTATAAATGTTTGTGCGTAAGCGTGTGTGGATGTGTAACACATAATGTTCCCTTAGAGTTTCACTCTTGTATCAGTCATCAAGATAGTTGCTGGGTATTGTTGCAGCAGTTATTTCATTTTGCATCTCTGGGTGTGTGTTCCTCCCTTTGTTTGTGTTAAGGGAAAAAAACGTGCATGTCAGATTTTAGTGCCTCTGATCTTACCTAACACATGTGCATTTGCGAGAGTGTGCGTGCACGTGTGTGTTAGCAGTGAGTGGTGAAGTCGTGTTTGTGTCTGTGCTGTCCAAGCTGATGTTTAAACAGATGTTGACAGAGTGTTCCACAGGATTGTGTTCCTAAAACACCACTTATGAAATAGGAAAACTTTACTTATTCCTGTTACTGCTACTATCTGCTTCTTACTGCTTCTGCTACTTTTACAGCTATTACTAGTTGTAAAAGATTAAGTGGATTAAGTGAAGCACCGTGGATACTTTCTGGGTGCACTGTATAACATAAAAAGAAGCTAAAGGCTAGAGAAGTTTGTTAAAACATCATCTACATTTTTAATCTCTGCAGCACTCCAGCTTGTCATAATGAACACGTTGTTGAGATTCTTCCATCTTTAACACATCTTCAACAAATATCAGTCTGCAGGATTTTTCAAGTTGAAATGATGGCCCAGTAGTCATGAGACATGTGAAACACTGCACAAATACAGTGAGAGTGTACATAAGAACCATGGAAACCAGGGTGGAAGAAATGAGAGAAGAGGGGGGCTGAAGAGAAGGCTGTTTGGGGTAAAGACAAGTTGGGTGCTCTATCACCAGGTCCATTAAGCCCTTCCTGCATTGGAAAACGTGGTATGGATTCAGAGTGCCAAAAATGCGTCAGCCTTGTTTACTTAACTAAGACTAGAGTGATGAAGGTGTTGCTGCAGAAGAATCTAACAAAAAAATGCTGGATCAGTTCACACATAATAGACTGTTTGCTCAGATTTTGCCTTGATGCGTCTGCTCTGCCGTTCGGTAACAAGGTATGTTGGTCAATCAAATAAAGGCTGGGCATATTCCAAGGGCCTGTGCGTACAGAGACACGTTTGATTATACTTGCATTTGATTATTGAATCTTTTTATTGTAACACACCAACATCACTGCAGTTTCTGGCCACCAGTGAAAGACCATTACCATTATATTGTCTACATCTATTCTAGTCTTGTGAACATTGTTTCCTTACTTTTCATCCAACTAAGAGGATGTTAGGCTCACCTGCAGTTGAACTTGGTGCTGATAGGTTGGTGTTAGGATGCTAACATCTAAACTGATGTGGTGGTTGTAGTGAACGTTAGGATTAGGGATGCACCGATACCGATACTGGTATCGGGTATCGGGGCCGATACTGTAAAATGTGTGTGTACTCATACTCGTAAAAGTTAACCGATACCATGAACCGATACCAACTTATTTCATTAATCAGAGGGTGGCTTGTCATTTCTGTTGTAGTTCTTTAGATTGGCCACTAGGGGGACATCCCGCGCTAAACAGGCACAGGGTTAGACAAGTGAGACTGGCGGCTCCAGATAAAAAAAAAAAAGAGAAACTGGAGGCTGCTGTAGCTAGGCTAAACAAAATGTCAGCAGTGTGGAACAGCCAACTTTAACTCAGGTTTTGGAAAAGCGATGAAAAATGTTAAGAGAAAATCCACGGGCAGTTAAAATAACAGAGGCTCTGACTCATTTTATCGCTCTGGATGACCAGCCAATGCCGGTCGTGGAAAACATAGGATTGCACCGTCTTCTCAGCATACTCGAGCTGCGATATGAAATTCCCAACCGCCCATACATCAGGGAGATAATGGTGCCAAAACTTTCTGAAGAGGTAAAGACAAGCAGTGTGTGTGCGATGTCAGTCCTCGGTTTAACGGCACAGTGGACTGATGATCCACAGGCAGATGAGGAGTTTGTCAATGCCAAATACTTTCGTTATTTTGTTTGTTTGTTTACAATATGGACACTCTGCAACAATTTAAAAGTTTGTTTTATTCTCAAACCTAATTTGTATTTATTTTATTCTCAAACCTAATTTGTATTTATTTGATTCCAAACAGAAGTGTTTATTTATTATTCTGAAAGCTCGAGACAGTGCCAATAGTTCAGTGATATTTTGTTAAATTACAATGTGGAGACTCTGCAATAATTTAACAGAAGTGCTTATTTTTCACTTGAAATTTTTTTGTGGTCATTTTTATTAAGATTTTATTTTTTATCGGCAGAGAATAAAATAAAACCTGTCTTCCAATTCATTGCATTTGTGTGTGTGTGTGTGGTAGAAGTATCGGTTTTTGTACTCTGTATCGGCAAATACTCAGATCCAAGTATCGGTATCGTATCGGTTTGAAAAAATTGGTATCGTTGCATCCCTAGTTAGGATGTTAGCATTGCTAGTCATTGCGAACATGTTGCGTGATTATTGGCTGTAGATTGTGTTGTTGTGATGCATCAACGCTCTCATGTGAGTAAAGGGTGATAACAAATTGAAAGCCCTTGCTGGCTGTGACCCACTAATTCTCATAAACGGGCACTTTAGAGGTATCACACTAGATCCTGTTCCTTATCTGTAAATGGCTTTTTTGGGGTCTCCCTTTGGTATGTTACACAGTGGGTTTATTTTGTGCGATAGTTTTGAATCAGAGTGACAGACAAAGAAGAAAAGCAATAGTGACGACTGGCACAGCAGACGGACCTTGACACAGGAGGGTGTGCTGCTGGAATATTCAACGTGGCTGAGGTCATCTGTCTCCTGTAATGGATGAAGGTCTTTCCATAATGATGTCTTCATTTGAATAATGTCCAGATTTCCCTCGGTGGGAGTTGCTGTAACTTGGTAGTAGCTGTCTGCTGTTGAAGCCACTTCCTAATGGTGTCTTCCACTGGCTCTAGTCATCAGTAAAGGGATGTTATCGATCATGTCGACTCTCCTTCTTCACCTAACTTTCACAATGTTGATATAATCAGTGCTAGTGTGCAGCTCTTTTGTGCTTCTCTGTAACATGTTTTTAATTGTTTTGGTTTTTTTACTCCATTCAACAAAATTTGAAGTTTTATATCACATCGTTTCCCTTTAATCTGCCATGAAAGTCGTTGTTATATTTTAGAATCACTGCCTTCCATTTGTCCAAAAAGTATCCATGCTGAGACTGATGAGGTATGTATCTACACTTAGTATGCACAAGCAGACTAAATGGACTGTTGAAAGCACTTCGTCCTATGGCTCAAAAAACAAAGCTAACACTACAGTTCACCCCTGAATCCTCAGCCAACACGGCACCACAGGCCCTGCCAAGGTTGACAGAGAATGGAAGAGCAGTAGAGGCGTTCCTCGCAGAGACAGAGAGGGGGCACAAGGGACGGGGGGTAGTGGAGGGGAGTCTCTTGATTAAGATTTATGTCTAAATTTTCCTGTTCTAGCAGCCGTTGCCTGCTGTTGGATAAGCTCCCTTACACACCCCTCTTCTTTGCTGTGTTGATAGAAGAGCTTCTAGTAAATGTGTTTCATGACAAAGCCTTTTGCCCTTCATGTTACTCCCCTTTACTCTGGATTCCCAGAAGGCGCAGGGCAGTGGGACATCGGGAAATCAAATAAATCTTTGTGCTTCAAGTTTGTTTTCATACATTAATGCATGTAATCACAACGATTGTGTGATTGGTCTGTGAGCACTCCCAAAACACGCGGGACCTAAAGCTGACAACAGCTTCCTGAGGAGCTCTGCTAACATGCTGCTCATGCTAAGCCTTCTGTGTAGTAATCATGCAGCTTTGGATTATATAAGCCACCTATACTGGTTACTTTGAATCATGCATACGTCGCTGGTCTCCCAAAAGTAGATCTGTTTAGACAAGTTCAGTGATAAAGCCTTAAATGAAAAACTGAGCACCAAAATCACAAAGTTAAAGTAGAAAACAGGACTTTTGATCAAAGAACAGAATTCCTGCAGATGTAATTCTGTTAATTACTTGAAACTTACTGTCAAACTGCACACACGCTGGAAGTGACTTCAGGCAAAATAACTATGGGCCATGAGAAGTGGGTGAGACCCGTGATTGATGAGCGGATGATGAGACTGCCAGTGAGAGAGAAGATTGTTGATTGACATATGACCTCGCTAGTAAATACATTAGAGGGTCACCTAGGCAACCGTGATGAAGGGATGAATGGGACTGAAAGGTGAAAGAAAAGAAACCTACAGTTTTTGAAAAAGCAGTAACTTTCATTGCACAAAGAATATACCTGAGTACCTGTACCTGAGTTATTGTGTTGAAGTATGAGGGAATACATATGTGACTAATATGAAACCATTATATTTATTACAGAAGAGAGCGATTCGAATTATGCATAATGTTAAATATAGAGAACACACTAATAGTTTGTTTATAAAATCGAAATTATTAAAACTAGAAGACATAGTGAAATTACAGACATTAACTATTATGTTTAGGGCA
This sequence comes from Neolamprologus multifasciatus, assembly GCF_963576455.1. NCBI lineage: Eukaryota > Metazoa > Chordata > Actinopteri > Cichliformes > Cichlidae > Neolamprologus > Neolamprologus multifasciatus. Next base: position 37,845,256 of record NC_140452.1, on the reverse strand, counting down.
AAAAATAAAACACTACCTCTTAAGTTACAAAGTTTATTTGTATTGTTTTCAGAAAATGGGGACGGCAGAAGGAAGTTTTATTTTAAGCACCGGTTTGCTCGAACCACACAAAGGCAAATGTGTCCAACAGTCATAGAAACTGGAATTCTCTCAGTGATCATCTTAAGTGTTGTACAAATGTTTCTCAATTCAAAATCTGCTATAAGAATAAAATGATAAACCAATATGAAGAAGTTGAAAATAATAGAATTTAATTGTAGAAAAATGATCCTTTTAGTTTGAGATTTAGTGGTATTGCTCATTGTTGAGTATATTGTTCTGTTTGCTTTGTTTTGTTTTGTTATGTACAGAATATTGTCAGAGTGTAATTTTGGTTGTAAGTGCCTACTTGTATTATTACAGATAGGGGGCAGCTGTCAATAAGAATTTATTCTTCTTCCTGCTCCTTTTCATGCATGGAAACAGTGTTACTTTAATTGAAAGGAAGGTTGTGTATGGGAAATGAATTACTGCTGTACCATGTGTGAAACAAAAAAGTTAAATAAAATATCAGGTGTGTTTTGCTTTTTTTAAGCATGTTATTAGCTTAGCCTGTGCTTTACTTTAAGGGCCACAATTTAAAGTTTAGTTACAAATGGAAAAAGTGAAGTGTTTGGGTGAAAGTCTGAAGTCCCAGTGTTTTATCAGTGGTTACTAGATTATCAGTTCATAAAGTTTTCAAACACTTTAAAATTAATGGTGTTTAAAAATGTTGCCCTTTTTTTTCTCTTCTCCAGGACGAGCCCCCCCTACTGCTGCGCTGACCTGTATTCGCTAAGGACGGGGGAAATGGTTAAATCAATTCAGTTCAAGACGCCTATCTATGACCTCCACTGCAACAAACAGTGAGTTTGGCTCAACAGAATAAGTAAATGCATTTCAATTCAATTCAATTCAATTTTATTTATATAGCGCCAAATCACAACAAAAGTCGCCTCAAGGAGCTTCATAGATACAGAGAAAAACCCAACAATCATATGACCCCCTATGAGCAGCACTTTGGCGACAGTGGGAAGGAAAAACTCCCTTTTAACAGGAAGAAACCTCCGGCAGAACCAGGCTCAGGGAGGGGCGGGGCCATCTGCTGTGATTGGTTGGGGTGAGAGAAGGAAGACAGGATAAAGACATGCTGTGGAAGAGAGACAGAGATTAATAACAGATACGATTCAATACAGAGAGGTCTGTTAATACATAGTGAGTGAGAAAGGTGACTGGAAAGGAAAAACTCAATGCATCATGGGAATCCCCCGGCAGCCTACGTCTATTGCAGCATAACTAAGGGAGGATTCAGGGTCACCTGGTCCAGCCCTAACTATATGCTTTAGCAAAAAGGAAAGTTTTAAGCCTAATCTTAAAAGTAGAGATAGTGTCTGTCTCCTGAATCCAAACTGGAAGCTGGTTCCACAGAAGAGGGGCCTGAAAACTGAAGGCTCTGCCTCCCATTCTACTTTTAAATACTCTAGGAACAACAAGTAGTCATATGAGTAGTCATTTAAAAAGACTTTTGTCATGTAGTCACATTAATGTTTTTTCCTTCTCACAGTATCCTTGTTGTGAGCCTGCAAGAGAAGATTGCAGCATTTGACAGCTGCACATTCACCAAGAAGTTCTTTGTTACAAGTAAGAATATTAAACATGAGTCCTATGATGCTTATTTACTGCTCCAGGGGTAATTGTTCATAATGAACATGGCAAAAGTTTTAAATAATGAAGTTGGAAAAGAGTGGTTGTTCCGTTCTCTGGGTGCTCTGGTTTCTACTGCTGTATCAACTCGCCTCTAGCTGTGAGAACAGAGCTCACCTGGGATTGAGGTGAACCGAGCGGCTGCACTAACCCAACACGAGGCAAATAACTGTTGCTTTTTTCGACTGTGAATCATGCAAAGCTACTCTCTGAGAACGACAAGAAATGACAAACATTAAAACGCATAGAATACGTCTTCTTTCAATTCTCTCAGCCTGCTACATAACCTGGCAAAAACAGAGAGGGAGGTTTTAATAGGTTACAGAAATCAATTGCTTTTCACATCAAAAACAAGAATGATTGTTGTCACATGTGGCCTGTCATTATTTTATTGTAGAAATATGTATTTATCAAACACGGGGCCAAACCCCAGCCCTGTACTTTGTGTAGTAGCACAAACAAACAGCGCCAGTCACGTAAAATTCTTTCTTCAAACTTAATCTTTCCAAACATGATCAGCGAGTCTGTCATGCCCGCATCACACAACCCAAACAAATACAAGGCACATCATTGATTATAATACAAGCCACCAAGACCTGCTGGAGTGGAATCCTCTTAAGCATCGCATTGTGACTAAACTGCTTTTATCAAGACAAGATGGTGAGACTCTTCATTTGAAGCTCAGCACAGGAAAACTGTTTACGACACAGCTCTCGCATCCTCCCGGCTGTACCTGCCGTCTCTGCTCAGGGAGTCTGTGAAAGAAATGCCAGACTGTATTACAAGGCCATTGCTGTCTACTTAAGTCATTGACTGGAGTAAACTGACCTTACTGGCTGGCTTTAATGTGTCTCCTCTTTGTCTGCCTGCCTTCCCTATCAGCGTCTGGGCAGCAGGAAACCAAACATATTCAATAGTTATTAATCGTTTCTGAATGCAGGGGCCTCCTCTTCATAACATCGTTTGGTCTGTTTTGGCCATAAAAGCAGTAAACAAAGGGTCCTGTTATGTGGGGAGATCTGCTTTGGATGAGCAATTCTACCTCTGCATGTGCTCTTCTTCTCCAGGGATGTGATGGTGGGCATGCCATGTTTTCATGAGCACTTAGTGTTTGTCCCTTGTTTATGTTCTTGCTTTGCATCGAGTGGTATGTGTGCTCCTAGCTGGTGCATGCTCAGCCCCAGAAACACACTCTCTTTCCCCTCTGATCAGTCCTGTTTGGCTTTTGAATGGGACGACTCGTAATGATCATAATCGTAGTCCTTAATGTGTTTTTACAAAAAGTGCGTGTGGAAACGTTTGAGGATTCATAAACAAGATGACGACTACCAAACCAAAAGTTTTCCCTTTCTGATAAAATATAACTGGAAGCAAGTTTTCGAACTGTGTCCCTCAACGTTTAATTGACTTACTGTTTATCAGTCCTGGAAATTTTAAGTGAAACACACTTGGTCACGTGCTGCTGCCCTGACCTTCACATGTTTATGTCTTAATAATACTTTTGAGTTCATTGTTTCGTAAATGTTTCCAAGGCATTCAGGCTCAACCTCAAACACGATGCTGTCCACACACTGCTCATGTTTGGTGCTGCTGTGCAGCTTTGTCGCACAAGTCTTTTCAAACACAAAGGTTGTCTTTTACGACCTGTATTTGCATGCCACAGCAAAATTGGCGATGTGTTCTTCTGTTAAAATGATTCCTGTTCTTTTTTGCCACTTTCAGGAAATCCACATCTTTTTGCTTGTAGCAGGTGAAGTCGCTTTACATTTTGAGAGTAGAGCTTCTGAATTTCACTATCGACCGTTTGTATTCAGTGTTCATTAGTTTGTGTTAGGGCTGCCACGATTAGTCGACTAGTCAAGATTACATCGACTATCAAAATCGTCAACGACTGATTTAATAGTCGAGGCGTCGTTTGAAGCTTTGTAAGATCACAAAAGACGTAGGAATAAGTAGTAGGATTTAAGAGTGTAATAACGGACTGAAACAGAAGATGGCAGCACTGCATGTACAAGGATGCCAGCTGCCTTTAAACCCCGAAGAAGAAGAAGCGGTGTCCCAGAATTCATAGCGCAGCCCAGCTGAGTTTACAACAATGGCGGCAGCTAGTTAGTTTTAATATTACTCTTATTATTCTTTCTGGGTCACAAAATAAATGTTTAACATATTTTCAGGCGAGAATGTAGCTGTGTAAACCTCAAATATCTGCTCAGTTTATCAAGACACCACATATTTTCAAAAGCGCTCTGACGTTTTCGGAGACGTCTGTTAGCCACTAGCTCGATAGCTAGCCGGGGGCTAGGCTCACTAGAGCCGTGAGAACACCGGACTCCCGGCAAATCGTTTTCAAACCCACCGCTGTCTTTCGCTACTCAGGTTAAACATGATATATAAGTCACTTAGATAACTTAAAATGTTATTGTTTGGCTTTTTTTAGTATTTTATTTGTTCCTGAGTAAATCGGTTTGGCTGAGATTAAAGTTATAGTTTTTACACAGCTGAATAAACATCAAGCAGACAGCTGATTATCAGAAGTGTGAGACGCTCAAGAATTTACTCCGGTGTCCTGTTATATTTTAGATAGCAAGGAGTTTATTAAACTTCACCGAAACAATCTGCAAATTTTATCAAAATGTAATAAACTATCATCTTGTCTTTATTTTTAGTTAGCACATACCTTAAACACTTAAAGCTGTAAGCTAATGATAGTTATATAAGAGCAGATGCTGCTGGTGCAATAAGCTGTACGATGTCATCCTGTCATCCAATGGATGATGATCTGATTAGTCGACTAATTGCTAAAATAATGGGTGACTAGTCAACTATCAAGATAATCGTTTGTGCCAGCCCTAGTTTGTGTTCTCTATCTCTGTCACATTCAGCTTTTTCTTCTTCATCATGTGTTTTTTTTTTTTTTATTTCCCCAAAGCTGGGATTTTTATTTAACTTTTTTACTTGGGTTGAGCTCTTTTGAAATTGCTTCTACAAAATGTTTACTTTATGTGGGTGCGTTAGAGATAATACTTAGATTTAGAGATGGATGTTTGTAGAAGCTTTTCAGCTAATTAGATTTCAGATGAGTCCTTTATTAATTTGAATCATAATAGTGGGATGAAGCAGCCAGCAGTCAAACATTTAGTGTAAAGCCAAAACAATGCAACAGCCATTCAAATATTTTGACCTTAAAACCTGTGCATTATTGACCTCACGCACACTGACCAGGTGTGCTCGTGCACTTTTGGATTGCAAGAAAGTGACTTTTCACTCTCTTGTGTTTCAATTTTATTTAAACAACACCTGTTCAAAAACATGTTAAATCTTTGCGTGAGTTTTCAAATGTCATTGTTTTTTATGCAACCAATAGTTTAGACTGAGCATCTTGTCTCTCACAGAAAGGATTTTGCTGGTTTGGGTGAAAACCTGGCCTATATGTTCAGGAAGGAAAAAGAACCTTCTAGGAGTATCGGAGAAGAAAGATCAGCCGATCCATCCATCAAGTCCTTTCCCTCTTCTGGTTTAGTCACATGCTCTCCACCTAGGATGTCAGACACTTTCTGTCTTGCTTGGCCTTGGAGGGGCAAAAAAACCTTCTCTGGCATCACCAGCAACCCTTGTGGCTCACCTAAAACTCCCACGACCCTCCTATCGGCTCCTTCCCCAACACAGTACACTAAAGCCTCCACCTCATCTGCTCCCTGAGCAATAAATTATTGTCAGCAAGCCATTTCCCCCACACCTCTGTGCACTTACATTAGCTAAGTGTGTTTGCATGTTTGTGCACGTGTGAGACCTTTTTAAAAGATCATCACTGGATCAGCATTTTGCTGCTTTGTGTGTTTGCCATACTGGGAAGGAGAGACTGTCACTGTCTGTATCTGCTTACATTTAAAGATATTTATGATGAAATCAATACTTTCTTCATTCTGTTTACGGGCACATGGAGGTCTGGTTTTGGTTGACTCTGTCTTGCAAACTCCTGTCAGATATGGTATTGGTTAAAACACGTGTTTACTTCTACATCGATAAAAAGAGAAAAATATGCGATTTTAGCGTTTGTGAAGAGTTTTATTCGCCTGGTTACTATTTTAATCTGTGATGACAACACATGTGTGTCATCCTGTTTATGTGCGTTTGTACATATCCCCATAAAGGTTATTGTGTTGGTCAATCACCAGAGGAGCCATCTTCAATTTTATTGGGTACCAGTCTCCATTAGGTCATCCTGGGTGCACACATACACACACACACACGCATATAGACACGTCAGACTCCCATTTATTTTCCAAAACAAGAAAGTCCCCACAAACACACGGTTTAAGATGGTTTCAGACACTCTCCAGGGAGGAGTTCCTGTTTTGTGGCAGATTTTCAGTCAGAGATTGTCTCAAAAAGGTATAGACTGTCTTAATAATGTCACTTGACCACACTTGTATTGGTTAATTTGTGCAAAATGTTCTTATAAGTTGTAAAATTGGACTCAATTCTTCAATCAACATAATCCACACCACTCTAAATATTCTGTTTGACTGTAAGCCTGCTCTTATTGACAGTGAGATGAATTGTCTTTAAGTGGCAGGGATTGAACTGAAGCTCCAGCTGTCTCCATTATTAGAAATGTATTAGTTAAAAAGGTAAATTGACCTGAAAAAAGCAGTAAAAGATCATGAGTTGGTTTGTTTCCTGTTTTTCTTTGTTGCTTTTTTAGTTTATTTCATATCTGTTTCTGTGTGTCTCTGTCCTCACTGTCTTATGGCCGTCATTGTGTCTTTCCAGGCTGCTATCCCTGCCCCGGCCCCAGCCTCAATCCAATAGCTCTGGGAAGCCGTTGGCTAGCCTATGCTGAGAACAAGGTAGTCTGCACATACACACATATTCATCCAGCGCAGAAGTGCCTTATCAGAGAAGCGACATATTTACAATCCAAAAAATGCATTTTATCTATTTTCTGCCTCTTTAATCTGTCTGGATAAACAACTCATTCCAAGAAGAGTCCACTAGAGATGATAACATTTTGAAAATCAGCAGATGTACTGGAGTTTTCTGTTTAATGGGATTGTTAAGTATTTACAAAAACCAGAATGTTCTATTGTGCGTTCTGTAATACTTTTAATGTGAAGTAGTGTTTTGGTGCTGGCCCACTCAAGTAATTGACAGATGGGGCTGCTGTTTGTGTGACTGCCTACGGATTTTCAGAAATGACCAAATCTAGTTTTTCAAGAGTAATACTGGGACGGAGCTATTCCAGTGATATTGTATGTGAAATGAATCAGAGCAGACTGTTTGGTCGTGCAGCCTGTCTTTGACGACAAAACCAATTTCCTCTAAAGAGTGAAGAGGGAAGCCTTTTAAATGCCTGCATCTGGGTTAATTCTCCCAAATTTACCTCTTCGTTCATCTCCCTCGGACGTCCGCTGTACGTCTTGTGTTTATTAGTAAATCTACCTTTTTTCCAGTTGATAAGATGTCACCAGTCTCGCGGAGGAGCCTGTGGTGACAATGCACAGTCTTATACGGCCACAGTGATCAACGCTGCCAAAGTAAGTGATGTACAAACACACATTTAACTGTTTTTCTCTACATGTGTTATCGTTCTCTCTCATAGAGATTCTTACGTTTTCTTCTTCTTCCTCAAAAGTAAATAAATAAAAAATCCTAATAAATAACGTCCTAAATGGCGTTCTCTAAAGCGCTGTGTTCAGGAGAAGTACGCCGAATGTGTCACAGCCAGTGTTGGGGAGTAATGAAATACATGTACCGCCGTTACGTATTTCAAATACAAAATATGAGTAACTGTATTCCGTTACAGTTACCGTTTAAAAAGGTGGTATTTAGAATACAGTTACTTTGTTGAAATAAATGGATTACACGGCGGTACTTCCCTGTTTCATATTGTGGCGGGTCAGGACTGTTTGGGTTTTGTTTGACAGCTACGTTCTGTTGTTCCAGGCGGCAGCGTTATGGTTGCCATGGTTACAGGATGACGCTCTCTCTCTGCGTGTTTCCTGGGTGAGAGAGCGCCTGTTGTTGTTGTGCTAAGCTAATAGGCAGAATGCTACAGGTATAGCTCTAAAGAATGTAGCATCATGGGCAGTGTAGTCCGTGCTGCAGGGAGAATGGACTGCCATACCCGTTATGTGTCTGTGAGCGAGGGAGGGAGAAAAAGGAAAAGTACGAGCTGTCATCGAGCAGAAACGGGAGCTGGAAGCATGTAAATATAATAATAACCACTGCAGCCAAGAAGAGAGCCTGACGAGCCCAGCTGTAAGTAAGCTATTAAGACTCGACTGTACACCGTGTTCGTGTTTTCCTCTGAAACAATAAGTTCTGTTGGAGCAGCCTTTCAACGCCTCTCTCTGTCTCTCGCAAGCAAAGTTGACCCAGACAACAAAGTAAAGCTAGTTTTCGGCTACGAGCCGACACAGAACCCACCGTATTAGCCAGAGGTCCCTTTACTACGGTTCGGAGCCGCGGACCTTCAGTAACAGTAATAAATCACAGCAATAGTACATTCATGTAGTTGTAAACAGCATGATAATATATTAAGTAATCCAAAGTATTCAGAATACGTTACTCTCATTGAGTAACGTAACGGAATACGTTACAGAATACATTTTGGGACATGTATTCTGTATTCTGTAGTGGAATACATTTTAAAAGTAACCTTCCCAACACTGGTCACAGCTTTATTTATATATAGGCGTGAACATAAAAGAAATGCACAGGAGAACATGTCTGTCTATTATTTTTTTCAAAGTGTATTTCAGATGGTGACTTAATAGCCATTAAAAACATTACATTATCTCCTCTCAAAGTCCATACACACTCAGATTGGCATTCATGAGCTAAAATGAATGGTTCTAGATAGCAAATCAACTGAGACGTTGCTCTGGATTAATTATTAAATAGATGTGAGTTCTTATGAACATGTAAAACTACATTTAAAACTAGGGATGGGTACCGGTATCCGGTGCCATGATGGCACCGGTTCTGACATAAACGGTAGTAACCAGACCGAAAAGCAGCGCACATTTCGGTGCTTTTTTTTCCTGAGCTGTGATACACTTTAGATTCTAGCCAATCATTTTACGTTTCCGAGGATAGTAGGCGGGTCCAGGTACGTACGTTCTTTTAGAGCAGAGCTACAGATTAAAAATGCCCAAGGCAAAGCAGTCAAACGTCTGGCTGTACTTCACAGCAAAAGATGCAAACTCAGCAGCTGCAACAAGTGCTTTAAGCTGATACTGTGATGCTGTCAAAGGAGGTAACACCTCAAATCTGATGAAACACCTGGCGACGCATAGCGGTTTTTTTAAAGCCGAAAAATGCGCCGTATTTGATAGCTTGTTGCGAGACCTCACACCGAGCACATCTACTGCGGGTGTGGTGCCTGTTATCGGACCCGGAGTTAGCAACATCCCCCAAAAACCCGAAGAGGAGAGTCCTGGCCCCTAGCCCTGCCAGTGTAGCAGAAATGATGAGGATGATGATGCAGCAGCAGCCGTTCTTCTCTGCGTGAGTAGCTTAATGTTGTTCGTGTGTAATTTACGTTGAGTAGGCTAACCACGTTATTACATTAATGCATGTAAGGTGAACTAGCAAACATCATCATAGCTACATGCAGCTGTCTTCTTGTTTGATGGCAGATACTCCCTTCACCCTGGACAAAAAGGCTAAAATGACCAAAGAAAAAGTGGAAAACAGTTAAACATGAGAGGTTTTTGGACAAAGTTTGTGTTTTTTCCATTGTTTAAGCTGCTTCCAGCCAAGAGTGATACCATATATGCCCCATAGCTGCAGAAAAGGCTAACATTGTTATCTTTTTACAAAAAAACAGCTGAACATGAGAGGTTTTTGGACAAAGTTTGTGTTCTCCATTCTTTAAGCACCGGTTCGAGCACCGTTTAAGCACCGGCACCGTTTCAAAAGCACCGGTTTGGCACCGGTATCGGATAAAACCTAAACGATACCCATCCCTATTTAAAACTATACTCACGTTCTCACAATATGACTGTAATCAGTCTGAACGTCCTACGGTAAGCTTGACACTCAGATAAAACAGCACAGAAGATGGTGTTTCCAGCTCTGCCGGCACCATCTGTAAATGTGCTGACATTGGATCCACCTGTGCCGCCTGGCCGACTGTGGCTAAGCTTATGAGACACTTCATCAACCTGCTGATCTCCCGGTTCCCATTATAATCTGTTTCTCTTCATTGGTCTTGTTCCAGTCAGCATCATGGGGAAGTGGCTCTAAGATGGCTCACTGACAGCCAGCAGCTCTCTCTTTGATACCAGGTGGAATAAAATCCTGGGCCAATAAAGCAACTTGCTAACACGTGCAGACTAACTAGCTCCTCATATGGTTCTAGTCTGTTTCTCCACTTGGTCACAGAAGAAGGGCTAATTGATTCCAAAGAGCAAGTGGATCTCATAGCTAGTGCGAAGATGACTCATTAGTGGGGTAACAAGGCTATACATCAAAGAGACAACTGTCTTTCTAACAGATTAGCAGCGTGGTGATGGGTTGACAATTGCAGGGGGTATTGATATGCAGACAGGCAGTCTGCTTGCCCGCCCTCTCCTCGTTTAGGACCATATATCTCAATATGGATGACAAGGTATCTCCCTTTGGCTTGTGGCGCGACACGCTGGCTCTTAGTGCTGACATCCAGAGACATGGGAACAGAAAAGGAGGAGGGCGGGGGCAGCATTAAAGTATAATGGCTTTTGTTTATAAAAAAGACAGAAAAGAGAGAGAAGGCAGTGGCGCTGACCGACTGGGCTGTTCTGAATTTTCTGTCTTACAGAGAATTTATGTAGCACAAAAGTCCCGTTGCCTGTCATTCCTGGGTGTATAATTAAGAAAGACCGTTCACATAAAGGCTGTATCGTGTTTAGATAGTAACATCAGCTCGGCGTGCGTAAGTGTTGTGAGCCCTGAGGCACGATCTTCCTCCAAACCCCCCCCTGTGCACTAGGAAATCAATAACTCCTGTTTGGACTACTAAGAACTCCACAACTGCAGTGATTAGAAAACACATTAGTGTTGATCAATTAGGAGCCAAACGCCTCACTTAATAATTGATGGTTTTCTTGCATTTTACACACTCACACACACCCCAGTGCATGCACGTAGCATCCACTGTTAGTGTGTCTGGTCAAGTGGCAAAGAGAGACAGCGGGTGATCCCCAGACCCAACATATGCAAGGCGCCACACTGTATTGACAGGGCCGCCTAGTCTGAATGCCTGATTAGGCTCTCCGGGGCCCCTTTGGTGCTTACACACACACAAACACACAGTCACACACACTGGACTCCATTAGAGTAAGACAGTGTAGTAGGTGAGATAGACTCCACTTAAGCAGCACTATCCATTTCCCTCAATCGAGCCACAGAGGTGTGTTTGAGGCAGACACCCTGGCTGGGCCTTAAGCGGACACAGAGGAGCCTCCCGCGCACGCACGTGTCTTCTATGGCTACAGTCAAGTCGTCAGCACTGCGAGCTATCAGCCGGCATCAAGTGAACATGCTGTATACATGCACAGAAGCACGTACGCGCACTGCAAACCAAACCAAAGATATCACATAGATGTAGAATATATTGCGTGGGAATATATAACATCAGGTGTGTATTATATTTTTTTTCTTTCTCCCTCAGACTTTAAAAACAGGTCTGACGATGGTCGGTAAAGTTGTGACCCAGCTAGCAGGCACCATACCGGCTAGCACTCCAGACGAGGAGGGCACATCTCACAGTGCAAGCCGTCGCAGCCCACACAACCCCGGTGTGGTCACCATTATTGACACACACAGTGTTGGAGAAGGACAGGTCAGTTCAGTCGTTTGCTGCTTGAAATGATTTTAAAATACTACATTTTATTAGTATTAACTGTGATGCTTTTTTAGTTGGTATTGACCTCAAATCAAAGGATATATCTCACTGTGGCAGTTGGAATTAAACTACAAGACTTGTGTGTAGTTTAATTAAACACTCGTGCTGAGAGAGTCGAGTGGATGCAGAGTGTAAAGGTAAACTCTTATACTGCTCATCTGTAGTTGGGTTTCTAGGGTAAATAGTTGGTACCCCTTTAAACCAGTGCTTCACAAACCAATCAGTGATACCATCTTTTATATACAGTCTATGATGCTTTGCCATTGTGTTCATCCAAGGAATTGAGTTGCAGGATAATGTCCCCTATTAATTTGCTGAAGGGTTTCCAGTAGGGCTGCCACAAACGATTATTTTGATAGTCGACTAGTCACCGATTATTTTTGCGATTAGTCGACTAATCAGATCATCATCCATTGGACGTACAACGTACAGCTTATTGCACCAGCAGCATCTGCTCTTATATAACTATCATTAGCTTACAGCTTTAAGTGTTTAAGGTATGTGCTAACTAAAAATAAAGACAAGATGATAGTTTATTCAATTTTAATGAAATTTGCAGATTGTTTCGGTGAAGTTTAATAAACTCCTTGCTATCTAAAATATAACAGGACACCGGAGTATATTCTCGAGCATCTCACATTTCTGATAATCAGCTTTCTGCTTGACGTTTATTCAGCTGTGTAAAAACTACAACTTTAATCTCAGCCAAACCGATTTACTCAGGAACAAATAAAATACTAAAAAAAAAGCCAAACAATAACATTTTAAGTTATCTAAGTGACTTATATATCATGTTTAACCTGAGTAGCGAAAGACGGCGGTGGGTTTGAAAACGATTTGCCGGGAGTCCGGTGTTCTCACGGCTCTAGTTAGCCTAGCCCCCGGCTAGCTATCGAGCTAGTGGCTAACAGACGTCTCCGAAAACGTCGGAGCGCTTTTGAAAATATGTGGTGTCTTGATAAACTGAGCAGATATTTGAGGTTTACACAGCTACATTCTCGCCTGAAAATATGTTAAACATTTATTTTGTGACCCAGAAAGAATAATAAGAATAATAATAATACCGCCATTGTTGGAAACTGAGCTGGGCTGCGCTATGAATTCTGGGACAGAGTTGCTTCTTCTTCTTCGGGGTTTAACAGCTGGCATCCTTGTACATGCAGTGCTGCCATCTTCTGTTTCAGTCCGTTATTACACTCTTAAATCCTGCTACTTATTCCTGCGTCTTTTGTGATCTTACAAAGCTTCAAACGACGCATCGACTATTAAATCAGTCGTCGACGATTTTGATAGTCGACGTAATTGCGACTAGTCGACTAATCGTGGCAGCCCTAGTTTCCAGTACACAAAGACAAAACTGACCATTACATTCTTACAACATCCATTAAAGTGAGCACCTCCTGCATTCACTGAGGAATGGCATCTTAAAAAAAGAAAATGGGGCCATGCACATTATTACTGTGGTGAGCAATAAACAATGCAACACCAGCAACAGCAGAATTCTTAATATGTCTTGTTTTCCATCTGTGGAATAAATGAGCAGGCAAGGCATTCAAGCTAAAGACTCCTTCAGTAGATCACAGAGTACAAACATTATATCAATAATATGCTGTTGGCCTCAACCAATCAAACACCTCTGCTATGACACACTGGGCAAAAAGATTAAATGGAAGAACGATGTTCATCCCTGCAGTTTCACACACTGTTGCAGTTCATGGCAAGCAGCTGTGGAACCGTAGTGTGGAGCGAAAAACACCCTGTTAAAACATTTATGTTGGTTTTCCTCTCATTTGTCACCAACTTGTATATTAGGTTGGTCACAAGTTAACAACACTAGATTCAGTGGATGGACCAACATAAAGGAATTCCTGCTTCGTCTTGTCTTACTGTTTGCTGTTTGCAAAGTTTTGTTTAAATAAGTTTAATTGTGATTACAAATATATATATATATATATATATATATATATACATACATACATACATATGTGGAGCTCTTCCACTATAAGAGTAAAACTGGTCTGAATTTATTGTGTTTTTTGGATCTTGCACGGTGGTTCACTGTTACAACCTGACAGCCTTGTTTAGGTGACGTTTATAGAAAGCTTACTGCTTAGACACACACAGCAAATGGGCTTTTTGCTTCCTTGGTCTCATCATGTATGTCCCAGGTAAATAAAACTTTGGCAAGAAGCAGGCTTGGTGGCTCGGACTCACTCAGTCTCTTTTACCTGACTCTGCACGACTAACCTAAAGGTGTGAGTTAGATATGCTGCATATTTTAACAACTGAGCTTTTAGCCAGAGTTCTGTCTGTTTTGGCCGTGCTGGTGACAGAGACACTTTGTAAACATGCAGCTGCAACCTGACATGAAGCTCGAGGCTGGCTCAATGCACCACATGCTAAATCAGGTCCTGGATTTAAGACTGTAGGAAATACATTTTCCGGACGTATTTTTTTAAATATATATATAATTTTTACACTTTGTAGAGGAGATGCTTGGAGAGGCTGTTGCTGTTTATTTTATTGTAACAAGAAAATTGTTGTTATTCACTTTAGCTGTCAGTGGTTTAACATTTTGTGGCATAATGCAGCAAAAAGACATTATTAGTGTTACAGATGGTCTTCAGGTTATTGTGCCCAGTTTAGAGACGTAATACCTTAATATTTTTGGGGATATTTTTTTAATCCCATAGTAGCTTTGATGCATTTGTTAAGGCAATTAAAATTAAGCTAAATTAATAAATTTAGTAAGTTAAAAATTATACATTAAGTATAAATATTAAGTAATAAAAATGCACAACAAACCAAATAACATAATTTAAAATTGCTAAAATTAATTTTATTGATATTTCAAAGCATGAATTATGGTTGCTGTAACACCGAGCACGACTCTACTCAACCTTTAAAGTTGTATACAATGATGTATTTGCAATAATAAATAAATAAATAGAAAAGTATATTGGTAAATGTTTGGTGCATGGAATTATTTTGCAGTGCAATTTGAAAACAACTTCCAACCAACAACAAAGGTCACCAGGAGTTATCATAATAAACAGTCTAATAAAAAGGAAACGAAGCCGCTAAAAAAATCAGAACGTGTCCCAAAAAATAGTGTCATTCCATAAATGACTAAGGTAAGTTTGGATCTATTATCCTGACTCTGGGTCTGACTAGCTTAGGTGTGTGTTATAGTAAGAATGAAAATATGCTGCACTAACCTCGTTTACAGATTGACCAGTTAGCTTCCTCTTAATGGCAAAAGAAATGCTAAAAGCTTTTATCCCCGAATTTTCCTCAGCCTCTCCAAACTGTGATTAATCACACTGCAGGAGCTGTCACATTTTTAATGAGGTGTGTTTTCGTACGTCGTACAGTTTGTCAGTGATGTTATCACCGCACACATTCTGCCTTCTCCTTTCCTCTGCGATGTACCCGCCCTGTAACCAGCCCGTAGTCTTATAAGTTGGATCTAAGCCTTCAGAAGTGGGTCTGCACTCTGTCACCAGGCGACACACTGTAACCATACACTGGCCGTAAACACTGATGAGGCCAGGCAAGGAGGGAGGGGTGCACTCAGAGTGTAGGAGAAATGGAGGTTGAAGGGAGTAGCAGGGGTGGGGACAGTCGAGAGTGTATTAAGACGGAGGTTGGAGGTGTAAATTCTGGAGAGATGAGAGAAGTCAGGAATATGATTGAGGTGAGTTCCTGTGTCGTTGTGGGGATCCAAGACATTCCCATCGCTTCCAGTTGGATGAGGCTGGAGCTACATTGTATCACTGCTCCTTATTTGGAACAGCAGCCTCAGCACACACACACACACACACACACACACACACTCTCCCCTGTGTAACAGGGGCTCGGTTCTCTGGAGGACACTCTTGTTTCAAAGGGCTCCAGCAGGATTCCCTAACAGAACAACATTGTCTGCTTGCTCTGTAATAAAAGTGATCTGCTTCATGTCACCAGCCTCTTTCTGTTCATGCTGTTCTCCCGCCTTTTCCCCCTGGATCCTTAAGATCTTGCTTGGAGTGTGAGACAAAATCCTTTTAGTTTTTAGAGGCTATCTTGTTTGGACTAGCTTATATTTTAAATGTTTGGCCAGCTTTCCTGACATCCGTAGTGCAACACCGGGGCCACGTTTAACTCTTTTAAACAAGAGTGTGTGTTCTCAAACGCCCGTACTCCTGCACAAAGTGGCCTCATGTCTGGGCTTATGTCTAATCTCTGTGTGTGACTAAAGCAGTTTTCTGCCAGCTCCTGGTCTCAGCACAGCCTGTGTTAGATTTGTCCCAGTCTTGACAGCAGACTTTGTATGGAGATTTAGGAGCAGCCTCTAGTTGTGCAAAATAACTTACAATTTCATTTTTGTTGGCAAGTTGCACAAGGGGAAAGCCAATTCTGCGTTTGATGGTAGTTTGTGCCTGTTTACGGGAAGACCCTGTGTCATGGGGTATTGTCAAAGCCACATGTGAAAAGCCACATCATTGCCAAAGTAAATTTGTCCATATTCTCGTCTCTGTTGTTAGGCCATATCCTGTCCACACTGGTCTCAGTACAGTATCTTTCTAAAGCGCTAGCACTAATGAAATACAGCTCAAATTATGATGATTCATATTTTCTTTGACCAGAAGAAGTGGGTTTTTCAACAAAGT
The DNA here is from genome assembly GCF_963576455.1 of Neolamprologus multifasciatus. Taxonomy (NCBI): domain Eukaryota; kingdom Metazoa; phylum Chordata; class Actinopteri; order Cichliformes; family Cichlidae; genus Neolamprologus; species Neolamprologus multifasciatus. Next base: position 37,828,990 of record NC_140452.1, on the reverse strand, counting down.
GCTTACTTGTCTTATTTCAGGTAACATGCTTATTATATTCTGTCCACAAGAGGGCAATGGCACACTCGGAAAGGAGTTAAACGTCCAGCTGTTTCACAGCAGGGTGATGTCAAAAAACAGTGCTTAGTGTGGTGACAATATCACACCAGACCAACATGTGGAGAGAAATCCTTGAGCAGGGGAAAGTCCCTCTCTGGGTTTAATGTTCTCATTGTTAGAGAATGATTTGGATTTTGTTTGTGTGTGTGTGTTCATACGATCCAGGTCTTGGTGAGTGAGGACTCGGACGGTGAAGGAGTGGTGGCTCACTTCCCAGCTCACGACAAACCTATATCCTGCATGCAATTCAACCCCAGTGGTAATGCACACACACACACACACACGCTCGTTTTCATGTCTTCGTGAGGACATCTCATTGACATAATGCTTTCCGTAGCCGCTTATCCTAACCATCTAAAATGAATGCCTAACCCTGACCCTCAGCCTAAACCTAACCATAACCCAATTGTAACCCTGACACTAAAACCACATTTTGACCCTCAAAAATGCCTTCAAACTCGTGGGGACGTCCCCGCAGGTAGAGCAGCATGCCAATTTTCTGTCCTCACAAAGATATGTAAACATGTGCACACACACACACACACTCGTAACTGTTGAAGAAGACTGAACACTCGGTGACCAGAACGCTAAAAACAGCACAGCAGTTACACGTCCATTCAAGTGTACGGTAACATATTGTTTGTTTGGCTCACATGTGGCTGCTTCATCTCGTTTCTTTGGTTGGGCTGGATGTAACCATCCAAGCCAAATTCCAAGTGTGTGTGTTCCACTTAAACAAGTGTTTGGCCTGTGTTTCCCCAGCCTCAACAAAGGAAGCACATGTAGATCAGACATTGTATCCCATACGGTAAATGTGTTAGTTATCACTTAATCTTAGAGAGAATGCAGTAAACGAGAAAAGAAAAATCAAATCAATATTTGCCGTGAGCAGCCTTTTCCTTCTAAAGGATTATCTGATTTACTTTAAACTTTCAAACAATCTTGCTAATGTATTTGTAGGCCAGCTTTGCAATCTCCACCTCTGTTGTAGAGATGTGTTTCAAACAGGTTGTGAATGGCACACTGATGCAAGAAGACCAAGCTCTGCATACTTCCAAAACAGGATTTTTACACGAATCACTTTTATTTTGAAGTCTGATCCAAAGTAAACACAATACTTAGGCTGCCTGGAAGAGGCATTTCAACAACTGCTTTAGCAATCTTCGTCAGGGACTTTATGTTGTGCATTCTCCTCGGTATTTGGCAGGTAGGTTGTTCCAAGCATTTGCCCAGTTTTGTCTTTTATGTAATCTGTCGCTTTTGTTTTTTTCTTTCTTTTGTTTTTAAAAGAAAATCCTTCATCATGGTGCAAAACGAATTCAGTGCAAATCAAAGGCTGACTTAATTTGATGTGTTCTGTTTTATTTTTTTGCACCAGTGTTTGTCTTCAATATGTGTTTATTCTTTGTCATTTACGAGCAACACATGACAAATGTGACGAACGAGCACCAAAAACACTTGCATTGGTTTAAACATTTCTTTTACCATTGACTTCATTCCACATAGAAAAGGACACTAGAGGCTTTGTACGTGTGAACAGGCTACGTCATCACTTTCTGTGTGTGATCTTTGCGTGTATGTTTCTGTTACTCCTGCTGTGTGTGTATGTGTGCAAGTTAATAAAGAAGCTGCTGAGAGATGACTCTAACCCTGTGACCTCTAAGCTCCAGGAATCCTTGACTTACTTAGACTTATGACTAAACTTAGCAGCTCCATCTCAGGAGGTTTAAGATCATATTTTAGACAAAGACAGGCCAGACATGGTTGTCTTAACCCCACATTCTCCTACCTGCTGTCAACAAAATCACATATATTACCCATCTATGCGGCTAAGCTACTAAATATGTGCTTATATTTTTTCCCATTAGGATATTAGGATACTTATCTTAAGGAGCTAAAAAGGTTGCTAAGAAGTAAAGCTTAGGATAAGTAGTTGCTCTTGATATCTTGCTCCTCCCCTTAAAAAAACAACAAAAACCAACAAAAACTCCACAAACAAACATTGACTTTGACCACCGACACTACTAAAAGCTTGTTTTGTTCCCAAATCATTTATTGAAGGCTGACAGACCAACTTTATCTGGCTTTGATGTAATGTGATCACGATCAAGTGAAATATTTAAGTTGACCATTTGATAACCCGTGCCAGGATTTGCCAGAATAATGATTTTTGAAGTCATGCAAACAGAAATGGCGCCAAGAGAAGCCAAAAACACTGATCAATGGCCACGAGTACCATTGACAGAGAGTTGGGGAATGGCTGCAATCATAGCATTGTAAGATTGTGAAAGACGTACCCTTAGGCCTCCTCCTCGATTCAGAGATGGTCGTTCATCAATGGTCATGCCAATTTGCTTATTACTGATCATGAAACTGGCCTGACAGCCCATTGCTAGTTTCAGTCATTAATCAAATGTACTGTTTGTAAGGTTGGGGTGAAGATGAAGACTCATCCTCAGTTGGATGAGTGGTGAAATGTTTCTCCCACTGAAAACGTTCAGGATTTCCTTAACCGGATAATTGAGCATGCATCAGGACATTGTGTTTCTGTGTTTAGACTGTCACTCTTTTTTATTTTGGTAATTGTTCGTCTTCTGCTTCTTATTCCTAGTTTTACTTCACCTGTCTTGTTAAACTTAATTAGTCTCAGCTGTTGTTTGTTCCCCACCTGTCTCTTTATTCATCCTTTGTTCCATTGTTTCTCTGTGTGTGTCCCTGTGTGTGTCCCCGTGTGTTTCCGTGTGTGTGTCCCTGTGTGTGTCCCTGTGTATGTCCCTGTGTGTTCCCCTGTGTGTGTCCCCGTCAGTGTCCCCGTCAGTGTCCCCGTCGGTGTCCCCCTGTGTGTGTCCCTGTCTTTGTCCCTGTCTTTGTCCCTGTGTGTGTCCCTGTGTGTGTCCCCGTCGGTGTCCCCGTGTGTGTCCCTGTCGGTGTCCCTGTCGGTGTCCCCGTGTGTGTCCCCGTCGGTGTCCCCGTGTGTGTCCCTGTTGGTGTCCCCGTGTGTGTCCCTGTCGGTGTCCCCGTGTGTGTCCCCGTCGGTGTCCCCGTGTGTGTCCCTGTTGGTGTCCCCGTGTGTGTCCCTGTCGGTGTTCCCGTGTGTGTCCCTGTCGGTGTCCCCGTGTGTGTCCCTGTTGGTGTCCCCGTGTGTGTCCCTGTCGGTGTTCCCGTGTGTGTCCCTGTTGGTGTCCCTGTCGGTGTCCCCGTCTTTGTCCCTGTGTGTCCCTGTGTGTGTCCCTGTGTGTGTGTCCCTGTGTGTCCCTGTGTGTGTCCCTGTGTGTGTGTCCCTGTGTGTTTCCCTGTGTGTGTCCCTGTGTGTGTCCCTGTCTTTGTCCCTGTGTGTGTCCCTGTCGGTGTCCCTGTCTTTGTCCCTGTGTGTGTCCCTGTCTTTGTCCCTGTTGGTGTCCCCGTGTGTGTCCCTGTCGGTGTTCCCGTGTGTGTCCCTGTTGGTGTCCCTGTCGGTGTCCCCGTCTTTGTCCCTGTGTGTCCCTGTGTGTGTCCCTGTGTGTGTGTCCCTGTGTGTGTGTCCCTGTGTGTGTCCCTGTGTGTGTGTCCCTGTGTGTTTCCCTGTGTGTTTCCCTGTGTGTGTCCCTGTGTGTGTCCCTGTCTTTGTCCCTGTGTGTGTCCCTGTCGGTGTCCCTGTCTTTGTCCCTGTGTGTGTCCCTGTCTTTGTCCCTGTGTGTCCCTGTGTGTGTCCCTGTCTTTGTCCCTGTGTGTCCCTGTGTGTGTCCCTGTGTGTGTCCCTGTCTTTGTCCCTGTGTGTGTCCCTGTCTTTGTCCCTGTGTGTGTCCCATGTCAGGAGTATTTTTAAAGCACTGGATGTAACTGGTAAAGGTTTTGTGGCAGTTTTTGGCCTTTTCTTCTTTGATTGGTTGCTGTAGTTTTTGTAGTTGAAATTAATTGTTAGAATATATTAAAATCTTGATTATGATTCTTACAATTATGTAAAGTAGAATAACCATTTCTAAGCAGCCAAATGGGATCAAAATCCTCTAACCTGATCCTTTGCAGAAATAGGAATCGCTCGTTTTTGTTAAATGAAAACAGAACATCTTTATTCTAAAATTGATGCTGAAGCAAATTGGGACTAAAACACTACGGATATGTGATACAGTTCTGGCTTAAAGCTTACATTCACTCAAGGCTTCATGGTCATCAATATTGGAATCAACATTTCTGCACAAAAACAATGTTTTTAGCCAGCTGACTGTGTTTTTTATGTCGTAGTGTAAGAAAAGTGTCTTTGTTCATCATTTAAAGGAATAATGTCGTCTTTACTCTTAAGATCCAAACAAGCTTCCACTGAATTCGGTGTATTCCAGTGCTGTTCATGTAGAGTTTACAGTGGTTCTGGTGTATTGGTTGATGCTGCGTCAGCAAGCCAAAAGAATCTGCCGTGACCCTTTACACAGGGCGCTGTCATCATCAAAATTCCAGACACATTTTTAATCTTTCTAACTCTTAAGTGAGCCCAAACTAAAGAGCTAATACAACTTTAAAATGCAAAGAAATGCAGTGAAAAGACACAGATTTCAATCCTTTTAAAAAGAGAAAAAAATGGAGGCAGAGCATGTGATGAGATTAGGTTAAATCTGAACACAGGCATAGAAACTTCTCTTGCAGGACTGCTTTCATCATTGTTTTTCTTTTATTCATTTTCATTTCTAAGCTGCCTCTTTTTCAGTGTTCTATAATTAAAGGCCTCTTGTTTTGATCAGAGTCCAAATCCTGAGTGATTGGTTCATTGGTTTGCCTCTAAGTGAACTCGTTCCAAGTTAGTGGAAGTGGCTTTTACTGAACTACCTTTCTTGCCTTACTGAGGTTCGCTTCACAGTGTTCAACCTCAACATGGCAGAAACAAGAAAGAAACAATGATATGACTCCAGTAGAGCCTGGAAAACCAAGACGTTTTGGCTGGGAAGAGTTATGTAAGAAACCCCAGTGGCTTGTGTGTGTTGGAGGCTCTACAGAGGGTGGAGCGTTCGCCGCCAGTTATTGGTGTGGCGGCTGGCGCTTCGGTGGATCTGTGGATCTATTCCTAGTGGTGTAATTAGAGGGACGCAGATGAAGTGCAGTGGCAAAGAGCTCTCTTTAACAGCTGCGATGTGTGTGTGCTTGTTTTCTTTCACGTCTCGTCCTTTTCACTTATCCTTAATGATCCTTGACTTGATTATTGGGTATAACGCCAAGGTCGAAATAGACTCATATTTTGATGAAAGAGATACTGTCCAGCAACTAGGCTTTTTTTTTTCTTTTTGACTGGCAAAAGTATGACTGGCACTAGATGGAGTGATTGATTCAACAATCAAGCGAGCCCCATCCGCTTTATTCTTTCCAGCCCATGCTCAGTTTGATAAAGTCCTTTACATCAGCGGTCCCCAACCCCCGGGCCTCGGGCCGGTACCGGGCCGCCAGAGTTGAGGCTCAGGTGTGAAATGTATAGTTTTCAGGGTTTTTATCGGTTTTCAGCGTTATTTTGTTATCGTTTTGATCGTTAACTCAGTTTTCCTGGGTCTTTTCATGTGTGTTATGAATAAATCTTCTTTTTTTCGGTACCGGTACTAGTTTTATTTTGTTGTATTTATCCGCGACACCTTAAAGGCCGGTCCGTGAAAATATTGTCGGGTATAAACCGGTCCGTGGCGCAAAAAAGGTTGGGGACCGCTGCTTTACATGCAGTTGTGGAAGAAGACATCCTGTAGTCCTGTATTTGCAGCCTAAGAGAATGTCACATTTTGTATTTTTCTAAACAGCTGATATTAGTCTTGAATAATATGTATGAAGCATGTATTAAGTATATGTAATAACATTGCACTGATATAATAATGTGAAAGGCATTCCCAACTCGGAAGGGTTTCACTTGGACCACAATCGAATAATTAATTCTGAAGTACTCATTTGTCATTTTTCAACTAAAGAGATCCACAAAGTTTCTGCTTTTCAGATTTAAAGATCTGATATTTCCTTTCTTTTCAGTCCATTTAATATTCCTGGAGTTTTGACTGGTTGTACAATGCAAAATTTTGTTGCTTTAGCTTTTTGCTCACGTCTAGATTTTACTCTGAGGTTACAGAAAACTTCAGTTAATCTCCCTGGGTCTGGCAAACTTAGTTTTCAGCTTTTTAGGTGTAATTTAACAGGCTAATAACTTTTAAATAATGGCCATCCCTAACTCCATTTACCTCTGCAGTAACTTGTGGCTATAGCTTTTAAATAAATGTAGTGGATTGAAAAGCTACTCAAAGCATCACCCATGCAAGTATCTGCTATGCTTGAATAAATGTATTTACTTAGTAACCTTAATCATTGCATGTTATTGTTACTTAGAATATCAATCAAATTCACAGATTAATCAGAAATCTTGCCTGACCATCAGTCAAGTTTTGTACTGGATATATTTTCACCTTTGTCTTGTGAAGAATCCTTTTTCAGCCTCATGAAATCCACGGTAGATCAGGAAAACACCACTGTGCAGCCACCTAAAACTTTTGAATACCCCTTCAAAGCCACGACTAATGGAAGCTGAATCAAGACTGAATCTCTCCCCTCATGTCCCATAAACCATATCCCTGGTTTAGCAACAGGCTGGTCTAATGAATAGCCTGGCTTGTTGTGCCTGACCATTGAGGCAGCTGTGCCATGAAGGCAGCTCGTGGTGTAATAACTCTATCTGTACATCTCACTAATGTGCGAAAGAAACCAGGCTGTTGCCAAAAACCTTGGACCCACACGCACACGTTGAACATGAGGGGAATTCCCACACACAAGCAGCTTCACTCGGCCGCACATTTAGTATGGATTAAGTCATGTCTTCACACCAAGATAGTAATTAGCACTCGTAGGCGGCTCTGATCTGATTTACAGCTTCGACACCACAGGCCTCTCAGTTTTGCCTTTTTCAGAGATTAAAAAACAAACAAAAACTGAATTTTACTGAGACTTCTGTAATATTTGGGTGTGTTTTTACAATGCCTGTCATACTTGTTGTAGCTCAGGCTGACACCTCCATTGTTTGCTGTTTGTCATTAGTATTTGACAGCAGACCAGAATGTGATTTAAAAGCATGCATTGTGCAGCGAGCACTGTGAGAAGATGTGTCGTCCTAGTGTTCAACTAATCTCTAGCTATGGTGTTTTTATTGTTTCAGATGAAAACACAAGGTTTAACAAAGATGTGATTTTAAGCTGGTCATGTATGTGTTTATCAAACACATTTAGCTTCTACAGTAAACAGCTATTTTGGTGCAATGAGAGGCATTCATTTACTGCCTACTTGTGTATCAAGGTGGTGGTTTTAAGAGCCTAATAGCATCGGTTCTAGCATCTAAATTCTGACTTCACCATGTAAGTTTCCAACCTACAAAAAACACGGTCTGCATTACACAGTGTTTTCTAAAGTCGTTTATTTTTTTTTATTTTTTTTACAAACAAAATCATAAAATAATGAAATATTTGCCATCTCAGTGGATAAGCCCGGTGCTCTTGCAGGTGAAAAGTGGTTATTAAAGTGCATGGTCAGAGCTACAGAGTGGAACTGGATGAGCTAGCTCAGGGGTAGGCAACTCCAGGCCTCGAGTGCCGGTGTCCTGCAGGTTTTAGATCCCACCCTGGGTTAACACACCTGAATCAAATGATTAGTTCATTACCAGACCTCTGGAGAACTTCAAGACATGTTGAGGAGTCATTTAGCCCTTTAAATCAGCTGTGATGGATCATGGACACATCTAAAACCTCCAGGACACCGGCACTCGAGGCCTGGAGTTGCCTACCCCTGAGCTAGACGGTGACTCAGGGTCTCTGGAAAACTTGGCTGAGAAAAAAATTCCCCACAACAAACAGCAAAGCCGCGTGGAGTCATGTATAGCCCACGTAGTGCGGTAATGTGCAGGTCATTCGAACTTCTTTATGGTATGTGTGTAGGTGGGAGGCTGAGTGGGGAAGAGGACAGTGGGGAAGTTTCTTGTTTCTATGAATTGTGGAACGGTTTGTTTGTTTGGCAGCGTATATATGGAAAGCAGTGGTTACGACTTGGTGTTCCCAAATGTTCCCTTAATTTTTTTCAGCAGAGATAATTTGATCTATTCAGTCAGACAAAAAAAGAGGATTCTGGAAAAGGAGTAGTAGCTCAAGCCGATGTGCACCCGGCACCCGGCACTCGCGTGTTAAGGGAATCAGACTTGACTCCACAAAAATGGAAAAGAAAATGTTACATGAACTCGTGGCTACATAAAGATGTGTGTTATTTATTAATGTTTTAAAGTAATGTAATTAATATATTTGTTGTCAAATACTGTAATTAATAAGCACTTAAAATGCCCTTATAGCAGAAAACCACTATATAAATAATTAACATTTATTCAAATGTTAACGATTTTCCTGTAATTTATTACAGGTACACAAGTGTGTTTTAAGCTTTTTACAAATACTTATACAATACATATGTTTATTATGTTTTGCATTTGCAAAATTCTTGTATCTGCTGATAAATAAAAGCATAATTACAGCATCAAAGCCTGTTTGTAAAGGCAGAACAGTCAGGTGACTTTACATTACTTCATGTAACTTCATGTATGTGATTATTTGCCTGATGAACCGTGTTTCCTCTTGTTACAAAGTAACTTTGCATTGCTTTTTCCATCATTCAAAATAATTTGTTAGTCATTTTTGTGTTTTTATTTATTTAAATCATTAAAAAACCCTACATTCAAATTAAATAGCTGAGACCAGCTGAGATCGAGGAAGTCTTAAATCGTACCTATGAATGGCCGCTGTGACAGTCTGAAGGGATTTCATTGGTTAACAGAACTGAAAAAATGCTCAAGCTAGCCCATAAGAAGTTTACCTCGCTCTTAGCCTTAAGCTCTGATGACAGTCCCAAAGTCTTTCAGTAAGTTTTAAATCCATAGATTTTAGATGTGAGCAGAATGTTCTCGGGATTTTAAAATATGACTGCTTTTAACTCCTGTCAAAACCTTCTTTGAGCTGCTGTGAGAACATGTTTGTCCCATGTTGAGAAACCACAAAAGCAAAACAAAAAGAACTGGGCTTCATTGGGAATTTAGATTAGTGGCAGTAAACTGGTGTTGAAGCTTTGGCAGATTGTTGCAGGTGAAACAAGAACAGAGGCTTCCTTCATGTTTTCCTTTTCATACAGCCAACAATGTGCTCGTTGGACAGCCTTCTGGCAAATGACAAATACAAACTTCTCCTCTTTAAAACAATTTCAGCAGGAAGTTTGCAAATATGTAAATGCTCCATAACACAAACTTAAGTAGTGTATTTTTCCACTTAAGGTGATGAAAGAACAACCCTGAAGCTCTGCTTTGAGAACAGTCACGCTTTGTGAACTTGACCGCTATGGTGCCTGCCTCTTATGTGTCGGCACGACTTTAAAGCCAGGTGACTTTTGCCCTGTTAAAAGAGGCAGCGTTCCAGCGTAGTAATGTCAAACTGCTAGCTGTTTCTCCGCTAGGTTAGACACACACACACACACACACATATACACCTTTTTTCATATCTATTAATATCTAAGTGCTCACAGGTGGTCTGCCTATGGAGCGTGTAGAAAAACACAATTTTTGGTTTCAGCCCACTGTACATCAAATGAACCGTACGCACTCCTCCTTCTTCTGCCTCTCTTGTTTTCTCCATTTTTCTTCCATCCTGTCCGCCTTCAAGTGGCCTTCGTTTCATCTCCAGAATGATGCGTTTCGGGGACCCAGAGAATTTCGATACACCTGAACAGCATGCCTGCTGGTGCAGGTGTTGTGGCTATCAGTTCCTCGCTCTGCTGAGGCACTGAACAATCTTTATTTGTACCAGTATTTGTATTAAATTCTAATGACATTATCATAAAAGGAATTTCATTCTCAAATGAATTTAAAGACGTCAACTTTGGCTCAGATGTTTCAGTGCTGAGTAAAAACTGCTGGATTCAAATACTGGATGAATTTAGAGGTTAAAGGTCAAGGTTGCAGCGATCTAACCAAATAAACATTTTTGTCTTTACCTCGACAACACATAAACATCATCTAGTGTTGTTTCGTTTCAATTTTCTTCATATGCTACTCAAAGTTTTTTAATGCACATGCAAATATAAACATACACCATCCTAAACATACGTAGCTATAACTTTTAAGAGAAATGAGTAATTAGTCAGACTGCACCCGCTCTGTTTTGTTGGGGGCGGCTGACTTTGGGTTTTTAGCATCTGTCTAACCCTAATGCTTACTCTGCTGCCCAACAGATATAAAACTGCTCGTATATTAGTCTGCTGCTGCAGTGTTGAGAAGATTAGTAGGGCACACTCTTCCCCCTCCAATTTGCACTGCAATCAGTAGCACAATTTTCTCTAGTTATAAAGAGTAGACATAGCCATTAACGCTCCTTTGATTACAACCATGTTAATATTCTCGTGTTTGAAGACTAAACTCCTGGCACCGCTCTGAAAAGTCCTCAAAAATGTCCTGGCAGAGTATGACAAATTATATTTAGAGTATTACAATTTGTATAGGATATATTATTAGGCTTTATATGATAAAATGCAGGGAGATTGTTGGGCAGTATAATTGCAGATGTTTGATAGAAAGCAATTAGGCAAAGAAAATGAGTGAATAGCTGCTATATTTACCATTTAAAATCACCTGCCTGAAATAACACTGCTCTTTCATGCTGTTTTGACATGTAGATGTAGATGTAGATGTGCATAGATGTAGGACTGTTTTTGGAGGCCAGATGTGCACCGTGGTTGCACAGGTGAATTGTCCTGCTGTGGCAGCCAAGTGCTGCTGGAAAATGCTGTTGTCACAGGGATGTGTGCAGGTTTCCTTAACAGCACAAGCAGCATTTAAATGAATGTTAGGACCCAAGATTTCCTAGCAGAACATTGCTTTGTAATGAGAGGATCAGCGTTGTCCTCTTCACTTTTTATTGCATTTAATATTGTGGCTGTGTGCTGTATATGTCCGGTATATGTACAAATCCATTCAGACAGACATAACGTCCTGTCCTTCCCAGCCCTGAGGACAAAAACTCCTCTTTATGATGGATAGTCTTTCAAAGTAAATGGGCTCATTTGCTCTGAAGTTTATGCATCCTGGTAACAGCGAGGCTATCCGAATCCCCCAAGTACTCCATCTTGTAAGCTTTATCCCCTCCACATGGTTATAATTTGAGAATTTCCCAATTTTCAAAGCTTTTTTTTTTGGCGTAGTGTTGTTAATTAAAAAGTGGACTAGTTTTGTTGTGGCGTTCCACTTTGCCAAGTAGGGAAATCACCCTCTTCTTTCCACTTATTTCTTTGCCTTTCTCGCTCTCTCTCTTTTTCAGCCGTTCGCCGTCCCGTCCGCCTTTGTCAAGAATAAAGCTAGCCCCACCACTTTGCAAATGAAACATCCTCCCAACATTAATGGGATTGAGCAGATGTTTTCTGTTTGGATGGTCAGAGATGGGACACTAAAGCCTGCAGCAAAACAAAACAAAAAGATTTTAAGAGGAAAAAACCCCAGAAAGCAAAAGCAGATATTTATGGAAATGATTATATCACTTCCCTCATATCCCATATGAACGCATGTCTCGCACACATGGCAAATTAGAAGTCATCCCTTCCAGTTTAGCGCACGTCTTAGAGCATGTGCCAGCGATCTTGGTACTAAAACATCGTAAATAACACTGTAACCCCTGGGACAAGGTGTTATAAATAGGACGTGTCAAACCCCGCTGTAGCCAGCCGCTGTTTAAAACCTTCTCTTTTCACCCACCGGGCCGCTCAGCTGCTTTTTAATTTGGCCCTCCCGTGGGCTAACCGACTGACGCCTCTCGGCAAGGGCCTCTGTATTTCAACAAGGCCACAAAAGCCCCAATCCTCGGGCACTCGCACTCGCAAAGCTCTCCAGCCTTCCTGAGCTGTTACTTTTTTGGAGCCCAGACTCTACCATCAGCAGAAGAGAAACACCGGCTCTGGCCAGAAGGCAGTGGCCAAGTCTCGTCTGTCAGAAAGCTAGGGGCCAGACTCTCCAGCCACTGGGTGGGCAGGGCCCGACCAAAACAGAGAGAGGAGCAAAAGTGAACGAGAGCGGCGAACAGGGGAGAGAGGGTTTGAGAGCGAGAGGAAGCTCCCAGATAAACAGACCGCAGCGCCTCAACTCCTAATCGCCCTGCGCTTCCGTTTCCAGACTCTATAATTAGAAGGGCCCCGGCCCTTCTTTCTCTTTATTCCCAGTTGACGCAAATGCTTCTTGTGGCTTGGCACCTCGTTTGGGGCGTGGGTTTTCAAGAGTTTACAGGCCCTGGGCCTTAGCTTTTTGGCTTTCTGGTCGCTCTGATACGGCATGACTAGCTAACCACTGTCTTAATGCACACTTCACTTGGCTTTAGTTAGAGTTTCTTTCTTCCACCTCTGATAATCTGCACGAACCTATCATTTATCCAGATTTTCATCATCTGCGAGCAGTGCTTTTTCTTTACTAATTTTCAAATCTTGACCAAGGGAAACTTCGACTCTGAATGTGCAAAAATGGCTTCTTTTTTTTCCAGAAAGGGAGTGTTTTCCATCTCCCTCGCACGTGTTGTTGGATCCTTTTAATCTCATGCCATTCCAACATCCTCTTTTCACATTTGACATGCCACCCAATAAAGCCCGGCCACTAATTAAAACCTACTGCAGCCTCCACATAAAAGATTCCAAGTGGAAAAACTGAGAGGAAAATACTAATTACTTTAATATTATTTATGTCTGGAAGTCATCAGAAGGACAGGGCCTTGGACATTTTTTACACTCTGCATCAATGAGTTGTATTATGAGTTGCTGCTCGATCTCCGTGTTTGTAGCATGTCAGAAGGTTTCTGGGGATGGGTTTTGGATTGTATTTGAAAAGCAGTGTAGACGAGCCAGTTTAGATCTGGGTTTGTTCTGGTGTGGTTTGTTGGGCATGTTGTTTATGGTTTGGACCTATACTTTCTGGAGTTTGACGAGCTTCAAATAAAACAGGACCAAATGAATGGGCCTGTCAGTGTTGGTTACACTTGTGCTGCGCTGTGGTTCAGCGTTTTGGTGATTCTGAATGCGCATAGACACGCCCATAAATGTGCACTGATGCTCAAATACATAGATTCCCTCTTTTATGGACGCTCGTTTCGTCTGTCCTTGAAGAATCACACGACTCGAGCCGTGCTTTTACCAGACCGAGCTATCATGTAAGGCAAAGTTGCATTTTATGACTGTGACAAATGATAGCTGGCTATGTTTAATGGGCTGGTTTGTTTGTTTTAAGTGCACAGTAATTCTTTCATGCTGTCTAACATGTGTCATGCACAGTTTGTATGGTTGAATGCTGCTGGAATAAAATACAGTTGAAATATTTTGGTCGGTCAGTGTACCATTAGCAACATTTAGACACACTACACAAATTGGAGTATCATTTTGAATCATCTTGATTAAAATGATTAAAATAAACAAAGAAAAACCAAGATGTAACAAGTGATTCAGGTAATAGGTCTAAAGGTCTCTGGTGGAGTGATGGGACATCATACTGCCTCGTTTGATCGTTTGATGATTGCGGTAAAAACACATCTTCTGTATGCTATAGAAGGCCAGATGATATGCATATGGTTAACATAGATGTTTTCTAGGGGTGCAACAATACTCGTATCGATATTGAACCGTTCGATACAGTGCTTTCGGTTCGGTACGCATATGTATCGAACAATACAAAATATATTATTTATTTTATCAACTTTTCTTCTGACGATGCTGTCTGTGTTGAGCACTCAGTGGATCTGCATTCGACTACTCCGCCTAGGCTGCACTGTCGAGCGCAGATTCACTGAGCGCAGCGCAAGCTAGAAAGACAGAAGCTAAGCTCGTTGCAACATGGCAAATTGAACCTCCCCCACCCTCATTCAGATCTGGCGTTTGGAACTATTTTGGTTTTCGTGTGACGTATGACCCTGAAGGTAAGCGCGTCATGGACAAAAGTAAAACAGTATGTCGGATGTGCCACACAATGCTCAATTGGTGGAAACTAGTGCGTTAGCGCAGTTAGCTCGTTAGCGTGTTGACGCCGTCCAGCCCCACGCACGGGGCGATCCGCGGTAGCTCGTTAATGGAGATTTGCAGCGTTATGGCGTTAATGTCATTTTAACGAGATTAACGCTGACAGCACTAGTGGGAACACAACGAATATGACTGCACATTTACTCCGACATCATCCTAGTGCAAAGACAAGTGGAAGCAGACAAAAACAACAAGCAGCATGCTACAAACTTTACCCGAGTCATTTAGACAGCCATTAGCACATGATTCTCCTTATGGGGACCTGATATGTTTAATATGCTGCTGAGAATATAGCCCAGAAGAAGCGTATAGTAGAGCTTTTATTTTGGAAAGAGACATTTCTCTGTAATAAACTCTCTTTTCCAAAGATGAGGGATTTCTCAATCAGATAGATTTTTTTTTAAATTATTTATACTTTTAATAAATGACAAATTAAAAAGGCATGAACATTTTTTTTTGTATCGAAAAAATATCGAACCGTGACACCAAAGTATCGAACCGAATCGTGAATTTTGTGTATCGTTGCACCCCTAATTTTTTCCTCTTCAGACCACATTATGTTGTATGGATGGGAACCTTATCATTGTGGAGTATACAGCACTATTGACCCCCAAAGCTTAATTTGTTCGATTAGTGTCATCACTGTAGGGTTTGGCCCAGTTGAAAAGGTAGGCGCTGCTACACGACACAAATGTAGCGCGAAATGCATTTTAAACCGTGCATATTACAATATTTGAACATTAGCGAACAAACAAAAGGCATGCATTCAAGCAGCCGCATGATAAAATAAGAACCATTTATACAGCACACATTAAGAATCAGCTTACAGTGAAGTCGGCTAACGGACTGATTCCTGATGTCAGTGACTGTGTTCTTTGTAGGAATGCTGCTGGTAACTGCCGACACCCTGGGACATGACTTTCACGTCTTCCAGATCCTCACCCACCCGTGGGCATCGTCGCAGAGTGCCGTTCACCATCTCTATACGCTGCATCGTGGGGAGACTGAAGCCAAGGTCTGAAACAGACTCAAACCTACACGCACACTGCAACCATCCACTGGGAGTAATAGTACAGATATTTAATGAGTGTTTAGATTGTATACACATACACATACATTCTAGTCAAATGTAGTAAGTTGTGCACTTGTATGTAAGTATAATTATTACTTCTTCCTGTCAAATCACTGCAATATGATTAATGTAGATAGTGAAACCAAAAAAAGGGTAAGAACAAAGGTACGGTATTACAAACGTGTTACTGAAACATTTTAAACAAAACACTATTACTGCTCGTCCCTCCATAGAACAAAAGTATGTGTAATAGTGACCATGAAATTTAAAAACATTAGCGTGATACATAAGGTCAACAATAGAAAGTAATGCATTTATTTATCCATCAACCTCATTTTTACTACCTCGCTGAGCTGTGTTGGCAAAGGTCTTAGTGTAGATGGCTGCACCTTCCTCTCCCTGACTGTCTCCTTTGGCTGCTCAGGGGATATTTTACCAGCTCAAAACCATAAACATTCCAGGCTGTCCTGGTTCAGCTCAGAGGTTTTCTCCTCATATATTTTAGCACGAAACCTAGGTGGTGAAGAATAATCTTACTGAGATACCTGGACCACCGGAACTGAGAGCTACTCTCCGTCTCTCCAAAGATGAAACAATCACTATTTCATGACCATACTGTGGGTAGGAATGTAGATCAACTGTTGAACTCACACCTTTTACCATTTATTTAATGACTTAGTTATCCTCAGTTGTTTCTTCATTTCCTTTCAGTAGTAGACAGGAGACGACCCTTCCCTCAGCTGTCCAGTTTGAATGAGATCCAGGTTTGGACCAGTCCCCCTCCAAACTACATTCCCATTTAAACAGATATATTTATGAGAAAAATACACGATTGGTAAAGAAAAACATTCATCCAGTTTATAGACAATAACATGCTCCTCCCCCTCGATGAACTGCAACATTTAAACAGCATTAAAACGTTACCTGTGTTGTTATTCTATACAATTTAGCATAATTGTGTTTTTAAAGTACGAAATCACAACAACAGTTACCTGAAGTTGCTTTATATTGTAAGGAAAGACCCTACAGTAATACAGAGAAACCCCAGCATTAAGACAACCAATGAGAAAGCGTTTGTGAAAAGTGGGAAGGAAAAACTCCCTTTTAACAGGAACCAGGCTCAGGGAGGGGCGGCTATCTGCGCGACCAGTTGGTGATGAAGGGAGACAGAACAAAAGACTTACAGAGGAAGAGAGCCAGAGATTCATTTTAACTAATGATTAAATGCAAAGCTGTGTACAGATACATAGTGAGTGAAGAAACACTCTGTGCATCATGTTGAAGCGTAACAAACGGAGCTGATTTAAACCTAACCTTTACTTTATCAAAAAAGAAAGTTTTAATTAAAGAGGATGTCTCTGCTAAAATCTTGAGTTATGACACATTATTACATGTGGTCATACATTAGGGATGCACCGATACCGATACTGGTATCGGGTATCGGGGCCGATACTGTAAAATGTGTGTGTACTCATACTCGTAAAAGTTAACCGATACCGTGAACCGATACCAACATATTTCATTAATCAGAGGGTGGCTTGTCATTTCTGTTGTAGTTTTTTAGATTGGCCACTAGGGGGCCAATTATTATTTTATTTATTATTTATTTTATAATTTTTTATATTTTATTATTTATTTAATAATAATTATTTTGTTTGTTTGTTTACAATATGGACACTCTGCAATAATTTAAAAGTTTATTTTATTCTCAAACCTAATTTGTATTTATTTTATTGGAAACAGAAGTGTTTATTTATTATTCTGAAAGCTCGAGACAGTGCCAATAGTTCAGTGATATTTTGTAAAATTACAATGTGGAGACTCTGCAATAATTTAACAGAAGTGCTTATTTTTCACTTGAAATTTTTTGTGGTCATTTTTATTAAGATTTTATTTTTTATTGGCAGGGAATATAATAAAACCTGTCTTCCAATTAATTGTATTTGTGTGTGTGTGGTAGAAGTATCGTTTTTTGTACTCTGTATCGGCAAGTACTCAGATCCAAGTATCGGTATCGTATCGGTTTGAAAAAATTGGTATTGTTGCATCCCTATCATACATTTAATAATACTTTAGGGAGAGAATAGAGTATATTGTGCAGTATATTAGCTGTGGGCAGCTAATTTTCACCACCTACACTTTGACACTTTCACTAAATGTATGGTCTATAATAATGAAGTAAAGGGATATTGTAAATAATTTAAGAAAACAATGAAAAGAAAAACAGATTGTAGTTCTCAAGATTATTTTTAGTTTGACTTTTTCTCATTAATTACAGTAGAAAGGAGAAGTGCTTGCTCAACAAAAGTACTTCAGGCCTTGTTAAGTTCAGGATTATTGACTGGGAACACACAGCATCACGTGCACACACACTCCTACAGCCTGCCTGCAGTTAATGTATGACCAAACGTCAGGTCTGCTGACTGGCTGCACACTGAGGGTGCTTTGATCCAAGCCCTTGTAAACACTGAATGCCGGCCCCTGCCTGTGTTTGGGACAGGGGTTATCACCACAATAACACACAGACACACACACCACACACACACACAGAACTCAGAAACATACTGGGAGTCATAAAGGTTGAGTAAGGTAGGTGGAGGTGGACGCCTTATCTGTCTCCAGCGACCAAACATGCGGCTGGCTGTCAGTGACCCGAGGCCAGGTAAACAGACCTGCAAGCTGATAACAGCTGTAAGGGGCTGAAGGCGGAGCAGAAGGTGGATGAGCTCAGAGCCACGAGGCTCTTCTACTAAACTTAACAGTCTGTAGCATCAATTGATGTCCAGTTTTTTTTTTTTATTTGTGCTTCAGTAATGAGGCTGCTCTGTGAGAACACAATTTCTTCAGCCTTTATTTACAGCAGTGGTTCCCAAACTTTGTTTTACAAGAAAAGTGTTCGTGCCCCCGCGCGTGCACACGCATGGACACACCCTCCAACCACACACACCCATATTTTGCTCCATTGCGGTTAATAAAATGCTTTTCCATCGTTATAGATCAAATTAGGTTGCCGTAACAATATTGACAAACAGAGGCCTGTTATGTAAATTTTGCGATCGTAGTTAGTCTGTCAAAGTGAGAAGTATGAGGCGTCCGATGCTAACAACCGCATAAACCCTCGTTAATCGTCCATCTCATGCCTCCGTGTGTTTATCTTGTCACATCTTTGTCACATTCTCGTCATTCTTTCAGACTTGTTCTCAGGTCAGCTGAGGTGCTTAATCTTCACTACCTGGTGTGACTGATTTAAAAAGAAAAACAAAGGCATTAAACTCGTCTTATCATCTTCTGACTGTCACACATGTCATCGAGTACTTTGTTGGAAAATACAAGGGAGAGCTATCCAGTCTTTCAGGAATGTGCTACCTCCACATCAGCCCTCGCATGTGACTGAAAGCAGATGCATTCCACCTTTTTGAGATAACATTTGACAAATGTTTGATATGTGGATGGTTGTCACACCATGAAAGTACAATTATAGCCACCCTTCAGGTAATCCCCCACCTGATCGAAATGGCCATGATATCCAGGACCCATTTACTGTTGGAGCCCTGACAGGTCTATTATGACCAATTACAACACACACAAAGTAGCCCTTTCTCATCTCTGAGTCATCTCTTCTAAGCTACAGCAGAGGTCAGCCCTCCTCTTTCAGTCATCTTTGTAAAGTAAAGTAACTGTCTGGTATGCAGAGGATGCCCCATTAACTGTCATTGCTGGGGACAATTACCTCGTCTGACCTGGCAAAAGATTAGAAAGGCCTGGAGGGACAGAGCTTTCTCTTTGGCTGACTGAGGAGTCAGGCATTCCTCTTGTAAACTTTCTCCTGGATCTACACTCTCCAGCCTGCCATATAGATATAATATATATGTGTATTATTATTATTTTATTTTTTTAAAGGCATGCCAAATGATAGATGCAGTTTCAGCGCACAATCATTTCATCAGTCTGTCACCTTATCTCTTTGTCTTTTCATTTTCTCGCACTCTCCAGTGCTTGTATTGTCTCATGCAGCCTATTTGTCTGGTTTCCTGCATGTCCGACGTGCTCGGGGAGATCCTATCTTCTCTTGAATGTCTGCTCCCTGAGTGTTGGAGAAGAGCAGCTAAATAAGGATGCCATTTTTCTTGGTCGTTTATTTTATCGCCGAACCATCTCATATCTTATTGTCACCTCTTGCAAAAACTGTTGTGTGTTTCTGTCGGGCTAGTCGACATCTCAGTCATATCTCTTGATCTCTGCGATTAATACTATAGCCTAGTGACACTAGAGTTAGTTGCACTTTGGAGTAGTTTACTTTTGCGTCCATGTTTCTGTGCTGAATAAAATACGCAGGCGTGTAAATATATTTTACACATTCATCAAGTTATTTTGAGACCATCCATCCACTTTCTGCCACAGGTCTGGGTCACAGGGACAGCAGAGAAGCCCAGGCCTCTCTATTCAACGATGGGATTATTTTGAATTGTGCACAAATGATAATATGCCAGTGTGGAAAAGCTTTTTATCTTTGCCAACTGTCTCAGCTGAAAGAAGCTTCATTTCAACACTGTACATTCTCTGACCAGCAAATCTGAAATCAAGGTCCACTGTAAACCCAAGTTTGGGACAGTAGGCTTTCCACACTGTCCCAGAGCCATCCCACCAGTGATATAGGACCAAAGATTTAGGAGGTTTACAGCCCTCCGAATACTTAGTTTCTCAAGTCACTTGGTGTGTAGTTTGTATGGAGTGGGCATCATTCTGTTTTAGGAGCGTATACACCTGAGGATCATCCACATAGAAGTGGCTTCTAAGAATGAAACTGAGAGGCTGCAGATACAGAGAAAAGATGCCCAATGACTGATCCCTGAGGATGTAAGATGGTTTAGACCAGGGGTCAGCAACCTTTAACACCCAAAGAGCCACTTGGACCCGGTTTCCACGCAAAAGAAAACACTGGGAGCCGCAAATACTTTTTGACATCTAAAATGAAGATAACACTGTATATATTGTTTTTTACTTTTATGCTTTGTGTGAACAACTAAGGTGTGTTGCTTATGAAATCCATGAAGTTACAGAGAAAATTACATTTTATTTATGTGATTAACACATTTTGAACTCTTAAAGAAATATAACAAAAAGGAAAATGATCCATGTAGGAAAGAAAAACTGTTGTCAGCCACCCTCATATCGCCTTTGGGCTTTTGGAGCCTTGACCTGAATTTTAAAAAATAATTGGAAAAAAGCTCTATGCTACTAAATATTTGCAAAATTCTGCATAAATATTTATTTATTTACTTATATTTATTTTACATGGTAAATGTGTGTGGCGGGGCGTGGTCTGCAGCGCCGCTGCAGGGGAGGCGGATGCACCTGAGCTGCACCCGCAATCACGCCTCGCCGCCTGCTCTCTTTGCTGTTGTGTTGTCGGGCTGTGTGCGTACAGCAACCATGTGCGTACAGCAACCGTGTGTGAAAAGCGGTCAATAAAGAGATGCTGAAAAGCGTGTTCATGCAAACATCGTCGGGTCTGCTGTGATATGTTTACAATGGAACTTCTGCTCCTGAACCTCTGCGCACAGTGAAGTCACTTTCATCTTTACGCAGGACTGTAAGCTGTCGTCTGTGAGGTGTGAGCGCTGTTTGTTTTAACATAGTTCACGGTGGAGAACAGCTGCTGACATAATGTGGATCCGAAGATCCATAACTGGCCTATCTGGGGTCGAAAGTCTCGGTAAATGCACGGCGTTTCGGCGGGTACACCAGCTTCCGCGAGTGTGATGCTTATTTTGAGCGACGAAAAATAGTAAAATATAATTTTATTTTTATATTTAAATATCACAATAATCTTTCAATTTAGAACTACAAGTTAAAAAGAACTAATACAAAAAATACACTTTAGGTAAATACTTGTAATTTATTTTCCCAAACCCCTCGGAGCCGCAGTATAAGGACTAAAGAGCCGCAGGTTTCCGGTTTAGACTAACACAAAAACATTCTGTCCTGTTTTTACACGTCGACCAGCCTTAAAAACTGTTTAATGGAATTTTCAGAAAGAAAGAAATCATGTTTCATGTGGTATGTGTCAATATTTCCACCACTGATGCTTACGGTGTGACATTTACCTGCTCTGTTTTTTGTCTGTGATCTTTTTCTCCTGTCTGGATCCAGGTACAGGACATGTGTTTCAGCCAGGACAGTCGCTGGGTAGCCGTCAGCACCCTCCGCGGCACCACACATGTATTTCCCATCAACCCCTACGGCGGTGCACCGTGTGCCCGGACTCACATGTCCCCACGTGTGGTAAACCGGATGTCGCGCTTTCAGAAGAGCGCTGGATTGGAGGAGATTGAACAGGAGCTGAACAGGGCAGCTGCTTTAGGAGGAGGAGCAGGAAGTCTTGCAGGAAGTGGCTGCATCTTAGGTGGAGGAGGCATCGGTGGGCGCTGTAGCCCCATACCTGGCCTGTCCAGCAGCCCCTCAGGGTCTCCATTACATGGTAAGGAGCTGGGAGGGTGAAGAAGTGAGACGCTTATTGATGTTTCAGTTTTAGAAGTCCAAGTTGGCGTCTCAGCAGTAGAGTTGTGGTCAGAAGTATACATACACACAGTCGTTTCTTTCTTTGTTTTTAAAGGTGAAATGATCGTATATATCTTTAATCACTTTAAAAAACAAGAATTGGGTGTACAAGTTTCAATTTTGGATCTCCACAGGATTTGATATTGATGCAGAGCAGCAGAACGTATCATTCATCCAACTTCAAAGTGCTTTAATTACACAGCCGTTCACTGGTAACAATGAAAACTGTTAGAAAGAGCAGATTTAGGAGTTTTAAGTGGTTGCCGGTTGGTAGCATAGCAACAGCTGTGACTCCTGACATGCTCAGACGGGTGTGAGTATTGTGTGGACACATGCCGCTTCCAGAGGGGACACACTGAGCAGTGTGAACATTGTGAGTTTTGTATGTAAAACTTTATATTCAGCCACGTGTTTCAAAAATTACTTACTTGGCTTCTGTGTCCATTTCTTAAAAAATAGAGCTTTTTAAAACTGGATTATTCTTTTTGAAACACTCTGTATATTAGCGAGTAATAAATGTGTTAGTCATGATGTAATACATGATTGTTCCAAAACTAGATGATCTCTGTAAACTAAACAGTAATTCTCATCTAATCTGGTTATGTTGACACATTCACGTCCTGAGAACAGACCACGGATTCCACCCAACACTGTTTACCAGCTGTGATATACTTGGAAGTTTAGCCCTGAAAGTTCATTAGACTCTATGAGGGTTTTTTTCCAGCCCTCATTTTTGAGAATAATTTAATCGGGCAGCAAACGTCATAGAGAGTTTATATAAGTTAACAGGAAATCCAAAAACATGATTCTGTTAGTTTACTCATTTACTTTTCGCAACTTCAAAAATAAGGTACATGCTGACCCATGAAGTTTTGATGCAGTTACATCCTCACATACCGAGTGCTGAAACCAGTGTGTAATGTGTTTACATCATAAATGACTTAAATTACCTGTTTTCATTTTTAATTTTGATTTATTGAAACTTTATTTATACAGGAAGTTCCACTGAGACAACACAGACCTGTTTCAGACGAACATATTAAAATGCTTCAGGTTGACTGTTTTTAACACATTTCTATGCCCTGGCTTTTAACACACTATGACCCAAGCATTTTAGTCTTATTTGAATTAGTTTAGTTATTGTTTTAATTCTTTTACTGTCCTATTATTGTTTTTTATTGTTATTATTGTATTACATTGTTGCTTTTTAATACCATTTTTATATTGTTAAGCACTTTGTGCAGCATCCGCTGTTTGAAATGTGCTATAGAAATAAATTTGACCTTGACCTTAATGATCAGTTGACAATTACATCAACAACATAGTTTACAAACAGCAGCTTTTGTTAGTAATGCCTTAGCGGCCACGTTAGTGTTACTTACACTGTTGTCGACTTCTGCAGAGAATCTTTGTATAATCTAAGATATAACCTAACCAAGTGGCCAATGCCGTTCCCAGCATTTATACTTGTGGGTAGGGATGCACCGATACCGATACTGGTATCGGGTATCGGGGCCGATACTGTAAAATGTGTGTGTACTCATACTCGTAAAAGTTAACCGATACCATGAACCGATACTAACTTATTTCATTAATCAGAGGGTGGCTTGTCATTTCTGTTGTAGTTTTTTAGATTGGCCACTAGGGGGCCAATTATTATTTTATTTATTATTTATTTTATAATAATTATTTTGTTTGTTTGTTTACAATATGGACACTCTGCAATAATTTAAAAGTTTAATTTATTCTCAAACCTAATTTGTATTTATTTTATTCCAAACAGAAGTGTTTATTTATTATTCTGAAAGCTCGAGACAGTGCCAATAGTTCAGTGATATTTTGTAAAATTACAATGTGGAGACTCTGCAATAATTTAACAGAAGTGCTTATTTTTCACTTGAAATTTTTTTGTGGTCATTTTTATTAAGATTTTATTTTTTATCGGCAGGGAATATAATAAAACCTGTCTTCCAATTCATTGCATTTGTGTGTGTGTGTGTGTGTGTGTGTGTGTGGTAGAAGTATCGTTTTTTGTACTCTGTATCGGCAAGTACTCAGATCCAAGTATCGGTATCGTATCGGTTTGAAAAAATTGGTATCGTTGCATCCCTAATTGTGGGTGGTGTTTTATGTGTTAATTACCTTGTGGCTGTGGCCTGGTGTTATATGCTGCTCTAGCCATAATAGAAACAAATGCAGTCCTGGGCCTTTTCCCTCCTGGGTCCTCACACTTTGTTGTGGTCACGTTTTTTCTCCGTAGGCAAATCTGTATGTTGTTTCTTCAGACGTGAAATCTCCAACCAGGAATCTGCTGTTGTCTCCGAGTCCTTGTATTGAGGGTATGATTGTTGTTCCTTATATTTGAGGCAACAGTTATTTTTCTCTCACAGTTCCTTTTGCAAACTGCAGCAGAAATGCATAAGAGGAAACAACTGTACTGAGCAGGCCAATCACAGTAGCTGTGGCCTCCATTAACGCAACAGTTGGTGACATTCCTAGGACAGCGCACGTTAGGTGACGACACAGTTACTGCGTACATACGGCACCCTCTAACACGTTAGGCAGAGAGGGGGCAACCTTTGCCTTCACCTAGAGATGTGTTTCTGTCCACGTGACGACTGTAAGCACAACAGTCGCTCTTTTTCAGCAAGCATCTCTCCGTCTTGTCGTGATTGTGCGGCGATATAAAAATGGCGAGCTGAATGGAGTGTTACTTCAGGTTAGAGATTGCTGCAGTGGAGTCTGTGTGTGTCTGTGTGCATGTGTGTTTGTGTTTCCAGTGACTGGTTGTCACAAAAGCCACTTTTCCAGGGACTCTGCCACAACCTTGTCTCCCTTGTTTGTCAAACACTATTGCAGGCTACTCACACGAGCTGTGTGTACCTTTCTGACTGATAAACACAGACTTTGTGTAACCTGCACTGTTTGACCCCAAAGGTGTTACTGGGAGTAAATTATCACAGTTTCTACGAGTCATGGTCTTCCTGGAATATCGCTGAGCTTTGATAAATGTGCTGCTGCCGGTAGCGGGTGGATAACTTGATAAACACTTCAGAGAACCACATGAGTGGGAATCGATTGGTGGGTAATTCTGCATGTTTAGTAGAAGAGGTTTGAAAACTTAAGTCGTGTTTTTTCGTGACGTTTTCATCTTACCGCCGTGGAAACAAGCTCCTGAACTTTAAAACGCTGTAACAAGCAGTTCATTAACTTCAAAAGTGAAGGTCATGCGAGCAGATGTGTGATCACAGAGCAGTGTCCTCCTTTGGATATGTACACACTGTTATTTATTCCATGTTGTGTTCCAGCGAAAAGTGTTAATGTGCTGAAGTAAAATATTTAGATGGTCAGTGTTGTTTGAACCTAACCTCTTGCAGTTGGAAGATAAATATTTAAAATTGTGTCTTATCATATCTAACAATTTTCTCACTGTATCCTGTGACCAGGCTTTTTGTTTTTATCTGATGTATTCCCAACGCCATATCAGATGAACTCGCTTCACTTCACTTTATCTTTTGCTGGATGTTATTAGCTCAGTGGATGTTGTTGCAGTGTTTTCTGTTCACTTATTTGAACTGTCGATATGAAACATCTGTTTAACCCAGAGGCATTACAAGCCTTATAGTTCTGAGTTCAGTCGATTCGATGCTGTTCTCTTTTTCCTGCTGTGGTTCACGAGGTGCGGCTGCTCGTCTGCTAAGATTGGTCACTCTGAGTGCAATCGCACCCTCCGTGCGTTACACTGTGGCATCAACGTAAACACTGTTTCATACCATATTAACGGTCGCTGCTGTGGAGGCACCGATTCCCATCACTGGACTACTTGGATACTCACATACGGCAGAAATGTGACACCATAGTCTGGTCTCAGTCTTTTACCTTCGTCTGCTTGTTTGTGCAAATTATACACAGTTTAAAAACACGTATTTGAAAATGAAACTGAAACTGAAATGAAACTTTTCAAGGCTTTGGGTGCCTTGAAAAGCGCTTTATAAATCCAATCCATTATTAATTAGAAGCCAAACAAAGCCGTTCAAATTCTTATGTTAGCATCCGATTGTTACGCCCCTCAAAGTGGCAATGCAAGAGCGTCCAGCTGTTGCTAATTGACCACACCTGGGGAGGTGTGGATAAAGGCTCTCTGGGAGGGCACACCAGTCTTTGTCTTAGTGGTACCAGCTATTGTAGCTAACGTTTTATATCACTTAAAATAAAACCTTCTCTCTGGGAAATCTGGTGTTAGTCTCCATATTGATGCTGGGCTTTTGAGCCGGGTCGTAACAGCAGTTGAGAGTAAAAGCAGCCACAGCCTTTGCAATGCTGTAAACTGTAAAACCAGACCCAGACATGCAGACATGGGGAGAACATGCAGATCTAACTGTATCTGGTTATAAAAAGGAAAATTACCTATACAGACTTACACTGTCAGCCATGTTTATTGCATGAAAATACCCAAATTTTGAGGTGGACAGTTTCAAACGAATGAGGAATCACAGTTTATGAAGTTTATTTTGTAAATGAAAATGTGTTTGAGTTTGTTGGGCACTGTAGCAGATTACTGCTCGAGGTCAATCTGCTAAAAGACCGAATAAATATTTGGAGGGTTTAGCGTCGTTATAATGAAATCCATTAAATTTTTAGGTGTTTCACAATACTGAACACAGGCTATTTTTCTGAATAATAGCAATAATTGCCATAAATATTATAGATGATCCATGTTTCTCATCCTACGCCCAGCACTGTGCCGCCCAAAAGTCTTCAAATAGTTGATCGAAGATGCTGGGCTGGCACATGAGGTTTCAGGGTCTCCTGAGTGGCTGTGCCCTTGCTTTCTTTGTCCTTCCTGTCTTCCTCGTGTAGCTCCCCAACCCCCCACCACACGTACATGCATGGACACATTCCTCCACGGTGTGAAAAATAGTTCATCAAACATTAAAAGGATGTCTGGAGAGTCACTGCTGTGCTGCGACGAGAGACAGAGAAGCACAGAAACATCAAAGTGGGCTCGGAGGTGAAAGTGACTTAGCAAAGTAATGAGGTGCAATTGAGGAAAAATGAAGAAGAGATAGAGCAGAAGGAATAAAAGTGGGAGGGGGTAGGCGACAGAAGCAGGGAGGAAAAGATAAGTTTGTAGTAGCGGTGCTGAAAGCCGGGGTCTCGGGGAGCGTGGTCGTAAATCACACTTTGGTTTCAAAGGAGAACATTAGGGCCACCTGTCAACAATTAGTCCACACAGGGATGCCTAACTGTGTGTGTGCGTGTCTAGGTGTGTGTGTACATCTGAAAAAGAGATACCTGTGGTAAGATATATAAAAATGAGCTGCTTTTTCCCTTTGGAGAAAGTTTGACTTAACTGTAATGTTCAAAAGGTTGGTCGGGTTTGACATGACATCAATTTAAGAATTGCCAAAAAGTGCCTATTTCAGTAATCCATTATCAGCTGTGACCTGTGGAGGAAGGTCATTTAGGTCTCTCTGTCTTTCTCTGTCCGTCTGTTTTTGTTTTTTTTTGAAGATAAATTGGCTCCGAGGCATCCTGCCTCATGTAAATTTAGAAACCCAGCCCCTACCGCCACCAGCGTTGATAAAACTCCATAATTCTCGCCGGATGCAAACACATCGAGTCACATTTGCTTTTGTGTTTACCTCCCGGCCTGTTTTTGCAGGCTGGGTGTGAATTTTGGGTAGCGAAGACGTTTTTCTTAGGCTGGCACAAAGCAGCAGGGTGAGGCGAGCTGGGGCCGGGCCACCTAGCCACAACAGCTGCCCTGTGATTGTCGCCAGCGAGGACAGCGTTGATTTTTGGGAAGGAACTGTAGAAAAGTACACATCCTTCTCAAAGCTGCCAGCCTCAGGCCACCGGCACACCTAAAAATAGAGCCTGCAATTGGCCGGCTTCTTGTCACTGTTAAAATCTGAAATGGCTATTTATGTCCTTGTGTACAGTACTTTTCTCTCCCCAAAGCCTGTCCTCTGTGCGATCGATGTATTGTCATTTGAGGTGATGACCCATAATGTGAGCGTCCCATGCTGTAAAAGTGTGGTTTGTCTGCGGCGCAGCTCATACAAGGCTAGATTAGTAAGTGCATATTCTGTGCACAGGGCAGAGGTTATTGAGGCTATACCAGGCACATGGCAGCCGCTGCAGACGTTTTATTATTCAGATGTCTTTCAGCTCCAACCGCAGTACTGTATAATACAGCAGCGTGTGGAGGGAAAAAAGCAGCTTGATCATAATAATCTAAAAACCCGCTTTGATTTTTGGTTTGCTTTGACTTCATATTTTTACTGCGCCGTAGTTCTGAGCAATACCTAGAGAGGAGGTTTATCTGCTGACCGAGGGTCCGTTTTTCTACCGTCCACATGAAATGCTGTGAAACGTCCCGGCTTTCCCCTTTTCTGCAACATGTTTATGACAGTTATGACTCGGTGTGCATTTTTTCACATGCTTGGGTGCCTTTCATTGTATACATAGCACCAGTAATACACTTCCCAACCATAAAACATCAACACAGGGCTATTAGTCAGTGCAGCAGATTTGTTTCCCCGCAAAGCAGGAGCCCCGGTGGTCCGATCATACGGCCATCTGGGCCCTGGCGCTGGTTCAGAGAAAGAGGGGGAGGCGAAAAACAAGGTGTGACGGGAAACTGTTAATTCACTTGTTGATAAAGGGACACTTCCTTTCTGCTATTAGAGGCTGACGGGTTGCTTATTTGGGTTTGGACTTTTGTTTTATCTCGCCCTCCTCCTCCTCCAGCGCTCCCCTTCGTCAGTCATCGTCCCGTGGTGAAAAACACCAACGCTGTGCTGAAGCCGATGCCAAGGAAACATTACCTCATAACTGCTGGCGTGTGACACGTATGTGCACGGCCTCGCGCTGACCTTGTTTTTAACAGCGTAGTTTACCTTAAGTCAAACAGTCGCAGCGTACAGAGAGAAAATCTAGAACGTTTGGTAAGATACGATAGATGGCTTTAACAGAGGAGGTCGGGATTTTAATTTCAGTAACGTGTAAACTGCACGAACCAGTCGGATGGATTACTTGTCCAGACTTTAGTCGTCATAATGAGCTGTCCGCCTTGGATCGGAGTCCGGCCTGAGGCTGAGCTAGCCAGCATTTGTAAAGGGACCACATGCATGCCATTTCAGATTTTTATTTCTTTATTTTTAATTTACTCTCTGATGTGGTTATACCATCTATACCATCTCCATGGCTGCTGACCTCACCCAGATATCAGCGATATTTAGCTGACGCATGTCCAAATGAGTGGACACATACTTTCCAGCCATTTGGTGCAGTTCATGCTCACGTGTAGTAAAACGATGGTCAAATATATTGCAGCAGATATGCTAACCCTGCTCTGTCCCTGTAACGATCCAAAAAGCGTTTTTAGATTTTTATCAGTCAGTCTGTTTGATGCCTAAAATGAAAGACTTGAACTTGTTACATTTATTCATCATCAGTTCTCACTGATTTGTTACATTGTCTACAACAAAGGTGTCAAACTTGCCAAATTTGGCCTGCAGCCTAATTACATTTGGCCCATGACGCCAATACTAAATTACTATCAGAGCTGGCCTACTTGTATTATACAGCTAATATATATATTGTTTAGTATTAAGCTTTGCTTGTTCCATATTCAGTTTTTCAGCAAAACTTGTTTGAGTCCATAAGAAAAGATTCATTCTTAAATCTGGAGGAAGATTTTTTTTTCAGTAAATATTAACGTTAGCCCGCGACTTTGTTAAAGTTTTGAATTTTGGCCCACTGTGTGTTTGAGTTTGACACCCCTGATCTACAACATCAGCTTATAACCAGCCATATTTTTTATTGGTTTATATTGAAACTCATGTTCATTTTTTTAGATTAAACATAGTGATGCACAAAGAACATGATGAATCATATTAAACTTTTATTATTTTATTATTATTATTTTTTTAATTTACTCTCTGATGTGGTTATACCATCTATACCATCTCCATGGCTACTGACCTCACCCAGATATCAGCGATATTTAGCTGACGCATGTCCAACCTCACAAATGAGTGGACACCTAACCCTAACTCTATCTCTTGTCCCCTGTAACACTCCAAAAAGTGTTTTTAGATTTTCATCAGTCAGTCTGTTTGATGCCTAAAGTGAAAAACTTGAACTTGTTACATTTATTCACCATCAGTTCTCACTGAGTTGTCACAGTGTCTACAACATCAGCTTATAACCAGCCATCATTTTTTCATTGGTTTATATTGAAACTCATGTTCATTTTTTAAATTAAACATAGTGATGTACAAAGAACACGATGAACCATATTAAACTAAATGAAATAACTGGTGGAGGGGACAGATTTTACTTTGTACTTTTCAAATGTATGAAAAAAAAGTTCTCCAGCAGAAATAATATCTGTTGACATTTAAAACTTTCCAGTAACTTTGTAGAGTGGACATAAAAAATAATTTTAGGTTCACTGGGTCAGCAAAAGTAATAAAATTGTGCGTCTGCATGCGTCTGTGACCTCGCTGTGGCGTAGTTGACAGCCGAGTTTATCAGTTTCTTACCTTTCTTTGACCTTGTCCTACATTTTCTGTACGCACAACAACAACACAAGGATGCACATGGTAGCACTGTAGCTCTGACATTTTATCAATGACAGCAACGTTACTTCCTGTTCTTTATCCTGAGACATTTGTGTCGTGGTTCTGTGTCTCAGCTGAAAGTTGGAAATAGATCAGAGTCATTGATGAATTTGGGAAGAATAAGAAGGAAATAAACTTTTGAGGAGGTGAATAATAAAATGATTCTAGAGGTGAAGAAGCTGTTAATTATTTCAAGTGGACTGTTTCATTACCACAGTGATCCTCCGTGTGGCGCTGTGTGGTCAGGATTGTCTGCAGAGGGAGGAGCAGAGCAGGCAGGCCGAGCTCCGCAAAGAGACGCACAGAGAGGAAAGGACTCGTAAAGCCTGACTTGTTGCTGCAAGGATTTCGCCTTGATACAAATCTAACAACACAGAGAAAGCAGGGTAATTTCTCTGGACCCTTTTTTATGAATGGTCACTTCCTCCAGCTAAAACAACTCGCAGCCCTCCTTTGTAGGTTGTGTTTTTTTAAAAGGCAGTCTAAACACTTATCCGGTGAATGTGGGGCCTCTTCTTGACCTCTTCTCCTTTTCAGTTCTAACATATTTAGAAAATGAGAAAGACGCAGATACATTTGAAATGAGATGTTTTATACAACAGCAAAGACACTTTATTTCTTCTCTGAGCGGCCTTTGTTTTCATAATTCGCCTCTTTTATTGGCGACACAGAAACCAGCTTCACCTCTAAATCCTGCTGTATAGATCTTAATAATTGAAACGACAAATTACTTGTCAGCAGGAAATAGGAATTGGCAAATGGCTTCCTACAAGGAGCAGATGTTCTTTTAAAAGCGTTTTTCCCTCGACCTGCCGTGCAGTCGAGAGGATTTGTACATTACTCAGTACATTTGATTTAACAGTCGTGTGCCATCAAAGGTAAGCTAGTGTTTGCGGATCGTGTTTGTTGCCGGCTCCGGCGGCGGGATTCTCCCTGCGGTCGTCGGAGGAGCCAGAGCCCAGCTTGGCTTGAGTCAATAAACGGAGAGCTCAGCGTAAAACCACACAGCAATCGAACAAGCTGTTTACCCTGAAAATTAGCCTTCCCCTCTACTTTTAAGGCTTTTAAACCAACCAAAAATACACAGCGCGAGGAATATGTATCTTGGCCAGCATTCGGGCTCCGCCAGAGACCTCTGTCCTCTTTATAGGAACCCTAATAACTCAGCCTCCGCAGCCACTAACCCTCTCGTCACTGGCTGCACTCATCATTATTTGATTTGCAAAATTGTAAGGTAGAGATAAAGAAATAAAGCTGGCTTGCCATTACACACAGGCAGCACTTGTGGCTTACAGCTTATTGCCTGCCATGTGAACAGCACACGCTCTGAAAAGCCAAAGCCGTCCATTGTCACACAAATCGATAGATTTTACATCCTGCTTTTGTTCTGTGCAGCACTTGGATCCTTATGCTTAAAAATCATTTCTATATGAATTCTGAAGCTTAAATCCTTCAAACGTTTCTGTTCGGTCATCTTTTTAATGCAGGGTGTGTGTCCGTGTAAAATATGCATTAAATAAAATGTCAAACATGCTGTTGCTGCTAAAAAATGTCTCTCAGATTCTTTTTCTTCATAATTCAAACCGAGCTGATTTGAGTTTAAAGGTGCACGAGCGACGCCGCGTCTTAAAAATAAAGAAGTGTGTATTAACCTGAAAGAAACCTTTCCCTGCTTTGCCCTTAGATTCGTCGTTTGCTCGTGGACTAAGTGTTTTTGACGTGCTGTTTATTTAGACTGGGAAGTCAAAATTCTGCCTGCTGAACCCGGATCATAGCGGCCTGCAGGTTGTTACCAGCAGAACCGCAAAAAAAGCCAATCAGCACGAGATGGGGAGAAAAACACGTCCGCGCCGACGTTTCTGTTTGCGTGTGTTTAACTGCTGTAGGTGATGCTGGTCTGTTAGTGCAGACGAAAAAAGACAGGCACCGCTTTGACAAAATAATTAAAATACCAACCTCCTTCAAGATGAGAGGAGACTGAACTCTGCAGGAATGAAAACACGACGATGGCGAGGATATGTTAATCGTTTTCGCTGGACTTCACGAGTTTCTTCCATTGGCTCGTGAATGCAGCGTGAGGCGGCTGTCACAGTAATGCAGACGTCTCATTATCTCCTCTCTGTCTGTCTTATTGTTTCCTCTCCTTTGGACCGCGGGGTTATAAAAGGAGAGGCAGACAGAGTGACGGACGCAGCCAGTCTCCTCTCTGACCAGGAAGGTCAGCTTTTCCTCATTCAGCTGCAGGCAAACGCTGATCTGTTTTTAATCACGTACGCTAACACAGTTGTATTTATTTATTTATTTATGTGTTTATTTATTTATTTTTGGAGCAACTGTTGGAATCTATTAATGGCAACGGGGGGAAAATACATACTGAAAGTGTATCTTAATACCTGGCCACACACAAAGGTGAATATTTTTTTGCATCTGATTTTATTTTTCTATCGTTTTTTGTTTGCAAAAAAATTGATTTAAAACCATTTTGGCCCGACGGAAACACGCCTGCTATTATTAAAATAATACAAAAAGTTTTACTTACAAAAAGCACAATTTTAGGTTCACACTCTTCACACTGCTTTGATTGTTGTTGCTAAATTAGTTAATTTGTTGCAGATTTTTCAGCATTCAGTCAAATTCTTTCTCGTCTAACGGAGATGTTTGCTTTTCCTGTGCAGCGCGACACCTTACAAACCTCGCTCTGGTTTCTCTAACGTCTAACCCATCCCATCTTTACTGGCTCCTTCAGCCGAATCAGATGATAGATACACACTCAAACACACACACATATGGTTGAAGTGTGGGGTGTCATCCGATCCACCGGAGCCGTGTAACCCCCCCCACTCAGCTCCTCTTGCTGGCGACTCAGTCCCGTCTGATGAAGCCTTGTAAATACTGACATGCTGTAAACTCGCGGATCTGATTTCAGGGTGCTGTTTGTGTGTGTTTTTGTATTTGTGTGCATTCCTTTCACCTGATAGTTGTTAGATAGAAATGCGCGTATGTGTTGTTAGACGTGGACACGTTCCGCTTCTGTGTTTCTGTGTTTTTTGTTGGTTTTTTCCCCTCCCGCCTGCTGCTTTTTTCCCTCTTCATTACAGAACCGACTGCTCTAAGCTCTGAACAAACTGCTCCTCGGCCGTACGGAGCATGTCTGACACTAAAAGCCTCGCTTCTTCTTTCTTTTTCTTTTTTTTACCTCTGGTGTTTTTTCAGTGGAATTTAAGAAAGAAAAAAATCGTGTTCGGGCTTTTTTTTTTCTAGTTTTGCTCTTGTCGAGTGTCTGTTTTTCTAAGCTTCCTGACATGAGAAACTTCAATAAAAATACAAAATGTTCAAAAAAATTTTCCCAAATAGGGCCGTTAATAAAAGCCCCCCGTTAGCTTGCGGTTTGGGAGCTGGAGACCGGGCAGGAAGCCATTTTCACACAGGCCGCCCTGACCTCGACTCTTAACTCTGACTGAAAATAGCAGACGAGCGAGATCACTGTACAAAGAGGAAAGAGAGAGAGGGGGAAAGGGGAAACCGAGGAGATAGATACCTCAGCAACATTACCTGAGAGAGAACGAAAGAAGGAAGGAGGAGAAACAAAGCGTCCTGACTGATGGCTTTTCCACCGGTCTTCCGATTCCTTTGCAAAACAGTAAATCTTGTGAAGTTTATTTTCTTTGCAGCATCTGTGTTTTATAAGGGCTCTTTTAATTTGTTTTTACTCTGTCCAGCGGGGGATCCCCTCTCCTTTCTTTTTTACTCCCCTTTGTGTTTGACCCTTTTTATTCTTCCCCACAGTCCTTTTCTCTCACTTTCTTGTCTTCCCTTCTGCTTTTCCTCTCTCCCTCTCTTTCTCCTCCGGTGGAAGTGAGTGTTTTAATAATGCTTCCTTAGGGAACTGGAGATGGGAGAGCTGCATTTTCTTCTTCCCTGCTTTAATCTCTCACTACATTTCTGGGAAACTTGTCAGGTGGTAGAATTTGGGGACACATTGGTGCAGGTCAGCTGCTGTTGGTCAATTATTGCTGAGCTACTTTGAGCTTTCTTGAAATACTCGATCAAAGTCAGCATCCATATTTTAATAAAGCAGTACTTTTTAAAAAAAATTTAAATAATGACATTTTTTCACCATTAAATTTGTATTTAGCAGAAATAAAATATAAAGTGTCAGTAACTAGAAACCTATAAATGTAAAATACCTTTTAATGAAATTGAAATTAAAAAGCAACAAAAAGAGGATCATTGATTTATCACTGATGATAATAAAATAAAATGTTCTAATTGCTACTAATAAAATGAATCCAATTTAAATCCCATATTAAAAAGCTTTTACTATGTTTTTAAGTTCACAGAGAAACCTTCCAGCGTGATGCTCGTCAGCAGATTTAGGCCGTAAACAGAAAACGGCCTCACTGCTTCTTGCTCTGGCACACCTGCTGATCTGATCAACTCCATCACTCCTTCTTTAAAGTTTGTGTAAATATCAGAATCAGTGCAAGCTTCTCCATCAGTGAAGAATAAAACAAATTCTGCTGTTTAGTGACTCGTGCCACGCTTCCTTGTCTCCTTTCCTCGATCAGACCTGTAAATCCACAGTACTTTTCCATCAATGTCATCATTTACTCACATATACTCGTCAGGAGTTCACCGTGTTCATGCTTTTAGCTTTACAGTTGGAAAAAAGAATTGTCTGCATACATGTAGTTACATAGTATAGCTGAAAATGAATAAAAAATAACCAAAGTGTCTGTTTTCCACCTGTCACATCAAGGTAACTCATACTGATGCAAAAAGAATGGGGAAAAAAACACATTTCCATAAAGTACGCCTGCTTATTGATTTGCCTAAATGAATGAATGACCTGAAACGGCCACAGCATTAAAGAGACAGCTACGACCACAGCAGGGCAGTGGTAAGGTACTCATCATCAGGCACGAGCAAAAGTAAAACTTTTAGTGTGAATTATTTATTTGGATCTTAAAAAATAAAATTAGTTTCATGCGTAACACTAATGTACGTCCAAAACTTTAAACTAGGGTAAATAAAATGCTGATTATGTATAAGGAGAGATTTACATTCAGCTGGCTGAGGCGCTGCAGAAACCTCCCGCACCCTGAGAAGCGGTGAGGCAGCATTTACACCCACTTCATGGAGGAAATTTGGCATTGTTGTGATTATATATAAATAATGTCGTCTTTTGATATGTTTGTGGCTATATAAAGCGTTCGAGGCTATTTTGATGTTTACACCATCGACATGTTTCTGTTTGACACCCAGAACTAATTTACGTAGGCTGTGAAATCCACTTCCTGTGTGACCAAAGTTCCTCCACACAGCTTAACGTGCCAAAGTTTGTCCAGTTCGTAACAGTAAAGCTGGAAAATGATTTAAACAGAGTCTTCAGCCAAATACACGCCGGTTAGTTGAGACAGAAATAAAAGCTATTCACAATTTCAAGTGTATTGCTGTTAAGTCAAACTAGATGATCGGGTTATTGGTTGTTTGACCTTCAGAGAGTTCAAAGTATCAGAGCGATAAGTGATTAATCATGTCAAAAACTGGACGGTGTGTGGGTGTCGTTCTGTCTGCAGACAACCACAGAATTAATTCCACTGTGAGAGAATTGTGCTCGACACTTTGAGCGCTGGCAGTTTTACACTCTGTGGGATCAAGCTCAAATCCAGTTTGAGCGTGTATAGTCTTGTTGGTGTGTTTGTTTATGAAATCCTGTGATGAAACCCGCCTCACCCAGCCGTTAATCCCCAATGAGAGTTTTACTGGCTGATAGTGATCCATCATCCAAATGCTGTTGCAGAGAGACACATTCTCTAGAACCATTCTCTTGTTTAGCTCGTGCAAAGTTTTTATTACACGCTGAAATGACTGCTATTTGCATTAAGACGGAGGCTTTTTATCTTTTTGACCATGAAATGGGAAGTAAGGAAAGGAGGAATATCAGCTTCTGTCCAAAAATATCTTCAAAAGCAAAAAACATAAAAGCATTCCCCTACTGGGACAACGTCTCCGTCTCTTTCTCTGCCTCTCTGTCTCACAGCTGCAATATCATCCTCCAGTCCAAGGTCTCTCCCAGCTCCCCGAGCATCACTCAACATGTCACCTGCCTAACCTGTTGCCTCCTAACACTCCCCATCTCAGTTCCCCTCCATTGCAGTTTGCTTTTTTTTCTTTTCCACCGACTGAAATATCCTCTCTGGCATAACAATTCAAATAAGACACAGTGTTTGCTTGGGCGCACAGTCTTCAGAGCTTGTCCTTTCGCACATCGGCTCCAAGTTGCAAGCCACCTGCTTGTATTGGATGCAAATAGGGTATTAAAAGAGGGGAGAGAAACATGAGATAGCGTGACACGGGGAGGCTGAGGAGAGAGAAAGAGCGCGAAGGATAGAGAGAGAGGCTTAATGTGAGAAGAGAATGCAAATGCTGTTGAGACAAGGCAGGATGGATGCAGGAGTGCTGGATGGATGGTTGGATTAGGGGAGAAAGAAAGGCGAGGGTCAGGTGTTGGTATGACTTTTCGCCAGGGTCAAGGTTTTTCTCTGGACGACGGCAACGGAGCTGGATTTGCATTGATGGATCTTCTTTCCATGGGGATGTCATGTATCAGTGCTTGGGTACATCACGCCCCAGTCATTAATCAAATCATGGCCCCCGTCTAGAGCTATCTGTCTGCCAGGCGCTTCTCATCTGTCTACCTTGTCTTTCTCTTTGTAGTAGACTCGCTCTGCATGTCGCTTGTTTTCTTTTGCACTTGTAAATGATTTCAAATCATTTTAGATGCCCGCTATAAGGACACGCAGCAAGCCTTTAAAGTTAAAATGCAGCAAGATTGTGATAAAAGCAGAGCAGGTGACATTAGCAGCTACTAAATGTGATGGTTTGCTGCGGCGATAGTATCAGTAAGAACATGGGTCTGTTGTCTTACTCACCTGTGATTGTTAATAAACTGTAAATAAAGTCTAAAATCTTACAATCATGTATAAATAGTTACAATGACTGTGCTCACACAACATTTTGTTTTCTAAATAATTGATCTAAATAGACGCGTGCACAGGCCTGATTTCCACTCCCACTGTTTAGCGTAGCTGGATGTAGACACACCCTTAATCAGTTGTTTGCATACATCTGCTCCACCACTCTGACTATGAAAATAACAGCAAAGAAGAGAAGTTTCACATGATCGCATTGCCAAAGATCTTTAAACGGTGCCAAAGCTCGCAGCCTTCCCCACCTGCTGCTGTTGCAGTGTTTGTAACAATAATCTGTGTACTAGGGCTGCCACAAACGATTATTTTGATAGTCGACTAGTCACCGATTATTTTTGCGATTAGTCGACTAATCAGATCATCATCCATTGGACGTAAAACATACAGCTTATTGCACCAGCAGCATCTGCTCTTATATAACTATCATTAGCTTACAGCTTTAAGTGTTTAAGGTGCTAACTAAAAATAAAGACAAGATGATAGTTTATTAAATTTTAATGAAATTTGCAGATTGTTTCGTTGAAGATTAATAAACTCCTTGTTATCTAAAATATAACAGGACACCGGAGTAAATTCTCGAGCATCTCACACTTCTGATAATCAGCTGTCTGCTTGACGTTTATTCAGCTGTGTAAAAACTATAACTTTAATCTCAGCCAAACCGATTTACTCAGGAACAAATAAAATACTAAAAAAAAGCCAAACAATAACATCTTTAAGTTATCTAAGTGACTTATATATCATGTTTAACCTGAGTAGCGAAAGACGGCGGTGGGTTTGAAAACATTTGCCGGGAGTCCGGTGTTCTCACGGCTCTAGTTAGCCTAGCCCCCGGCTAGCTATCGAGCTAGTGGGTAACAGACGTCTCCGAAAACGTCGGAGCGCTTTTGTAAATATGTGGTGTCTTGATAAACTGAGCAGATATTTGAGGTTTACACAGCTACATTCTCGCCTGAAAATATGTTAAACGTTTATTTTGTGACCCAGAAAGAATAATAAGAGTAATATTAAAACTAACTAGCTGCCGCTATTGTTGGAAACTGAGCTGGGCTGCGCTATGAATTCTGGGACACAGCTTCTTCTTCTTCGGGGTTTAACGGCAGCTGGCATCCTTGTACATGCAGTGCTGCCATCTTCTGTTTCAGTCCGTTATTACACTCTTAAATCCTACTACTTATTCCTGCGTCTTTTGTGATCTTACAAAGCTTCAAACGACGCGTCGACTATTAAATCAGTCGTCGACGATTTTGATAGTCGACGTAATCGTGACTAGTCGACTAATCGTGGCAGCCCTACTGTGCACATGCAGCAGTAACACTCGCATCAGTTTATGTCGCTTGAAATGAAAAAGTCTTTAAATGCTTACATAATTTGGATTTTTGTGTATGCAAAATTAAACTAATGGCATCAGATCATTATTAGTGATCAGTGATTAAATTGTTGTCGGATTAAATATTAATTTTAACCACACAGTCCTCTGCAGAGGCCCATGCCCACACTCAGTGTCTGGAGGAACCTCTGGTACTTTATGCATACCCCAGCTTCTGTCATGCTAAATAAACTAAAAACGACTGACGCCATATTGCATCCACACTTCCTGTAGCTCACAGAGTTGGTCGTGAAGTCTGATATTACATAATAGAACCTAAACCTTCCCATGATAAATGTCCCGCATACCATTCCCATTCAGTGAGAATGTCTACACCACACACACACAGCCTTCCCGTCTGCCTCCCACCAGTTCACATATCATCTTCTGTCGGTCCGTGATCTCTAACACGGCCCGTACCAACTCGTCTTCTGTGTCTGGGGGCTTATGACAGCTAAGGACCCCTCAGCCCCGAGTGACAGCGCCGTGTTGACAGCCGGGTCAACAGCGATCATTACCCCACCGTCTCAGTTTAGCCACACCTGTTCTACAACCCGGTGTGTGCGCCTTATTTTTAAGGGTCGCGGCTGACGGCAAATAATCCATCGGGGGGCATGCGTGCACGGAGGATACTAAATTCACTGACGCCCCCGCGCACAAGCCTCCCGCTCAACTCCCCTCTTAGCTGAAGCACCATTATGGCTTTTCAGGCTGCTTCCTGTACAGATTCTTTTTTTTCTCTTTCCTCCCTCATCTGCCCTACTTTCCTCAACACAAAAGGTGCTTCCCAGGTTCAGGGGGTGTGTAGCACTTGTAGAATGTGAATGGCTTTCAGGAGTTGCCCGGGTAGGCAGTTTGACCAAGAGAGGAGCAGAGGGAAATGAAGGGCAGGTTTGCGTAATGGTCTGCTCTCCCCATGCGAAGGTCACGCGGCATTGTTGGCCAGCAGAGGTCTAAAAGACAGGCCTTTGGAGGACCACAAAGCAGAGCTTTGGCAGCACTAATGAAACTCAGAGCTACACGTTAATGATCTAAAAGACTGGACCAAAACACTCAGCGGTCCCCTTTCCGCTTGCATTCAGCCTCCTCTTGATCGCTCCTTCCAAATAATGACAAGGCACTCTCCTTCTCTACCTTTATTGTAACCTTTGATGTCTGCCTTGTTTTCTTTGTGTCTGTGTCCCCCCTCCCTCCTTTTCATTCCTTTATGTTACGTGACTGTCACTCATCTATTAAGGCAACAAATGGAACAAGGAAAACATTCAGAGAGTGTATTGTGGTGCACCCACAGGTTTGCTCTTTATTTCTTTTGAAAGCACTTGAACTTGGAATTTTCCTTGGGCCGCCTATTGAATCGGGAGGGTGCTTTTTTTAATTTTTATTCCAGTATTGTCATAGGATTACAAAACACAGTTGTATTGTAATGCACATTTCCAAACCCCTATAGTTTGGCGTTTCATTTGTAACTGTTTATTTGTAATTGTGTCTTTTCTCATTGTATTAATAGCTGCCCGTACTCGCAGCACTAAAACGAATGGTGGTGTTACTGGCATGCAGATAGTTTCAATTTCTTTTGTTTGATTTTATCAGTGTTTTCGTTACAGTTTAAAATATAACAGGGTAGGCTTAAATCTGACCGGTGAGTTTGTCAAAGGTGGGCAAATAAAACCAAAAGGAAAGAAAAGATTCATGTTTTGCTTCTGGTGATTAAATGAAACAATGTAACATTTGGGTTTAAATGTTTAGAAACTCTTCTCACAATCGCTAAAGCATCTTACTCGAGTGGGACTCATTGTTCCTTAGGAGATGTAGTTAATATAATTGTTAAAAGGGGAAGAACAATAAATATGTTAGTAACCCAATAAAAACCCTGCTTTTTGACTTATATATAAAATTGCTCTGCTAAAGAGCTAAAGTGAAAGAGTCAGTGAACTAGCTGCGGCTCTCCCTGAAGTCGCTGGTTAAGGTCATTAGACCTTGAAGAAGCCCTTTGACATGGTCTGATTATGTTTGGCTGCAGCTACACGGTGTGTGTGAGACGAGATGTGTTTCTCTGGATCGTCTGTCCGCGTGGGTGTGTTTGCGTGCGCGTGTGCGTTAGGCCTGTTGATTGGCCTTGATTAACAGACTGCCAGGCACTAGAAGCAGAGCCTTTGTAATGTACCATCTTGAGCTAGTTATTTCCAATCATTCCACAGGAGGCCTTGAACTCCGAGTTGTGTGTTTCTGCGTGTGTTACGGGCTGGGAGAGGAAGATGGAGGGCGATGTCTTCTCGTGGCCTAGTGTGCGATTTGATGTGAACGTCACATGACGTTTTAAATTTAATTCCAAGTGAGCAATATTGAGAATTAGCATCTGTAAAGAGTGCTGAACTGAAAAACCAACCGCCGAGCGTAGAACAGATGAATAATGCATGTGAAGTTGTTGATTCCAAGTGTTCTGCTGCCATTACCTGCAGTGACTCATGTTCCACTTCAGATCCATGAATAGGAGATTTGCTTGGCCTCGCCGTTAAGGGAACGCGCACGTCTGTTCGCTGCAAACGCGTTTAGTAATCCCGCATTTTCCTGTGTGTTTTCCAGCCAAACTGAGCAGCCAGGATTCGTACAACAATTTCACCAACAACAACATGGGGAACCCGCGGCTCATCCCGTTGCCCAGCCTCACTGTGGTGCTGCCTTTGGCTCAGATCAAGCAGCCCATGACCCTGGGCACCATCACCAAGCGCACAGGGTTGGTATCGCTCTCTCTCTCTCACACACACACAAATAAACCTCCTCCACAGGAACTGTAATTTATGAAGCACATGTGTTCAGCTACAAAATAAAATGATCTTATTACCTCATTACACAGAATACATAACTTTGTGCACTAGTGCTTTGGCCAGTCACTTTACTTTCTCCTCTTTATTGCCATAAACAGCAGTCCAATAAATTTCTTATTAAAAACTGTAATTTTTTAGCACGTGGATCTGTACATGATGGCCATTATCTTTCCCCTTCAGATGAAACGCTTTATTCATGGCACGTATGTAATAATTAGAGAACTAGTCCAGCTCAAGTGTTCGTTGGCGTGTTATTGGCGGCTTCGCAACCTGTGCTAAATTTACAGTTTGGCCACAGAGGAGGAAAATTTAAATCACGCTGTTGTTACATTTTCACGTTCAGTCTGCGAGTTTCTGTCTCTTCCCAGTAATCGCTTTATAAAAACAGCGTGTTGTGTCAGCAGTGGCTCTGCACAGGCCGGCGCCTTTCCTCTCTCATCTCGAGCCGACGCTCATGGACTTCTTTTGTCTCAGGCCGCCGTGTTTTTTGCATAGGGTAATGAAGCACAACACACACATGCGATCTCAGTCTGCGGGCTCTTTTGGTAGGCACAAATGCGTTCTCCGATAAAAGAAAATAAGTTCAATCCTGCCAATGATTTCAAATAACACGTGTTAGAGTGTAGCCTTGCTAGCTTTGTACGTTTGAACACGTTTAAATTGTGAAAGCACATCTGCTCTCATGCACCTCTGACTTTTATTTCCATCTGGATCTTTGCCATACATTGAAATTATGTAGTTTTAAGACCATCAACAACTAAAGCCCTTTGCTAAGTGCATTTACATACAGTACAGGTGGCTCCACAAATATGGGAAGATTTTAATATTTTCATTTAAATGTAATTTTCATGCCCTGTTTGAATGGGAAATGCTATAATGATTCAAACAGACGCCAAGGGATTTATTTTCCCGTGATATTTGATAAGTGAGCTTTGAGGATGACCCGACCCTGCGGTCAACATAAACAACATCAGGCTTTTTTTTCCAAATCATTAAGAAGACCTGCAAAGTTCATTTGTTTTGTAAAGATGATCATTGCACATGCGCTGCGGTGGTGTCCCGTGCCAGAATGATTATGAAGATGTCCTTGTCCTGGTGGTTTGCATTCTGGTTTAATTCTAGTATTTCTAGTATTTAATGATGTATAAAGACGGGCGTCTGTTGCATCCTATTGACCATTATTGTGTTTATTAGTTTATTCAGTATAAAACTCCAATCTTTAGCACAAAAAACTCTCACTAAATTACTGAGAATTGCAAAACATCAAAGTCTGTTCAGGTAAATACATTTTTCTTTTTTAAAGATGTAAATTGTGGGCGCTGGTTTAGCTCCATGGGTGAGCACGGGTGCCCAGCAGGTCGAGTCCGACCCGCGGCCCTTTGCTGCACGCCTCTCCCTCCCCACTCTCCTGTCTGTCTTCACTGTTCCTATCCAATAAAGGCTAAAAGGCCAAAACTGTATTTTGCAAGATTTATTGAAATACTCAAATCTTCAAAGTTGGGTAAAACGTTCAGGACACAGGTGGTGACAAACCTCTGATTACCGTTTATAGTTCGGTCATAGTTTCTCGTGTTCCTGTGAAATGTCTGATGATTTCAGTGTCACCTTACTGCCAGGATTCCCCTAAACTGGAGGTGGCAAGCAGAGACAGTTACACAAGTAATCTGATTACTTTTTCAAGTAAAGAGTAAAGTGAGGGGTTACTATTGCAAAAATCCAGTAAGCACGCCACGTTACTAAACTGTGGTTTTGTTTGTGAGCGTCTCGTGACAATGACGTGCGAGCGTGCGGCGTCCGTGGCAGCGACAAACGTGTGCAGATCAACAATGGATAACGTGGAGTGATGGAGAGAGTACGAAGTGGAAGTAATCACATTACTGTACGCTCTGTGTGGGAAGAAAACGTCTTTCTACAGTGAAAAATTCAACTTCAAATCTGAGCGAGCACGCTGCCACGGGAACGTGACATTCACAGAGAAACCCCCGGACCCCCCCACTGACATGACCGCTGTGGGCAAACCTCCACCTGCCCCACTCCTGCTTAATGTATAAGTTAAAAGTTGAATTAAGTTAAATGATCGATTATGCAGAAGAAAAATAATTGGGCTGAAAGGTCTGTTGCTTTATTACGTGCTCAGGTTGTGTATCATGTTTTTAAAAATTAATAAAGTAACTAATTACTTTTGAAAATGAGTAATCAGTAAGGTAATGGGATTACTTTCTTGGAGAACTAATTAGTATTTTCAAGTAACTTGACCAACACTGGTGGCAAGTTTGTAAAAAAACATCAAATTCTATATTTATTTTCCTTGTTTTCATTATTGCCACAATAAGAATATTTGATTTTAAACACAGGTGTTGTGTTTGTGTGTCTATCGGCCATATTCTCCTTCAGATTAAAGTTCACCTCTCAATTTTTAGAAATCATAATGTAACAAAGTTTAGCATAATAGTCATGAATCAAACATTCAGGTTGGTTTATGTTGTGGTTGTCCTTGACAGCTGGTGTTAATAACCCTTCTTCAGCTTCTGTTTATAATCTTCTGTTGCAGCTGCATATTGAAATATTTCTGCTTGCTCACTTTGGAGCTAGCAGGGATAACACAGCTGCTAATTAGGGGTGCAACAATACACAAAATTCACGGTTCGGTTCGATACTTTGGTGTCACGGTTCGATATTTTTTCGATACAAAAAATGTTCATGCTTTTTTAATTTGTCATTTATTAAAATTATAAATATATATTTTAACTCAAAAGTACAGTTTTTAAATTTAATGTTGCTGAAACAACAAAGTAATAAAAAATAAATCTATCTGATGGAGAAATCACTCATCTTTGGAAAAGAGAGTTTATTACAGAGAAATGTCTCTTTCCAAAATAAAAGCTCTACTATACGCTTCTTCTGGGCTATATTCTCAGCAGCATATTAAACATATCAGGTCCCCATAAGGAGAATCATGTGCTAACGGCTGTCTAAATGACTCGGGTAAAGTTTGTAGCATGTGTGCTTGTTGTTTTTGTCTGCTTCCACTTGTCTTTGCACTAGGATGATGTCAGCGTAAATGTGCAGTCATATTCGTTGTGTTCCCACTAGTGCTGTCAGCGTTAATCTGAAATGACGTTAACGCCACAACACGGCAAATCTCCGTTAACGAGCTACCGCGGATCACCCCGTGAGTGGGGCTGGACGGCGTCAACACGCTAACGAGCTAACTGCGCTAACGCACTAGTTTCCACCAATGTAATTGAGCATTGTGTGGCAC
The DNA here is from genome assembly GCF_963576455.1 of Neolamprologus multifasciatus. Taxonomy (NCBI): domain Eukaryota; kingdom Metazoa; phylum Chordata; class Actinopteri; order Cichliformes; family Cichlidae; genus Neolamprologus; species Neolamprologus multifasciatus. Next base: position 37,784,131 of record NC_140452.1, on the reverse strand, counting down.
ATCCGACATACTGTTTTACTTTTGTCCATGACGCGCTTACCTTCAGGGTCATACGTCACATGAAAACCAAAATAGTTCCAAAGGCCAGATCTGAATGAGGGTGGGGGAGGTTCAATTTGCCATGTTGCAACGAGCTTCGCTTCTGTCTTGCTAGCTTGTGCTGCGCTCAGTGGATCTGCGCTCGACAGTGCAGCCTAGGTGGAGTAGTCGAACGCAGATCCACTGAGCTCTCAACACAGACAGCATCGTCAGAAGAAAAGTTGATCAAATAAATTTAAAATTTTGTATTGTTCGATACATATGCGTACCGAACCGAAAGCACTGTATCGAACGGTTCAATATCGATACGAGTATCGTTGCACCCCTACTGCTAATGTACAGATAATGGACGAAACGGCTCATACAGCAGCGTGCACACGATAAACTGGCAGGTGGGGGCTGTAGGAGCAATCAATGTGGCTCTGTGATGTATTTAATTAGTTTTTGGACGTCACTCAAGCTTTGGTGTCATTATTAACTACAGAGAATATAGGTGCTCGTATCCTTATTGTGTTTGTGTAAAACTGTGCAAACGTTTGCACGCGCTGTCCACGGCTGTGCAACATTCCAGCAGCTGTATCGGCTCGGAGGACACTATCACAGTCTGGTAGACTGCCTCGGCGCGCCTTCATCCATCCATTCAAGTCCAGAGGAGGTGTCAGTATTAATGTATCAGGGCGCACAGATGTGCTCCCTGCTCCTGCACGCGCACTGCTTGCACCCCACACCAACACACACACACTGAGTGAGGCAGCAGGTTTGACCCCCTAGAGTGGGGAGTGATATCATATGCTTTTACGCTATACTTGCACAGTAGTGCCCAGGCACCATCTGTCTGTGCAGCCAGCCCCTCTCTCTTTGTTAAGTGTGTGTGTGTGTGTGCATGTAAGTGTGTGTGTGTGTGACAGAAAGAGAGGGAGAGAGGAGAGTCCAGCAGCTGTATTTACACCTGTATGAGCAGATCTCTGTTGGCAGTGTGGCAAAGGAACACACCAGCTGCTTAACCTATATTCCCTACCAAGCTGCCTTTGTGTGCACCTTGCAATAAGACACAAACACACATACACACACACTAATGAAGCTTTCTTTCCCCTTTTCTGTGACCTGGCTGACTGCATAGATACCTTTGTACGTGCTGCACTCCTGCAGACCACCGGCGTGCAAAATTGTGCTGCTGTTTGTCTTCAGAAGCCTCAGGTTTCTGACATCAAAGAAAACCTCACCGAATTCACACAGAGCCCTCGCCTCTCTTAATTTAGATGCTCCCCCGACTCCGTCAAAATAGGGAGAGTCGGATGTGGCTAGGCATCTGCCTGATAACCTCCCTCCAGATGAGGCCAGGGCAGAGAGTGGAGGAGCATAGCCAACCTTCTGCTACTCCTCAGAGTCTCTTGGGAATACCGGACAAAGAGAGGTGTGTCACCTCTGCCCCAACCTCTTGTTTCCTGTCAGCCTAATATGGAAGCGTGTTAGACCCAGTTGAATTAAATCCCAAAGACGGTGATCACAAAATCCAAAACTCTTTCCTGTCACAACTTCATCTTTGAACAGGATTAAGACAGAAATATTCAGCTCTACTCGTGCCTGTATTCACTGGGCAGATTGATTTAACTTGTCAAAATGCCTGTCGCGGTCACATTAGGGATTTGCAAACGGATGAAGAATCGCACACTTATCCCATCTACACACTGTCTGACTTTAACGCGGACAAATGAAAATCCAAATGGAAAGATTGTCACACGCAAAACAAAATACCACCCTTTGAGCAAATCCCGCTGATGACATTTTCATGCGAATAGAGTGCAGGCGGGGTAAGGAAAAAGACAACAGCAAAAGAACAAATGAGACCCTGTGACCCGCTGCAGATGTGCCCTCAGATTACTGTAATGCGTGTGTGAGCCATCCCGATACCAGAGCCACAGAGGCTCGCTGAGACCGGAGCTAGAAAAGGGGCTTTAAGAACGCACCACATGGCGGCGAGGCTAAACCATTTGCACAAATCACCTCACTTCCCTCTCTTTTTAATGGCCCAGGCGGAGCTGCTATTAGGGCCAACGGTTAAGAGATGAATGTGTGAACGATTATTCTCCGGGAGTAGGGTCGTCACCCTCGCAGGTCGATCCCACCCCCCCCTCTTTCTCTGACTTCTCTCTGTAGCAATGACCCATGTTTGACTTGTTTCTCATCACGACTCTTTTTCTGCTCGCCACACCCGCTCCGTCGTGCTTTGCATCACATACTGTAATCGGGCGCTCTTTGTCTACACTGAGGTCAAAACTGTTTACTGCCAGCTCAGCACGGTCGACGATTCTCCCAGCGTGACCTCATGCTTTTGTTGTACTCCGAGGAGTGTGCAATTTGATTTGTAACACCAAAGGATAGGTTTGGGACTTTTAAAGTCTGGTGTAAAACAACGCTGATGCACACGTTTGGGGAAAATAGCTCTTTTGCTCTTTGTGTAAGTCTGGTGACACTGTAGTTCATTTCTTTAAAAGTTCAAGTCTGTGTTCTTGAAAAGTTTTCTGTGGTTCCCTGCTGAGCTGTGGATATAGAGACATCGAGGACATATCTTGTTTGAATGTTTATCCATCCATCCATTCGCTTCCGCGTATCCTTTTCAGGGTCGCGGGGGGCGCTGGAGCCTATCCCAGCTGTCATAGGGCGAGAGGCGGGGTACACCCTGGACAGGTCGCCAGTCTGTCGCAGGGCCAACACACAGAGACAGACAACCATTCACACTCACATTCACTCGCACATTCACACCTAGTGGCAATTTGGATTATCCAATTAACCTATCCCCACAAGCTGCATGTCTTTGGACGGTGGGAGGAAGCCGGAGTACCCGGAGGGAACCCACGCAAACACGGGGAGAACATGCAAACTCCACACAGAAAGACCCCGGCCTGATGTTGGAATTGAACTCAGGACCTTCTTGCTGTGCGGCATTGAATGTTTAATTACTATGAATACCAGTTACTCATGACACAAGAACTTTAACCGGTTCCACCTGATCTGCTTTACATTTCTGTAGCCTTCTTGCAGCTTTCTTTGCATTAACTCAGCTGCTATTAATTTCCATCGAGTATATAAGTTGCACCAGCATGTTCCAGGAAGACTGTAGGGACAAAGTGGCACATTGTAAATCCTAAAGCTTACTTGGCCTTTGCTATGCCCATGGAGAGCTGACCCCATCTGGCCTTCTTTCTACAATTGGTGTCCATCCATTTACCAGTTGGAGGCCAGAGTTTGGGCTCAGAAAGTTCAACAGACTCAGCGGAGGGTAAGACGTTAGAGATCCCCCCCCCCCTCTCCGTGGAGCTCTTTGATAAGCGGCAGTTTACCAGGGGCCTCCATTACACCAACCAGTGTGTTCATTTGTCAACTCGCACTCCAGGAGTAAGACATTCCAGGGCAAATTGTTGCTCCCTTTCTCCCGGCGGAACACGCTACACATTCATGTACCAAGACTAATTGGAGACTGCGAGCTATCACCGGGAGGGCCCGGGAGGATGCGGCGAAAGCGATAAAATAAAGAAGTACTACGGAGTGCTTTCGTTGGTTGGAGATCCTGTTTTTCATGGCCGGGGGGAGGTCGGTTTGCAGGGACAGAGTTCAGTCTCATCGGACCTTTATTGCTATAGGGAAACGGCTTATTTACTGTAAACTGTTTATGGAGCTCTGTCACTATCTCTGGACATGCAGAATAAACACAGGAACACACTCCCACTCCTAATGTCTCGTAAACATTAGAAACACGCACAGACCGACAGACAGAAATACACCCTGAAAAAGACGCTACACTCTAGACGACTCTTGGATGCACACGCACAAACACACTGCATACTTGTTAACATAATCACAGCGAACACACATTTGTCAACACCGTCTCTTCCAACCAGGCATGCACATTCATAAGACAGTTCACAGCCATAAATACACACTTGCACTAAAAAAAGAAGTTGCATGCAAACACACAACTCCTTGTCTCAACAGTGCCTGAGTGCTGTTAGTTTTACTGGTGTCCCCAGTTGTTATACAAATTGGATAAACTCTTCATACTCTTTCCTAATCACAACAATCAGAGCCGTTTCCCAAAGTGTTTTTTTCCCGCGTTGCATTTGCACGGTCGGGTACAAGTTTGTGCACGTGTACCCGATCCCTTTAGAGTTAAGAGAGCAAAAAAATATGACATATGTCGAAAGAAGAAAAACCCAAAACGTCCGTCTGCGGACGTGATGCATGTGCCAAATATATGGTATCACGCTTTACGGAGCGACTCGAGCAGATGAATCATCGACGTATCCCGTAGGTCTTCAAATCCATCTCAGCGCACAGACGTTCTGTTTCCTGCCTCGCATGTGTTGTGCACTTAAACAGACATGTCAAAAAGTATATAATGTGAAAAGTGTGTTTGCTCAAGTGTGCTAGTTTTAATAATTGTTTTTCCGTCTATTTCTGTGCCCCTCAACACCCCCCAACACCCCCTTTCCCTCCGCCCTCTCATGAAGACCCTACCTCTTTGGGGCGGGATGTTTTGCCATTAAAACTCCATGGTGAGTTTTGCTTCTCCCCTCTTCGGCTCCCTTGGCAGCATGCGACTGTATAAAGCACCACAGCACTCTGCCTCCTTTACCTCATTTGTCTCCTGGTATATTTTCAACACGTTTTGTAGAGTTGGTGTGGTCGTTCCTCGGCGGGTACGAATCCCAAAGAGGAGTGTTTCTTATTTTCTCATCTTTTTGTGTCTGTGTGTTTTTGATTACCCTTATTCTTCCCTTTTTTTTGGTTTTGTTTTGTTTAACGTTATATTTAAAGTCCGATGATTCAGCATGTTGTGTTAAAGCCGCCACAGCGCTTTAAGGGAAAAGGGATTTTTTTCTTTCAGATTGTGCAGTATGCTTAAATATGCAAAGCAGCAGTGAGGTGCTAGGTATGGTGTTACATGTGAAGTAATGCTCAAAGCCCAAACGTCATACTTTAGGTTTTGCTTGGGTTCAGAGTACATGCTGTAGGGGTTCAGAGCTCTTCCATCAAACTTCTGATCTGGTTGTTGTCTTTTTTCTTTAAACCACCCACCAGAAAATGACATCGCTGTCTTATTGTCTTTTTCATTCTCTTACGTTAGATGATCTTTTTCCAATAATATCTTTGTGTCAATTCAATTCAATTCAATTTTATTTATATAGCGCCAAATCACAACAAAAGTCGCCTCAAGGCGCTTCATAGATACAGAGAAAAACCCAACAATCATATGACCCCCTATGAGCAGCACTTTGGCGACAGTGGGAAGGAAAAACTCCCTTTTAACAGGAAGAAACCTCCGGCTGAACCAGGCTCAGGGAGGGGCGGCCATCTGCTGTGATTGGTTGGGGTGAGAGAAGGAAGACAGGATAAAGACATGCTGTGGAAGAGAGACAGAGGTTAATAACAGATACGATTCAATACAGAGAGGTCTGTTAATACATAGTGAGTGAGAAAGGTGACTGGAAAGGAAAAACTCAATGCATCATGGGAATCCCCCGGCAGCCTCCATCTATTGCAGCATAACTAAGGGAGGATTCAGGGTCACCTGGTCCAGCCCTAACTATATGCTTTAGCAAAAAGGAAAGTTTGAAGCCTAATCTTGAAAGTAGAGATAGTGTCTGTCTCCCGAATCCAAACTGGAAGCTGGTTCCACAGAAGAGGGGCCTGAAAACTGAAGGCTCTGCCTCCCATTCTACTGTGTCGAATGTTGTTCAGATTTTATTTTATCCCACTTTGGCTAGATTTTTTCCATCAGATGTGTGTTTGCATGCAGCAAATGTGCCACATTCTGATATTGTGAACATTGTCCTGTCTGGTTATGGAAATGTGTGTGACGTGTACTGCTCCTACAAAATATTCTCCAGAGAGCGGATGAACCACAATTATTTAATTGTAGCGAGCACTGGAAATGAAGTTTGTTTTACATTTTTAAACCTAGTTTTTTTGTTTCCAGTGTATTTTAGCACATCTCACAACTTTACTTTTACTGTTGCAGCCACAGTAGGCCGCCTTTTGACTCCACACGAAATAAAAGCAGCCACACAGCCGAACACAGTGGAGCAGTTAGCAGCGAAAGTGCTACATTTTTGGGGGGTCGATGGTCAGATTTGATGATTTTGTTTCTCGGCAGCTGAAAATGAATTTTAAAACATTCCATGTCCTCTTTTGTTGTTAGCCAACTGTTAGCTAAAGTAACAGATTTAGTGACTCTGGAGTAATTCTGGTTTAAACAATGGAACATAAGCTCAACAACATTACTTTTACTGAGTACTTATGCTCATTCAATTCATTATTAAGTTACCTGCTAATCTTAGAGAAGCTAGCTTATTTCATACCGTTAAACTGTCCACCACCTTTCTCTTTTTTTCTTGTGATTTGAATAAGTCTGGTTCTGTGGTCATTCATGGATGTTTTCAGAAAAATAGCCACCCCAAGCCAAGTTTTGGAGACACCATTTAAAATGGGACGACAGCTTACTTCACCAAAGATGGAAACATGCAAAGCCTCTTAGATTGTGAGAAGAATTTCTAAGATAGATGTGACATACAGATCTAATAACATTAAATACTGCGCATCCCTTGACCTTGAAATCACCGGTTATGTTGCGACTAAAAATGCTGTAGGTAAGACAGATGAATCCATCACTAGTGAGTTATTGGGGCAAATAATTTGATTTTTCATTTGATTTTCAGGTTAAGATTCAGGAAATGTTTAACTGTCACTCCTGAATTTTGAGTTCAATTTTAGCACTAAAATGCACAAAGCATCCTCCGATTCAAAGATTTTTGTCATGCAGGGGGATGTAGCCCAGTCTCTTGTCAGCGCTCTCTCATGAAATCAGATGCTTACAAGCTTTTAAAAGAAGCCCTTTTATGACAGTCACTTACAGAGAGTTGATTGAGTGGCTCGGTGAAAGGAACTTTTCCTTTCCTGATTCCCAGGTCTCCAGCTCCTCGTGTGAATAGCGTACGGTGCCTTCCTCAAGTGTTGGGTTTCGTCTTTTGTTGTGCGCAGTCACTCATACTTTTTAATTGAAACTTTTTTCCGTCTGTCTTCAGCCACTCGTGCTCAATCTAAGCCCTTAGTGACTTCAGAGCATATACTTTTCAAAGGTATACATCATTAGCATCGGAATCTTGACCCTTGCAATAAATGCCATCTGCTCAATTTTGAGCTAGTTAAACCGACATTGTTGCTCTAATAGCTTCTGCCTTTAGACGTGCGCCATGACAGTCCATTCACTATCGTATCGTATGAAGATATTTTACAAACAGAGCCGTCTTTTCTTTTTGAGCAAATGGTGAACTTGAATGCTCCTTGGATTTCCAATTCATTCTTAAGCTTGCGTCTGTGGCCAGATACATTCGTTTATACCAACGTTATGGCTGTTTAAGAAATGACTAACGTGGCACTACATGAACTTTAAGGTTTAGAAATTGGTAAAAAAGAAACCCTGATTTTTTCCTTGAACATTTGATGCCCACTCTGCTCCGTTCACCGAGTTCCCCGGCGGTTGTCATTAGTGCTGTGTATTCAACAGAGCCTCAAGGCTGCTTCTTTCCGAGGGCTGTTGTAAAATAATAAATGTGACGTTGAAGGATGTACCCTCCACATAACTGCCCTCTCTCCGTCTTTCTTTTCCTTCCTGCTCGGAGTCTTAATACCGCCTCCTTTTCTGATAAGAATGAACCATATGGCCCAGAATCAGTGAAATGACAGCACTGCAGCTCTTTGTCGCCGGATGGCCAGCTCCATCATATTTGTTTACTGCAAAGGTCCTGAAAATAAATGGAAGCTGCTGTGGACTACCCACCCCCCTACCCCCGCAGAGGCGCCTCATGTTAGCGCCGGACATAGTAATGCAAAAGGACTTTGATGGTTGATGTCTCAGATTGAATTATGCCCTTGAGGAAAAGCTATTAGCTCAGTCAAGAGTCCTCATTTGCTAAATTAAAAGTGGAAATGACATGTGAGTAGTCTTTTCAGTGAATTAAAGTCACAAAGAAAATGAATTCCACTCCCCGCTAAAAGGCAAAAGGAAATTTTGCGGAGAGAGAAGAAAAAGAAAAGAGATTTGCCGTTTGTTTAATGACATACATCTTCTCCTGCTCCCAGTTCCCTCTTAGTATATTTATGTTTCATAAGTTATTGATATTGGGTTACGCTTTTTCTAACTCGGTGCCATTTGCTCGCCTGCTTCCTTACCAAAAGTCTGCTCCAGAAATTGGTATCCATATGGGAAGTGGAATTAGGCCCTGGAGCCGTGCCTGGTTGTCACGAGGGCAAAAACCTCAACACTTTTAAGCCACTTCAAGTGAGATGAAGAGGAAAAAGGATGATTTAAAACACAGATGAATAAACTTTAGCGGTCACTGTACCAGAAGAGACGAGAACTGAACTGTGATCTTTGGTCCTGTTGGCAGGCTCTGTGCTAGCTGTGGTCTCTTCAAAGAGGCCTAAACTCGGCTCATCTGCTACGACTGCAACGTCGAGCCGGAGTTTTAACGTGCCATCGACGACTCGCGCGGCGCCCTGCAGATTGGTGTGTGGGGTCGCCACGAGGTCAGTCCTTCAGAAATGGACAGTGTTCTCTACTCGGCAGTGTAAACGTCCTTCTACTTAGTCCTCTTAAAGAAAGTCCATCTGATTATAGTAGTAGAAATAATAGTTTAGAATTTTAAAAGTCAATACGAAGACTATGATGAGTTTAGAACAGGCACCTGTCTGCTCGTGACGAGGATTTGTTTTTCCCGACTTACAGGTTTTTTGCAGTTAAACCCCTTACCAAGGAAGAATTTTTACTTGTGGAAAAATCCTACAAAATTCCCCTTTTCCTGTCCCATGTAACACAAACAAAAACTCCCTTATAGCTGGTTATTCACTCGCTGGACCTGCTTGTTAACAGTTTTACCTTCTGGTTGAACTGACGGTCAAGCAGAGCTGGGAGGAGAAGACGAGGCCCACTTGGAGTTAGCCGAGGCAATATCCTGAGTGTGACTTTATCTACCCCTGCATCTTCCTTTCACAGACCGGGTTTACTGTGGATATTTGGTTATTCAGCCTTCTCCCTTTGACCCAGCGCTTGTAAATACAAGCTACGACACTGTAGAGGCCTTCCTTATGATTACCTTCACCATTTCCTCTTTCCTGATCCCTCTTTCACACAGGGCCGGCCAAACAAAGACATCTACATCTCCCTCGATCCAGGGAATAATTTATGAGGTGCTGACAGGGGGGAGGCAAGAGAAAGAGAGTTTCACCAGCAGCAGGTCTTTCAACAGCTAGTACTGTGAAACCCGGTTGAAGTAGTGGACGCACCGTCTAGTACTGAAAGCGTTATTGTGGTGAACTGTCTTCACTGCATTGCTTTGTTTTTCATTAAGTTTTTGTGGTATTAGGCAAGTTTGAAACAAGAGGAGGGATTTGGTCAGTGATAGAGTTACATGTTACATATGTACACACAGGACGTGAGGGGCAAATTCCCACTGGATCCTCCATGTGTTGCGTGATACATTCTTTGTAAGCTGTTGGTAACGCTACACTTGTTTAAGTCTTTCTGACATACATGAGGTTAGGGATGCAACGATACCAATTTTTTCAAACCGATACGATACCGATACTTGGATCTCAGTACTTGCCGATACAGAGTACAAAAAACGATACTTCTACCACACACACACACAAATACAATTAATTGGAAGACAGGTTTTATTATATTCCCTGCCGATAAAAAATAAAATCTTAATAAAAATGACCACAAAAAAATTTCAAGTGAAAAATAAGCACTTCTGTTAAATTATTGCAGAGTCTCCACATTGTAATTTTACAAAATATCACTGAACTATTGGCACTGTCTCGAGCTTTCGGAATAATAAATAAACACTTCTGTTTGGAATAAAATAAATACAAATTAGGTTTGCGAATAAAATAAACTTTTAAATTATTGCAGAGTGTCCATATTGTAAACAAACAAACAAAATAATTATTATTAAATAAATAATAAAATATAAAAAATTATAAAATAAATAATAAATAAAATAATAATTGGCCCCCTAGTGGCCAATCTAAAAAACCACAACAGAAATGACAAGCCACCCTCTGATTAATGAAATAAGTTGGTATCGGTTAACTTTTACGAGTATGAGTACACACACATTTTACAGTATCGGCCCCGATACCCGATACCAGTATCGGTATCGGTGCAGCCCTACCAAGGTTATTATCGTTAACGAAAACTAACGAAATAACGAAAACTAGAAGTGAAAAAACATTTTCGTTAACGGAAATAAAAATAAAAACAAAAAAAAAGGAAAACTAACTAAAACTATAATGAGTGTTCACAAAACTAACTAAAATTAACTGAATTTATAGCAAAAATGTGTTTAGTTTTCATTGATGTGTGCGTGTCATACAACAGTCAAGGGTGAAAATGAAGTTTAGTTTCCAGATTTTTTTCTTGCTGTGTCTCATTATGCCAGCAGGTGGCAGCACGTTAGTCGAGTCGTCAGTGTTGCTGCTCCATCCACGCGCAGAATCATGTCAGGAAAAGTCGGGAGAAAGCGCCAGAGTCCAATTTGGGATTACTTTGAATATGACTGTGTTTTGGATAAAGCAAGTATCTTGTAGTGGAAACAGACAAATTATGAGGGACATTTCTAAAGGGAAAAAAATCCCACAAACCTTAAAGTGCGCTTGAAAAGCTCACACAACAAGGCTAACCTAGCTTACCTAAAACAGAAGCTAACCCCAGGCAAGGCAGCGTGATGCATCCCGAGACAACAGGACTGGGATATCTACACAACTGTGTGAGTCTAGCAAACAATTGGTAAAAACTAATTAAAACTGATATAAAATTGAAAATCTGAAGTCAAAACTAAATAAAAATAAAAACTAATGAAAATTGCAAAACTATTAAAACCCTGATCCCTACATGAGGTCTTACAGTGTGTGGTTGGGCGTCCATATTCAGGGAAACTCTTAAACCTGCAGTATTTATTTTCTTGTGTTTGGAATTTTGAGTTTTCATTGAACGATTTAAAAGTGCAAAATTAAGACATTATTTGGTATCGTTATATCCCCTGTTGCCTTTTGTTCTATTCTTTAATAAATATGTATTAATCTTTTAAAACTATTATGTAGACATTAGGTTGAGGTTAGTTTCTTTAAATGAGTGTAACGTTTGACCCGTTATGCACACGCTGGACACGAGTGTGATGACAGCACAACTTTTATTTATAACTGTGGTTTTCGTTTTGCACTGGGACACAGACACTCCCGCTCTCTGCTGTCACGTCCGCTCTCCTTCCCCTCCGACTGTCACTGTCAACATATAAAGAGTCACAATCACCTTCAGATCCCAGCACACCTGTTCACCCCGCCCCTGCGCCGCCCCGGGAGCTCGCTGCGTCACCCCTTCCTCTGCAGCTGGCCAGAGACCACACCCACGCCACAATGAGTCAGAAATGAGCTTATTAACAAAAATCAATATTGAGATGGCAAAGATTGTGTGCAAAAGCGTACGAACATTCAGCATTAGAGATGGAACCTAGCCAGTTTGCTTTTTGCCCTTACCTCACACATTTGAGTTGTTAAAAGCTAATGGCGACTCGAACCTAGCAAGCATGCTACACAATCATGCAATTTTAAAAACAAAAGTGGATTTTAAATACTCATTACCTGCAGGGGGCGCTGTTGTCAGCCTTGCAGAGACTCCTGCTTGCTCTTAGATGTCACACATCTTGAAAGGCCTGGTCTCAATCAGGTGCTTTGCATCAGTGGCATTAGGTTTCCCTGTTGTTAATCAAATTCTGCACTTGGAAATGTCTATCTTTTTTTACATCATCCATAAGGTCTGTTTTTGCTTATGCTAACGATCCATTCCTTTTTATATTTGTTCCACATAAAGCAAAAAAATAAAAAGCACCTGCACAAAAATGCTTTCACGAGTTGAATGTAAGTTGAATCAAACTGGCCAAATCCATTTTAAAAGTCATGACCATTCTGCGCCCACATATTTGCATCTTTTCTCCAAAATTGAGAGTAGATAGAAGTAAGAGTGTCACTTTCATACCAGTGTGGTTTCCAAAGGTCAAGGTTAAGCACTCGTCTGGGAGCGCGTGACACCGCTGGAGGTTTTCAAGCGCACCTCACGTCTGATCCGCTGTGACCACATTTTACTGTCCAGGTTGCTTATAAGGCTGGACAATAATACCAGATCTTGCTACTGTTCTCTGATTGTTGCCATATGGGGAGTCCAATTGCGGCTGAAAACCCTTTCTGTGTCCGCTTCTTCTCAAACACTCTTGACATGCTGAATAATCCAATAACTCCCAATATATTCTCTTCTGTAGCCGACACAAAGTAAGAGAGCCAGGGATGGCAACGTGGACACTGCTGTTAGGCAAGGCAAGTTTATTTGTATAGCACAATTCAACAGCAAGGTGATTCAAAGTGCTTTACAGAGACATTAGAAACAAAATCAAATAAAAAGCACGATTTAAAATTGATTAAAACAAACAAACAAACAAAACAGTATATAAAATCAAAACAGATAAAATCAGAACAGTAGATAAAATCAGTTGTTAAAATGTAAGTTTTGAAATTTAAGCTTAAAAGTGTGGATTTGGTGCTTTATTTAAATGCAGCTGAGAACAGGTGAGTCTTCAACCTGGATTTAAATAAACTGAGTGTTTCAGCTGATCTGAGGCTTTCTGGGAGTTTGTTCCAGATATAAGGAGCATAAAAGCTGAATGCAGCTTCTCCGTGTCTGGTTCTGACTCTGGGAACTGATAAAAGACCGGATCCAGATGACCTGAGGGATCTGGAAGGTTCATACTGGGTCAGGAGGTCACTGATGTATTTTGGTCCTAAACCATTCAGAGCTTTATAGACCAGCATCAGAACTTTAAAGTCTATCCTTGTTAGGTTCAAATTCCATTCAGTGATAGCAGTTGTATATATTAATTTAAATATTTTTAAAATGTGGTATATTAATGGGACTATTGGAACCAACCAGATGGAAGAGCCGGCTAGTCACCGAAGAAGGGTAGAAGTTGTCTTTGTAAGTATACTAGAAGTATTTTTGATTCTTACCAAACTTAAACAAAGTAAAATTGGTGACTGAAAAAAGTTTTTGCTGGGATCTGTATTGTCCTGTAAAAGAATAACTAGAGTCCACGAACCCCCTTTAGCAACATTACCTTGGAGCACTTGTTTTCTCCATGACTCTACCAGTTTCTCACATCGTAGCTGAGGTATTTCGGCCCATCCTTTCCAATGTTGTTTCAGTTCATTGAGGTTTGCAGGTATTTGTTTATGCATAGCTCTCTTAAGGTCCCACCACAGCATTTCGGTTGGGTTGAGGTTTGGACTTTGCATTTTAGCATCCTTGATTCTTCTCTTTTTCAGCCATCCTGTTGTAGACTAGACGGTGTGCTCGGATCACTGTGTTTGACTCGATTTAGGCCGAGCTTTAGATATCGGACAGATGGCCTTACGTTTTTTCTCAAGAGTACTCGATATATGCTGATACATGCACGCTTGGTATACAAATGAGTTTGTGGTCGAATGAATGAGTACAAATTGCCCAGGTCCTGTGGTTGTTTAAAGAGAAAAAAGAGGTGGTTTTGTATTAAGATAAGGCAAGTGTACAGGCAGTATACCAATCATGTCAATGTTGTGAATGGAGAAGATTGCATTTAGCCATATAAGGTCTAAATGTATCCTAAGAATAACGTCTAGTATTACTATTAGTACTTTGTAGTACTGCTACTTACCGTCCTTCTCAGACAAGAAGATTATCTTTGATGGTGGCTCAGTTTTCTATCACATTACATCAATGTTTATGTCTAGCTTAATTTTCCCATTTTCTGCTGCAACAGTGGATGTTTTTATTTGCAGGCGTTTCAGTTTCCCCTTGCTTAGTTCCTTGCATGCAAAGCTCTTTACAATATTGTGTTAATTGTTTACAGATGTGCAATCCATGTCGAATGTAAAATGCTGACATTTGAATTTGATTGTTCTGCTTTATGGAAAAATAATTGATTGAAAGATTGGTCTTAAAGGTGATACATAGCTTCAATAAGCACCACACCGAGACACGTTATTGTACTGTTGACCTTATTGCAGCGCAAGACAAAAGGTGTGCTACTCCTCCACACAGCGACATTTCTAGCAATGGAAAGTGATGTGTAGTTGATGTATTTACTAAAGAGGATTTATTGGAATTCACAAATTAATAACTGACAAATTAGAGTAAGCAGTTGTCTCGTTGTGCCAATACCAGCCAGTCAAAAGGACTTGACATGTTAAACTATAGAAGCACTACCGGGTTCACTTTTTGGACCCCTGCATTGTAGTATATTATTTACTTTGTCTCCATTTCTTTTCCGTCTCCTGAAGCAAATCTAAGCCACCCTCCCAGATCTCACCGAGCAAGTCCAGCGGAGGAGAGTTCTGCGTGGCGGCCATCTTCGCGTCACCTCGCTCCTGGTTCATCACTAATCCCAACATAAAAAGAGAGAAAGGTAGACTGTGGTGACAGGTCGTCTTTGCATTCTTCTGCAGTTGATAGCTATTATTGCATTTATTGCAAATAATTTTTCCTCGCCTTGTTGCTCATCCTCCTCGCAGATCAGTCCAGGCAGTCGGTTGTGGACTCGCTGTACGTAGTCAGTTGCTATGGTAACTTGGTGGAGCACGTCTTGGAACCTCGGCCATTAAGCACGTCACAAAAGATAAGCGACGATACACCGTTAGAACTCAACACCTGTCCAAGGGCCTGCTGGATTCTAGCCAGGTAAAGCTGTGATGAAGACTCGATGCAGGACACGGCTTCTGTGTCTCCAAGTCTTATGGATGATTTGTCCTTTTTGAGCAGGACTCCACAGTGGAATGAGCTGCAGCCACCTTTCAACTCCAACCATCCTTTGGTGTTGGCCTCAGATCTAGTGCAGTACTATCAATATCTCCTGGCTGGTAAGTGTTAAACAAGTAGTTTTCCTTGAGTTTACACACTGTTGTGTATTTACAGTATAAAGTTGTGTTCAAATTGAATGGAAGTCTGCATTTTCAGGAAGTACAAAAGGTCAAGGTGTTGTACCAACACATGCTCTGAATGTAAGGTTAGCATGGTACCGATAAACAAGAGAATGGTATCACAGGGTAAAACGATCAACTAAATGTGCTTCTACATTTCCTTGTGGCCCTTTCAGAATAAAGGTATAGTTGAATTGTTGGGGATACCACAAAGAGAGTGCAACAGAAAGTAGCATACATTGGTACACAAATATCACATGCAGTCACTGAAAATGCAGAAGTTTTCATCAGTGTTGTACTGCTCGCACTTATGTTGATTTCTGATATATTTTTCTAAGTCTGATCTGCCAACATTACAAGCAAAACCCCACTTTTCTTTAGTGAAAAATGTTCTTTTCATAATAAAATAATTTTTAAAACTCCTTGAAAGAGTCACTAATAAATACTAGAGGTGGGAATCACCATACATCCCACGATACGATATTATTGCAATTTTTTAAAATATTTTGCGATATTCAGATTCTGTACATAAAGGTAAACTTTATCAATATTCATTTTATCTAATATCAAAGTCTCACACTCAGTCTTTCTCTCATTTCAGTTTTATTGTTGACAAACTGAACGGTTTGTATTACAGTCTAGTCCAACTTAACTGAACCAACCATCTGGTACAATTATAGCTATTCTGAACTATGCAGTTTATGAAAACTATGCAGCCCCTTCAGCAACTGAAGAATTTGAAAGTAAATTAAAACAAAATATAATTTTACATTAAATAAAAAAGTTTTAAACTTAATTAAAATAAAACATGTCTTAAATTAAAATAAGTAAACTGTCATGTTTATTGCTGCCATAAAAAAGTTAAACACATTTGGACAGTGAAGGAATGTCAGGATTCTTGCTCAGAAAAAGGATCAACATGCTCTGAAGTCAGAGCACAAAAACCTTTTTTGTAACAAAATATCAATTTCTGCTGTCCCTGTATCCATACATTATTAGCAAACAAAATATCACCATGCTACACAGTATCCATTTTTTCCCCCACCCCTAACAAATACCTAAAAATGAGTTGCTGTACGCTCACCTTTATCATATTGTACCTTACCAAACAAAGTAACAGATTTATATAAATGACAAAAATCAGGCAGTAAAATAATTTTCCAGTATAGTTATACCGTCGTGAGATATCAGGACATTGAGCCTTAGATCCTTCATGTTGGCCCCAAGTCCTGGATAACTGCAGCTTTAGTCACTTTTAGCTTCTTTAAAATGTCAGTGTTCACCCGGGTGAAGCGTCTCATCAGGTTTGTTGTTATGCACATGTTTCGTGGTGCTTCCCCAACACTTCACTTTGATGAACGTTGTTTGAAGAGCTCATAATCTGACACACGTCACTGGTAAGGACCAAGAATGCCTGATAGTAGCTGATTACTCCCTGACTATCAGCACGTCTCTAGTTTTTATTATTATTCAAATTAAGCAGTCAAAATGATTTGAGAGATCCTAACCCTCAGCCTTAACCCTAACTGTCAGACAGTTTTTTGCAAATATGAATCCACATACACATGCGCACACATATCGTGTACACACATATATAAATATGAAGAAACGAACAGTTCCCCGGTGGTTTTTCATGTTGACTATGTTGAAAGCAGACCATCAGCCCCTTATTGGAACCACATGCTGAGAAAGGATCTTTCTGGTCATCACCCATAATATTTTATTATTCAGATACCGGAGGGAAAGAGCTCTCTACCATTTCCACCATTTCATGTCCTCTGAGCACTGTCGTAAATCCTTGTAGTTTTTCTCCTCTGTGAGGAACCTTGAATTCGTCCTTAGGCAACCACACTACAGTGCGCTCGAGGACATGCCAACACAATGCTATAAGATGCCGCGCGCAGACCAATTAGCTGACACCCTAAACTCCCTCTAATTCAATAACAAGTACAGAGCGGCGAGCACTTTAGGGTGCCATCTGAAAGGCCATTTTGCAAAAGCGCAGAGTGCACATGGATGGCCACACACGGAATCAATCCACCCCCGTGGAACAGGCTGGCGTTTTGAGCTCACTCCATAATTATAAACATACAAAATCTATGATTAGCTCTTGCGGGTGCTCGGGGGCAAGTGGTAGCTATGTTTACCCTAATCTCTCTGCTCGTCTCTGTGGCTTCTGCAGTGCTTCAGGTCTAACTGGTAGGATATTTTCTCAAATTAGTGCTAATGGTCTCTCCTAGTGTCAGAGCAATGAGAGCGCGTCGGAGTGATGGGCTCGGGCGTCAGTTTATTCCACCACTCTCTGCCAGCATGGGCAGTGGAACTGGCTGCATAATGAGAGAGATTCATTGCATTAACATTTACATCCAATTAACAATAGCCAGATAACACGGTCGTGGCTCTTTATTCCTATAACCAACCAAGTGTGAAGTCATGCGAGGTCAAGACACTATAAACATAATTGTTCAGCACTCTGCCCACTTCTTGTGCTCTTGCCATGTTCCCTCTGGTTAGCGTCGTATGCACCGCCGCCACCGACTGAGCTGCTCCCGGAGTGCCATCTTCCATTTCTGCGCTTTGCACCCGGGCAGCGGCTCTCAACGTCCTATTTCTCAGCATGCGCTCCTTTTGCCAGCCCGTCTCCTTTGCCGTTTCCTCCAGGGCTTGGCAGCACGGCGAAGAAGCGATCCAGGAGAAGGGCTCGATTTGACCTCGGGATGAATTGCAGCACGGCCGTAAGCTGCCGGTGCAGCCTCTTGCTGAGCGTAAATATCGAGACATAGGAAACTGAAAACGCACATGGCTCTTGTGTTATATAGGTGTACTTTACATTGCTGATAACACGCATCACGAGGGAGAAAATAGCTGACTGGATATTAAGAAACAGGGGCAGTAAAAGATCTAAAGAAAGGGAGGGCGAGACGTCTCCGTAAATGTCCCTTTTAGCTAATTGTCCTACAGACAGACCATGTTTCTAGAAAGGTGGTGCAAGGAAAAAAGGTGGCAGCACTTGACTGACAGGCCATGGTCTCCAGTCTCGTGGCTCTGTATTGGATGACCCAGCCTGATTAAAAATGCAATATACAGGGAAAGGAATAGAAAGGGGAGAGGAAGGGCCAGGGTCAGGCCAGACCGGAGCCTCCAGGACGGGATGATAAAAGGCAGCGGTGGCGCCACTTCATGGTCACTATCTCTACCTGTCCATCTATAGCAGCTACTGGCAGCACTCAGCCAAGTAGAAGATATAACAACGCACAGCGCTGCTTACAGAGATAAGGCAGAGAGAGAGGCACAGTATACTCACAACAGATGAGATTGTGTAGCACGATCTGGCTTAATAAAAGCAGACTTGTTGTTGGTGTTTGGGGAATCCTCTCGCAGCGAAGTGGAAACATAGAATCTCTGTTTCCCAAAAAGTGCTCATTTGAGTGAGTGTGTGAATGGGCCCTTTTTCCTTTTGGTCTAAGGTGTCGGAGAGGGGTAACAGAATAACCGAACCAATGAATGCGAAGTGTTCGCAGCCTCATTAACTACATCCAGTTCTTCCCATTTTTTGTATTTTTTTGTGGCGTTAGCGGGAGGCTGATATTTATCTAGCTGTGCACAAAATGTTTTCCAACACCTTCCTCCCTCACCGCAAAGCTGCTCTGGTGCAAACAAACCGGTGAATAATTTACCATCTAGATTTCTGGCTGGCTCCTTTGAGCCTGGCGACAGAAATTGAGGCTATGCTTTTTGGCCACGCCCTCCCCTCCCTACCTGTCATATAATGTGCTAATTGTGGAGACTGACTGACTGGCTGGTTTGGCAGTTCTCTCGGGACTTTGAGGCCCATGACAGGCCAGCCACAGTTGCCTCGTCAATAGATCTAATTGCTTCGAGAGAGGGGCCAGAGTGAAGGCTCTGGAGCATCAGGCATTTGGTAAAGAGAAACCGTGGCGCCATGACTGGGTCAGTAATCAAAGGGAGGCAGAGAAAGGATGCAGTAAGTGTAGCGCTGGATGAATGAAGGAACTGTCAGTCAATTGCGCACTGAATGATACATAATGACTAAGCTATCCCACTCTGTCAGTGTGCCAGCACCTATCTGCCAGGGCAGTACTCAGAAGAGGAAAGCGAGAAGAGAGGAAAGTGAGAAGAAAGACAGGTGGAGAAGTTAGAAGAAGAAGCATAGTGAGTGAAGTGTCTGGCTACAAAAAAATTCAGGGTGGACTACAAAGGCGGGAGAAAAAAATCTAAAAAGACAAAAAATCATCCACAAAAATTAGAACGGAGTAAGCGTTCGAGACGAGGCGGCTATCCTGTGTCCACCGTGCGGCCAGCTTTCCAGATCTATCAGATTGTTAGCCCCTTATCTTTCCCTGGAGATCAGCCTGTCTGGCCCCTGGCCCCTAGTCCCCAGGAGGTCAGGCTACATCAATACCTAGGCAGCCTTTGTTCTTGTGCTGACTCTCTGCTTCACTGCTCTGACTAACAGGCCATTGGCTACCGGCCTTCAGCACAGCAAAGCGCCTCTCTCTTCGCAGTCAATAAAGACGGTGACACAGACGACTCTGTTCCTTGTTGGTGGTTGTGTGGTAGATGATTACGGGTGGAGTGGGAGTCCCTTTATTTGTGTATATATTTGCAAAAGCACCAAAGTAAATAAAAGAGCCGTAATTATAAATTGCATGTGACAGTTCACCTGACTGACTCAGTCTGCTGATTAATGATCGAGGTGCTTCCTTTGGTTAACAAATATCGATGCTTCATACACTATAGTACAATTTTAAATATGTATCAGTCTCCTTGGTACACCCAAAGTTTTCTCAATCATGTGTCAGCAACTTAATTTTAATATCATACACTTTTACAAGAAATATTAATTTTGTTTTTTAATATTTCACAAAGAATTAGTAGTTATAGGTTTGTTTTCTCTCAGCTCTTCATCCATAAAGCAGACCATTAGCATAGCTAGCAGTTTGCTGTTTGTTGGGTCTAATGTATACTTATGTAGTTGGTACTTTCTTTTTTGTCCATCACATACAGATAAGATTATTGCATTTTTGTAACAGGGAAGGGTTTTACAGACTTGACTTTAAAGATTGTATGGCAAGGAAAGGTTTGCTTAATGAAGGCTCAACTCTTTCTCAGGGCTCGCAAAATCGCCGTGAAAACCCGTGACTTCAGTGGAAATTTCAAATTCAGGATCTGACACAGACTGATTCATGTCCTACACAGTTCTTACAAGTTCATAGAAATTTCTGTTCAATTAGAACCAAGTATTTGAGTTGATGATTGTAATTTTTATACAATGTTGTCATTTGTTTTTCAACTATTTTTTGATTAATGTTTTGTTTCCGTTACAATATTATACTTTAATGTATAATATTGTAGCGGAAACAAAACAGGAAACAAAACATCAATCAAAAAATTGCTCTCTTTTTTATTCGGGCTACTTAAATTTATTTTGGGCTACCAAAAACTGAAGAGTCCCTGCCCGAAGGGCTACCAGGGAGTTTGAAATTTTGCGAGCCCTGTTTCTGAAGTAGCCAATAAATTAAAAAAGAAAGAAGTCAAAGAATCCATACTGGGAGTCAGAGAACTTATAGTACATTTTCCTAAATTTCCCACTGACCCGTCCTTTTCCATTCCTCTGATGGTCGTGGGGTGATGGCGCCGTGCCACTTGCTCATTTGCTGATGTGTCTTTAAATCCATCAACAACACAACATATTCACTGTGGATCTAACTATACAATGAGACTCCTTTCTTGAGTGCAATGTGATACGTTTGCACTTAAAAAATTTGCTCTCTGTGAAATTGCATTGACATTCTGTCTCTTAAAAGCCACTAATGACCACTATAGAAGCAGCAGAAGGCCGAGTGGTTGGCTAGCTGGATGCTATGATGAGTAGATACTACAGTAACTGCTAGTGTCAGTCTGCCTCCTGACATACACACTAACAAACACGTGCAAAAGGGTTGTGTCTTTGCCTGACCCATGGGGATGACCACTAGCTCTCCATAATGGAGCCTGGCTGCGACACTGACCATTGAAAACCCCCGCACCCACCCACTGGAAACCCGATCCAGCCAGTCCAACAACTGCTTTAGAACATCAATAATTAATTAGGGAACAGCTATTGGCCCCAAGGGTCAGAGAGCAGGGAGAGAGAGAGTGAAGGAGAACAAGAGAGTGAGGGACAGCCAAGTAGGAGAGTGAATGCACCGGGAGGAAATAGGGGAGTTGTGATTTTGTTTAATAAGTAACACAACGCAGGCTTTGTTCAGCTCTCCTCCATTAAAAGGACACGAGAAACCTTCTCTCCCTGTTTCTCCCTCTTACTGTAAGCCTTACACACTTTTCCTCTCCAGGACATCTGTAGGTCACGAAAGGGTCGCTTCTCCCAAATAAGAAGCAAAGCAACAAAAACATATTTGATGTATTCACAAGTACTCAACATGCAGGTGTTTTTTGCTTTTATTGGCTTTGCAGGCCGTCGTTTTACATGTTGTAGTCATTTACAATCACCAGAGGGTAGAGTGAAAAGTATGTGCAGCAGCCTGTCTGGGCTGCTCTTGTTTGGGCCTTTTTGGGTCCTTCAATGGCAGAAGACTAAAGTTATAACATACAAAGAAGTGAAATCAACTATTAAAAACAATAAAAAGTGTCATCACTGCCAAGCTATGTGTTGTTGTTTTTTGAGTATGCATGCTGAGGTTGCATACCTCACACTGTTTAGTACATATGCACATACGCCAGGCCACTGTGATGCTATTAATCGTGTTTTATAAATACGAAGAAATGGTTATATTGGGGTTTTTTTTGTTTTGTTTTGTTTTGTTTTGTTTTGTTTTGTTTTGTTTTGTTTTGTTTTTTGTTTTGTTTTTGTTTTTGTTTTGTTTTTGTTTTGTTTTGTTTTTCTGCCTGTCCCATTTGGTTCTTTAGCCGTCAGAATTGTTGTCTGAAGACCAACAAGGATACCCAATGGATTTATTTTGCCAAATGGATCATCATGGCATTGCCGTATTGGTCCATTTGATCGACCTTTGTTGTTATTATTTATTTTATTTTATTTTCAGTTGTTACAGACGGGACAGACATGAGTGAGGGATAGGAAAGGGAGAAAGAAAGAGGAAGGAAAAGAAAAACAGAAGGGGAGAGGGACAGTGAGACAGGGAAAAAAAATCTCCTGGATCACCTGTTGAGAGAGAAAGAATAGAAAACAAGCAAAAAAAAGAAAAGAAATGGTTATATTGTTAAAAAATGTCTATATTTTTGTGGGTAACACGCAGGCGTGCATGATCACACTTTCTTCCCCTGTAAGGACCTTTAGCACATTTCAGCTCATCTCTGTTGCTTTTTATTGACTAGACACAAAACTGAGATCTGAAATCTCCTGCTACAAACACCAGCCTGAGCTTGTCTGAGCTACAGCGGGGAGGAGAAAATAGACACTGTATCCATGACGTGCAATAGTGACCTACGGCAGTTGCTTGGAGAGATGTTTTGTATTTAATAAAAATTGAGTCAAAGCTTTCTTTTAAATCTTTTAAATCACACTGTGCAGTTGCATGGAGTATTTTACTAGCACCACCATAACACAAAGAACCAGTTAATAAAATCACAGTTACATCGTTGCTTTTTTAATTATTATTGTTGATTCACTGTCTAATGATTGTATCCACTTAAGTCAGTTAAATCTAATATGCTTATAGATATAATGACATAATGAGCACCAGAATAGTTCAAGCTGTCCTTGAAGTAGCCTCTTTCTGTCAAACAGGAAATAAGGAAAAGCTTTTGGTATTAAAAAGTCTCATATTTCTGTTTGGCCACTTGTTAAGAGGCAAACACTCTTATTTTTTCAATGTGTTGAATTTGTTATGCCACGCTGTTTTTTACGACTTTCCCACTTTTACTCATTTCTCCTTTTAGTCGTACTGATATGATTTGGATTTGCAGATGACGCTCAGTCATCAGATCAGTTTGGGTTTTTGTTTCAGAACCAAGTTTGAGAAGCGTGTGACGGCACAGTTCTGTGTGAGTATGTTGGGGTGAGGTGTGGGTGAGGGATGATGTGGCATTTGCTAAACAGGCGTCAAAGACCAAACTGCCTCCATCGAGGATGTCCGAACACCTGGAGTGTGTATGGGGATATGGTTAGAAGTGCCTCCTGTGCTCCAGATGTTGACTTGACGAGTGTATTAGCCATGCTTGTGTTAAAGAAACTCCATCCCTGGGGTGGGAGGCGGAGAAAGACTGATTCTGCGCATCGGGGCTCGTTCTCTCCATCCCTGCTTACTCAAGCCTTCTGGAGCGCCATCTGTCCCTGAGTCTCTCTGTAACACACAGACATTCACTGTGCTCTTGCTTTTTTACTAACACTTGCATGCACCAACATACACATGAGAACACGGGGTTGGGATTTTTGATGTCGTCCCAAAACACTAGCTTTCCTCCAGTGAGTCATTAACTGCAAACTTATTGTATCTTAGCTTAAACTAACTTCACTCAGCCCATGTGTTTGCTTTACAATGTATATGCTCATACACAAGGGCTTAAGGCCTAATCACACATTTAGGCTGTAATAACACACTTTGGTGAACCGCTTTTAAGGTCTAATTAGCTTTACATGCTAATTTGTGTAAATTCTAATTAGTAATATGAGATTCATTGCCCTGCTTTGCCTTTCTGATGTCCTTTTCCAATAGCTGTAAATGTATTTAGAGGGATGGAACTTGACTTTTACACTTAACGTGACGGTACGAGGCGTTGGCTATCGTCAGCTTTCAAGTATATCATTCTTATGTATTCTTTTTTTCCCAGCTGTACCCCCAGGAAGCCCCGGCCCAATCACACGTCACGAGTCATCCGACAGTCTGGCATCAGACCACAGTGGGCAGGAGGATGAGGAGTGGCTCTCTCAGGTAAAGCTTCTGTTTGACATGACAGTGAAAATGTTTCATATTTTGATTTTATTTCTTCTAAATTAAAAATACAATGAACAAATACCAACAAATACCAATTCAGAGCGCTGATAAATCAGTTAATGACTCTTCATTGCAAACATCATATTAAAGTTAGACCTGCTCCTGAACTTGATCCTGGATTACAAAAAATAAGTTTGCACCTTTTGGTGTAATCTGTGGGTCAAGTAACTGTGTGTAATTTAAAAGAAGACAGCTCACAGTGGGACTCTATGGCAGCGGTCTCCAACCTTTTTTGCGCCACGGACCGGTTTATGCCCGACAATATTTTCATGGACCGGCCTTTAAGGTGTCGCGGATAAATACAACAAAATAAAACTAGTACCGGTACCAAAAAAAAGAAAATTTATTCATAACACACGTGAAAAGACCCAGGAAAACCGAGTAAACGATCAAAACGACAACAAAATAACGCTGAAAACCAATAAAAACCCTGAAAACTATACATTTCACACCTGAGCCTCAACTCTCGCGGCCCGGTACCAAACGACTCACGGACCGGTACCAGTCCGAGGCCCGGGGGTTGGGGGCCGCTGCTCTATGGCAACCTTGTGCCATAATATGGCATAGGCTTGTTTTTAGCTTAAGCAGGAAAGGTTTTATCTATCCACTGAAGCTCCACCTGATGCTCCAGTGTTTACTCACTGATATCAGCGAGTAAACACTGGAGCATCAGTCAAATCTGAATAGTTAATAGTTAATAAATAAATAGTTAATAGACCGAATTTCCCAGAGGAACCTACCCGAGGGATTAATAAAGTTTTATCTTATCTTATCTTAGTTAGAGAGATTAAAAAAGTTCAAAGGAAGATAATAACTTGACATTCATCAGGTTAATAGAAATTTTGTTGCAAATGCATAAAAAACTAGCAACTCTTTTGCACTGTCTCTTTGCTATAATTATACAGTCGTCTGAAGTTGTCTCCTTTGTTTATTGTTTAAAAAAGGGTTTTTGTTAACATATAGATCATGAAATTATTTCCTGTCCAAACCTACCTGGCCTTGTGTGAAAAAGTAATCCCCTACCCTAATACATTTACTGTGATTAACCACATTTTTTGAAAAAAGCTGAGTTAGATTTCCTGACACACCTAACATAGTGAACCAGGCTAAAAGCTCAGAACAGATAAGAAACTCACTCAAATCTCTTAGTCTAGTAAAGGTTACAAAAACTATTCTAAGACTTTAGAACTACAGTGAACAAGACTGTCAGTCATTTCTCCACAAATTGAGAAAATTGTGACCAGCGTTAACCTTCCCAGGGGTCGCTGATCTCCCCAGCTTACTTGAAGAGATCACAAAATAACCAAAAAAAGCATCTAAAGAACTGCAGGCCTCGCTTTCCTCAGTTAAGGTCAAACTTCATGATTCAGCAGTAAGAAAGGGGCTGTGCAAAAATGACATCCACAGGAGTTCCCATGGAAAACCACTGCTGACCAAAAAAGCCTCCCTCAAGTTTGCCAGAAACATCTTTATGACCCCCAAGACTTTGGGAAATGTTCAATTTTTGCAAGGTTTGAGTCTCGTTACATCTGGCATAAAACTAACACAGCATTTTGGAAAATGAATGAATGTCATACCAACAGTGAAGTATGACGGTGTGACGTTCTGGGACTGCTTTGCTGCTTCGGGACCTGAATGACTCGTCGTAATCGGTGGAATGATAAATTCGTTCTTCAGCTGAAGCTGACGCGAACTTGGGTTATGGAGCAAGGCAATGATCTGAAACACCAGCAAGTCAATTTCAGAATAGACAAAAAATCAAATTAAACCAAATGAAATGCTTTGGAGAGGCCTGTTCAAAGTTTGGACATGAGTCTAATTGAAATTCAATTCAATTTCAATTCAATTTTATTTATTTATATAGCGCCAAATCACAACAAAAGTCGCCTCAAGGCGCTTCATAGATACAGAGAAAAACCCAACAATCATATGACCCCCTATGAACAGCACTTTGGCGACAGTGGGAAGGAAAAACTCCCTTTTAACAGGAAGAAACCTCCAACAGAACCAGGCTCAGGGAGGGGCGGGGCCATCTGCTGTGATTGGTTGGGGTGAGAGAAGGAAGACAGGATAAAAGACATGCTGTGGAAGAGAGACAGAGATTAATAACAGATATGATTCAACACAGAGAGGTCTGTTAACATATAGTGAGTGAGAAAGGTGACTGGAAAGGAAAAACTCAATGCATCATGGGAATCCCCCGGCAGCCTCCATCTATTGCAGCATAACTAAGGGAGGATTCAGGGTCACCTGGTCCAGCCCTAACTATATGCTTTAGCAAAAAGGAAAGTTTTAAGCCTAATCTTAAAAGTAGAGATAGTGTCTGTCTCCCGAATCCAAACTGGAAGCTGGTTCCACAGAAGAGGGGCCTGGAAACTGAAGGCTCTGCCTCCCATTCTACTTTTAAATACTCTAGGAACAACAAGTAGGCCTGCAGAGCGAGAGTGAAGTGCTCTAATAGGGTGATATGGTACTACAAGGTCATTAAGATAAGATGGGGCCTGATTATTTAAGACCTTGTATGTGAGGAGCAGAATTTTGAATTCAATTCTGGATTTAACAGGAAGCCAAAACAGGAGAAATAACTTGGCATGATCAAAATAGGCTGGCCATGCTCAGAAAATCCTCCAAGTTCCTCCACAGTGAAACCCTCATTGCCAGTTACTGCAAATGCTTGATTGCAGTTCTTGCTGCTGCCACCAGTTCACCAGGGCCAGGTAGATTTGGATAGCTTTGTCCCCTTAATGATGGAAAGAAGGTCAATTATAATTTAAAAATGTAAATTAGTTGGAAAATTCTTCCCAACCCGAGTGAAACCCCTACACATAACTGTCCTTATTTTAATATATTTTGACATAACTGTCTGATTGTGTTGTAAAAACAAATTATTTTGTATTTTTACCTGATAAAAACACAATTCAAAACTGTACTGAAATAACCTGGTTGAGTGCGCGAACACGACACACTCACCCAGGTCTTTTCAGCTTGGTTAACACAAGTAGCACTTATCGCTAGTGTCGGCAGGTAGCCCACTACATTTTCATCATCAATAATTCCACTGCATACATAATTGATCGGGTAAAATGTACTTCGCTTAGCTAGCAGAGGCCCTGGTTCAAATCTGCCATGATAGTTTGCCAGGAGCAAAACTATCCCTCGCACTAACCTGTATTTTGGGTGACTTCCTGTCAGAGCAGTGATAAAAATGTATGTGTCAGTGGTTGAAGATTTAACTCTACAGCTCTTCCAGCATTAAAATTAAATGATTTGGACAAAGAATTTGGGATATTATACCATAACTGATATATGGGTATCCTGGTTAGTTGCCTCTGCTTCGGTTTCTCTAGAATATGAAGAAAAGCATAGATACCAAGCATAATAGCTTTGTGGATTGAGAAGAGCTAAATACATATAGGCTATATTGAATTAGAGGCTAACTACTGCCTCGTGGATTTCATTATATCATATCAGTGGCCGTCATTAGATTTTCAGTGGGCATTTTGGCATTAGATTGGGATTTAGGATTGATCGGCCATCCCCTAATGAAATGTGAGGTTTGTGACCCTCCATGTCAGTGCTTCAGCTCACTGCAGTGCTGTGCCATTTGGTGCCTGTCAGTGTCAGTTGGCCTTCAGCTGACTGAGTAGACAACACAAACCTTATATAGTCCACCTCGGTTCATCTCTTAATTGTCTCCTAATACGTAAATGGATTAGAGGACAGTTTATTTGCAAGAGATGTGTTGCCTTTAAGTGTTAGATAACAGGAACATTTAAAAAATGCACAAGCACAGCCCCTTAAATGCTTATGGTAAATACTTCACTAAATGAAAACAATAGAAGCTGCACAAATTAGCTTAGCCAATATTTGTGCAGCTTCTTAACCTCAGACAATCATTTAGAAGATGCCAGGATGTTCGTCTTTTTTTCTTACTTTCTAAAGATAGTACTGATGCTATCAGAGTAAAAATATTCAGCCTATAAAGAAGGAGAAAATGTGAAGGTTTTGCACAGACAGAGGCAGCTAGCTTGATGTCATTTGGTGTCGAGGCTACAGCAGCATGGGCAAATCTGTGGCAACATGTCAACTAGCTCTGTCCAACAAGTCTGCAAGGGGATGTGCGTTTGGGGTTGATACTGGACTGTAACATCTGGACCTACCGTGCCATTGCAAAGAGAGCACGCTGGCAGCTGTCTCGGCTCTGCAGCTGGGCGTGACATTGATGGTGTTAACTGGAAAAGCATACACACATGCAAAGTGACAATCCTCCCTCCTTCTGTGGCCTAATTTGCACAGCTGTGATGAACCTCACATATCTCATGTCTGCGTGCATGTAAACAGACACGGCAAAGTTGAGATTGTTTAAGATGTTAGCACGTGGAAGCCATAGTGGAAGAAAATACTCAGCTGAGCTGAGACACCAAGAGGCGTGCTAATTGCTGCAGGGATTCAAGTAGAGACGGCTTGGGAGAGCAGTGAAAAGCAGGAGTCCGAGGCAGGAGACGGCTGTTCAATAAAGGCAAAGAGGAGATGGAGAATAGACGAGGCAGTAATAGTCTGATGTTTATGAGTGAGCCACTCCATAACCTCCTCCTATCCTACTTTTAGCCAGCATTAGTGCCACTCAGCTCAGGCGCCCATGGACCGCCTGCCACAGCAGTGCCATCTTATTGTCCCTGTAGGCCTCACCTCAGCTTTGCTGCCACGCCGTTGCTAGTGTCACACTTCTATTAACCCTCTGGGAAGGCCTCCCATCAGGCTGCTAGCACTCCCAACACACACAAGACATTGATGAGTTCTGACATCATCGCCAGACTTTTAGTGGTACACAAGTAGAGCAAGCTTTTAGTTTGATGCCATGTAACTGAGTTCATCTGAGTACTGCGTGGAAGTTTTCAGCGTTGGCACATAGATGCCAGAGCCAGCCTGTGAAAGCCAGCCTGGAGCACGTTAGACAAATGAATGCATCTTCCTAATAATCTAAATAAAACGGAATTGAATGAACCTTATTTAGTTTAAACCTCTCGTTTCAGGTGGAGATCGTGACTCATACAGGCCCCCATCGGCGCCTGTGGATGGGCCCCCAGTTTCAGTTTAAGACGATTCATCCTTCAGGCCAGACCACAGTCATCTCCTCTTCATCCTCGGTGCTTCAGTCCCAGGGCCCCAGCGATGTTCAGCAGCCCCTTTTGGACTTCGACACAGACGACCTGGACCTCCACAGCCTCAGGTACTTTAAATTTGTTCTCATAGAAATACGCACCAGCCTAAACGCAAAGACGATCTACACGTGGAGCTGGTCATTAATCAGAAATGATCCTAATATTCTAATAATCATGGATAGAGTCCACATCGATGAAGCCTGTAGTACTTAATCACTGAAACAACAGACCAGAGCTCCAGTTAAATAAGCATCTGGATCCCAGTGGATGTGTGTTCCTTTTGTGTGAGTGTGTGTATTAACGGATGCATAACAAACATGTTTAGGATCCAGCCAGTGCGTTCAGAGCCTGTCAGCATGCCCGGCTCATCGCGGTTGGTGGCTGATCGTCGTGGCCAGTCCAACATCATGGATGCAGGATCAGGTAAGAAACTTTAAATATCCCCTCTTCTGTTTTGCGGTACACCTTTGCTTCTTCTCTTTCATTGTTTTACTGCAGATACTTTGCTGAGGTGTGAAGTTGTTACATGTGTTGTATTTTGTTCCCTTCAGAGGCCGTTACATTGTTTCCACTCTGTCTTCTGTACTTTACACATTCAAACCTATCAAATCGACAGTTATGTCTAATAATGAAAAATGACACAGAAAAGGTGTATATTTATACACTTGATTCGTCTTCCACACAAAAAGTCTTCGTGGGTCCTTCCCATAAACTCTGAGCTTTAGTTCATTCCATAGATTTTCCATTAGCAATAACAGCTGTATTGAGTCTCCTCGGCTGTGTGTTTGCTGAAACCGACGTTTCCTCGCCATCATCCTGGTAGATGGCAGCAGGTTTTTTTGTGTTTTGGGGTGATATGCGCAGCTTCTTTTGACCTTGTATTTCACAGCCGTGTCTAAATGTTGGTCAGCAACCTTTAAACCTGCTTTTTCTTAACCCACCGAGTGTGGTGAGTGTTCATAAAGGCCATGGTGGTTGAGTGCATTATTTATTTATTTTTTTGATCACTTGTACCTGCTGATTCCAGGTCTTTCTGTTGCTCTCCAGAAGTGATCCTTGCTTCTTGGACGACTCTTCTGATAATTGTTTTCCTTCCTGTTTGAAATGAGCACCAGTTTAAGGTGAAAGGGATTTCCATTTCTGGATTATAGCCCCACTGGTGCTCACTGACACCTTAGGCTACGTTCACACTGCAGGTGAAAGCGCATCAAATCCGATTTTTTTGACCCTATGCGACACATATCCGATCATGGTATGTGGTCCTGAATCCGATACATATCTGATGTTTTAGAAAGCGACTGCTGTTTGATGGTCATGTCGCATTAAATCCGTCTTTTACGTCACTGACACGAGACAGATGCCGATTATCTGCTCTGGAGAAGACGTCGCGAACGCTTCCTGGCCATCCGGTGTAGATGTCAGTGAAACTGTTGGGAAGACAACGTTGGAGAAACATGAACATTTTATTTGTTCTGTATAATCTGCAGATTCTGACAGAAATCTGCAACTATTTTTTGACGCACCGCTCCTCTAAAACAGCAATAAGGATCATTATTATGTAAATAACAAAATAACTTAAAGCAAAAATTGGGAAACATGAAGTCTGAAGTCTTTATATTAAGGCCATCAGTCAAACAATACTGTTGCTCTGGGTCTAAACAGAGCGTGTTGTGTGTGGCGTCTTCTTTTGCGCATGCGGGCGCTTTGAGCGTTCACACTAGAGCGCGTTTGCTGTCGCATTTTATTTGTAGTTTGAACGAGCAGACAAAAAAATCGCATTTGATCAAAAAATCTGAATTGAGCATCAAGACCTGCAGAGTGAACGCAGCCTTAGAAATGCTTCTATAACTATCAGTATGTTTTGCAACAACATAGAGCTCACTGGTTTTATCATGAGATGTTTCTTTTGTGACGTCTTGGCAATGAGACGCATTTTTATAGGCCATAGAAATTGAAAATGTAAAAATTCATTAGAATTTTAAAAACACTTTATTCACTTACTTCTTTCTCTTTAATTTATTTACACATTTAGGTTTAAGGTATATGATATCTCACAGCTAGACGAACACAAAAAACACAAAAAACGTCTATAATCTTCTTACTGAGTTGGAATTATAAAGTAAGTGTCCCAAACTAGCTGTGCTTTTTTGAAGAGGTGCATACTAATAGAAGTAACAGGTAATCATTTCTTTGCTTCAAGGTTTATGAGAGACACGTTTCCAAGGTGTAACACAAAAGGATATATTTTTTATTTATTTATTTTTTTGCCTGTCCCGTTTGGCTCTTTTGCCATCAGAATTATTGTCTAAAGGCGAAGAAAGATGCCCAACGGATTTACTTTACCAAATAGACCATCACAGCCTTGCTGTAATGGTCTATTTGATTCACCTTTTATTGTTTATTTTATTTTATTTATTTATTTTTATTTTCACTTGCTTGATACGGGACAGACTTGAATGAGGAAAAGAAAAGGGAGAAAGGAAGAGGGGGAAAAAAAGCGGAGAAGAGGGACGGGGATAAAGGGCAAAAAAACAAAAACCAACTAAATAAGCAGACAAAAAAAAACATCTATCAATCACCTGGATCACCTGTTGAGAAAGAAAAAAGAAAACAAGCAGAAGAAAATGAGAGCAATACAATAAACAACATCACGATGATATATGGGAATATAACAGTAAATACTAAATATTAAACATTATTGTGCAGCACATAAGATCGACAGCACACAGTGTGCTTTGACACAAAATGATATAAATCATTTTAAAAAACACCATCTGTCCATTCTCCTCCACTCATCCTCATCAGGGTCGTGGGGCTGGAGCCTATCCCAGGGTACACCCTGGACGGGTCACCAGTCTGATGCACAGACACGCATTCACACCTACGGGCAGTTTCAAGCTGCCAATTAGCCTAACCCAGCTAGCTGCACAATAGTCATGTTTATGACCATATCTGCAAAGAGATTCGCTCTGTTATTGAGTAACAGCTGAACAACCCCATCCAGGTCGATTAGGAGTGCAAAGCCTTTTACACTCTTAATCTGCACTTCTGCTACATCCCACCATACACAGCTATAGATGTTCTCTGCCATTGCTGTTGTATTCCAGTGTATTTCTATGCACTGTGACAGTGTGTCTGAATAGGCTTGCAAAGTCTATTAGCTATTTGACAGGATTGATTTGACTCCAAGTGATCTTTAATAGCATGGCTGCTTTAATCTGGTTATGGTGTTTGATAATCCAATCCCACTCAGAGGATTTCCTGTAAAATATGTCTTTTACTCTCAACACAGGCATCGCGAAAGTGTGTTTGTGAGCCTGGTCCTGCTGCCAGTGGGTTCGAGGAATCATCCTTTAGTGCGTGACATTATATCCTGTTGTTCTGCGTTTGATAAAGGAGATAGAGAAGCGTCTGTGGCGTCTGTGGCATTATCTGCTGTGACAGAGTTTCATTCATCTGATCTGCCCTCACGCTGACACACAGCCACCGCTCGCTTTTTCAGTCAGGCGTCGAGAAATATTTGCGACGGGTGTCACAAGAAGGTGTGTCGCAAATAGTTTCACACATCTGATCGCGCGTCTTTTATCGTCCAGCCTTTGCTTTTCAACACGTACCCGGAGGTGCTTCATGAAGCGATTCACGTAGATGCAGTTTGACCATTATTTATTTACCCTGTTTGTCTTTGCTATTTAACGTGACCACTTTCTGCCATTCACCCATAACCTGTATTTACATTATTTAAATACATGTTACAAAACAAATCCCACACATTTGGTCGTAATATCGTGTTTTAAGAAAAACAGAAGGTACCCGACTATTTTGTTAACATGTAGATTTGATTAAATTCCACTTCACAGATTATGAAGAACAAATCTTTAGTAATGTAATTATTAATGGTTAAAGCTGTTTCACAAAGATTAATTGTACATTTATAATGAATTAAACAATATAATGAAATCCAAATATTACGCTGAAATGTTTAAAGAGACAAATTAAGTTTGACATTAGTCTGTGTTTATAATACCCACCCTGATTTATCGTCTGTCTTCACTGCTTGGAATTTTGGTATTTATTTAATTATTTAATAATTAAATAAATTATAAACCTTGTGATTTATAATACTGAAACAAATTACAGAGGTCTTTGTGGCTCCTGAAGCACATGTGCTCAGTCACGCAGGCTCTATGATGAACTGTTGAGGTAAATGTTCATTTACATCCTCTGATGTGCTTATTTGTTTACATATTTGCAGTTTTTGTGGTGATAAAACAAAAGCATTGGATAACCTTTCAGTTTCATTGGTGAGGCAGCTCTGCTGTGATCTTCAGAGCGTTACGTGTCTTTCACTTCGACAGAGGGACGTCACCAGAACCGTTCGATGCAAAACTTCTGAAGATGCAGCGTATGCACCAAGGACTTTTATTAAGGGATGATATTGATTCGTAAAAGGGAATATGCAGGCAGTTTGTAGGGTGATTTTGAATGTGGGGAATGTGAAATTCTACCTGTACGGACAACGACATTTCTGATATGGTGACATCTCTGTGGTTCAGCTATCTCCAGCCAGTGTCCTCTGTGTTTTCTGTGTTCTCTCTCTGCTCTGAAGCAGAGAGAGGCAGGACAGAGCCAGGCCGAGGGATGGAGGTGATGCTTATCAGTGTGTGTGGGTTTGGGGTTGTGTCCTGCCACTGCCGTGGCGCCGCCATTATCACAGACGCACATCACTTTGGTCTCACCCTCTGCAAAACTTCAATGTGTGTGGCAGGACTTTGGTTGAAGGTGCAGACAGTTTATCTAAGTGACTTCAGATCATTTTAAAAGTGAGTATTTGTAACCGTGGTTACGAGAATACAGAGAAAGCTGATGAAAACTGCTACAATTCAGTTTTAACTCGAACATTAGCAACATTTATCGGCTTTAAGATGAAGACAAATAATGTCCCAGTGTGCAGTTTGTTAAGACCAGTCATGTCATCAACGTGACAAATGTAGCACTGCAGTTGGCTGAGCCAGCCCCCGTAGACTCTAGGGGTGCAACGATACTCATATCGATATTGAACCGTTCGATACAGTGCTTTCGGTTCGGTACGCATATGTATCGAACAATACAACATTTTTTATTTATTTTATCAACTTTTCTTCTGACGATGCTGTCTGTGTTGAGCGCTCAGTGGATCTGCATTCGACTACTCCGCCTAGGCTGCACTGTCGAGCGCAGATTCACTGAGCGCAGCGCAAGCTAGCAAGACAGAAGCTAAGCTTGTTGCAACATGGCAAATTGAACCTCCCCCACCCTCATTCAGATCTGGCGTTTGGAACTATTTTGGTTTTCATGTGACATATGACCCTGAAGGTAAGCGCGTCATGGACAAAAGTAAAACAGTATGTTGGATGTGCCAGCAATGCTCAATTACATGGGTGGGAACTAGTGCGTTAGCGCAGTTAGCTCGTTAGCGTGTTGACACCGTCCAGCCCCACGCACGGGGCGATCCGCGGTAGCTCGTTAACGGAGATTTGCCGTGTTGTGGCGTTAACGTCATTTCAGATTAACGCTGACAGCACTAGTGGGAACACAACGAATATGACTGCACATTTACTCCGACATCATCTTCGTGCAAAGACAAGTGGAAGCAGACAAAAACAACAAGCACGCATGCTACAAACTTTACCCGAGTCATTTAGACTGCCGTTAGCACATGATTCTCCTTATGGGGACCTGATATGTTTAATATGCTGCTGAGAATATAGCCCAGAAGAAGCGTATAGTATAGCTTTTATTTTGGAAAGAGACATTTCTCTGTAATAAACTCTCTTTTCCAAAGATGAGGGATTTCTCCATCAGATTTATTTTTTTATTATTTTGTTGTTTCAGCAACATTACATTTAAAAACTGTATTTTTGAGTTAAAATATATATTTATAATTTTAATAAATGACAAATTAAAAAAGCATGAACATTTTTTTGTATCGAAAAAATATCGAACCGTGACACCAAAGTATCGAACCGAACCGTGAATTTTGTGTATCGTTGCACCCCTAGTAGACTCCCGTGCTGAAATCCCAAACTTTAGAGCAGAAATAAATATATTTTCCAAAATCTGCATTGAGGCTGATGGTGATGTATAGTTCAGAGCAGGGCCACTGTGAAAAACACGTGGGTAGTGTTTCTTCTTGATGTACTGAAATACAAACCAGGTAGTCAGCTGGTTTAATGAAAACAAACAATAATCTGACAGTAACATATTTACATAATAGATTTGGACCACTTGTTGCTAACAGACTGATCTGCTGTTGGTTTACAGTTCCATCAGGTGTGTTATAGGAGCTGCGGTCAGCATGCATTCATCTTTATTCTGACACAAATATTAATGATGTTAGTGTGTGGTTCTGTCCAGTTATGTCTGTCTGTTTAAGCTGGTGCTGTAACATCATGCAGTTACTCTGGATTCTAAAATGTGTTCTGCTACTTGCTAACAATAATCTTTAAATCTTATCAGTCTTTAAAAAATATTTATTTATTTAATGCTAATGTTTTTGCTAATGCGCTACTGTTCTGTGTCACATGTGAGATATGCAGGACACGTGTGCTCGTGTGCCGTCACATCACAAACAAACCTCAGTCTTGTTGTTCAGCTTCATATACAGCAGAGCTTTGTTTCTGGAGTGCGTGTTTATAATATATGACATGCAAAAACATGTTAATTGACACGTTTGTAGCCTAGGAAATAGTGTGAAACTGATTTATATGCCATACGTTCCCATTCTTTTGAGTAATATTCGCCACACTGGCAGGAATTCTGTCATGTTTTCATTTCTGTGAAACTGCAACAGTGTCTGTGAGAGTCCTCAGGCCCAGCAAGACCATAAAGCTGCAGCTCTTCCTACAGTGACTCACTTACAGTCAGTCAGTCTCCCCAGTGTCTGCTCGCATCTTATCTCAGCCCATACACTCTGCTTATCTCTGTCTTCCCTGAGGTGATGGGACGCCGTCTGCATGGGACACACTCACGCACACACACAGAGAAAGCGATGTACAGTGTGACTTCTCGATCCAGCATGTCTCTCTTAAGGAGGGGACGACAGCAACGCTGCTGTCTCACTTTCCACCAGCTGCAAAACACAGGAGCAACGTGTAGCTGGTATCGATACGCCCTATCTGCACCCCAAGCCTTGCTTGGGGGGATATGTGTGTTTAAAGCCAGCCTCAATCCCAGCTAGACTACACAGTGGCGTTTTGTGGCCCAGGAGGTCGTATCTAAAAAGAAAGAAAAGGAGACAGACCAGAAAAACAGATAACACAAGACTGAAAGAGTCTGTTTAATCTTTACCTGTGTGTGCGCGCATGTTCATGCACTGATAAGTGTCCCAGTTCCCGTCCACACGACTGTAGTTGTGTTTTGACTCTGTAAAGAAAGCCGCCCTGCTCCACAACAGGAAACAACAACAACAAAAGGCCCGTCTGTGGCATCGGCCATTTTGTTGTTTTTGTTCGTCATCTTTGTCGCCGCGTCTCTGCCTCGCTGTTTTTCATCTGCGCGCGTGCGCGTCTGTGTGTATTATCTGTGGTGCTGAATCAGTGATAGTGTGTTAGCTGGCGGCAGAGCTAAACAGGCAGGACATGATGAAGCTGCCTTATCAGAGAGGCTGAATACACTTCAGAGCTCTGCTGGACTTTGGCACTGGGTTTGCTGTATGTTTGTGATACACTTAGGTCAGATTCTCAGACCAGTGTCAAAGACTAAAACGCTAAAACAGACGATGCATTCTTGGTCACAATCTTCACTTTCAAGCTTTACAGTCATTTCCAAAGCTACACTCTAAATTTCTTCACAGTGTGTCTTGCATATATAGACATGTAAACTGTAAGTTCATCCTTGTTGTAATTTAACTGGTGTGTGTTAGTCCACCAATCAAGTCATTCAGTGAGGGGTCAGCATTAGACACACCCACCCCACGTTTTCACAGCTAAGCTACCATTGCTGTGTGTGTGTTTGTGTGTGTGTGTGGGCTGGAGGTGTGTCTTACTGTCAGAAGTCAAATGAAAAGTGGTGTTCCTTTCCTCTACATTACCTGTCTATTTATTATTTTATACAAACTTCAAATGCACAGAAAACCAGCTTGATGAAAATTGAATAATTGTTCCTCCCAGTTTCCAGTTCTCTACCAAAGGAACAAATATGATTGTATGAAAACACATTTCCCTTTGTACAGTAACTTCATTACTAACTAGGGCTGCCACGATTAGTCGACTAGTCACGATTACGTCGACTATCAAAATCGTCGACGACTGATTTAAAAGTCGACGCGTCGTTTGAAGCTTTGTAAGATCCCAAAAGACGCAGGAATAAGTAGTAGGATTTAAGAGTGTAATAACGGACTGAAACAGAAGATGGCAGCACTGCATGTACAAGGATGCCAGCTGCCGTTAAACCCCGAAGAAGAAGAAGAAGCTGTGTCCCAGAATTCATAGCACAGCCCTGCTCAGTTTCCAACAATGGCGGCAGCTAGTTAGTTTTAATATTACTCTTATTATTCTTTCTGGGTCACAAAATAAACGTTTAACATATTTTCAGGCGAGATTGTAGCTGTGTAAACCTCAAATATCTGCTCAGTTTATCAAGACACCACATATTTTCAAAAGCGCTCCGACGTTTTCGGAGACTTCTGTTACCCACTAGCTCGATAGCTAGCCGGGGGCTAGGCTAACTAGAGCCGTGAGAACACCGGACTCCCGCAAATCGTTTTCAAACCCACCGCTGTCTTTCGCTACTCAGGTTAAACATGATATATAAGTCACTTAGATAACTTAAAAATGTTATTGTTTGGCTTTTTTTCAGTATTTTATTTGTTCCTGAGTAAATCGGTTTGGCTGAGATTAAAGTTATAGTTTTTACACAGCTGAATAAACATCAAGCAGACAGCTGATTATCAGAAATGTGAGATGCTCGAGAATTTACTCTGGTGTCCTGTTATATTTTAGATAGCAAGGAGTTTATTAAACTTCACCGAAACAATCTGCAGATTTCATTAAAATGTAATAAACTATCATCTTGTCTTTATTTTTAGTTAGCACATACCTTAAACACTTCAAGCTGTAAGCTAATGATAGTTATATAAGAGCAGATGCTGCTGGTGCAATAAGCTGTACGTTTTACGTCCAATGGATGATGATCTGATTAGTCGACTAATCGCAAAAATAATCGGTGACTAGTCGACTATCAAAATAAACCTTTGTGGCAGCCCTATTACTAACACAAAAAAATAAAAACACCAATGAGCTTAAACTCTTCATTCAGATCTGTATTGCTTCCAACAGTAGAATTGCTTTTGGTACTGATGAGTCTTTTTTTTAATATCCAACTATTTAGAACCTGAACACACTCTGATTCCCACCATCTCCCTAAATCTGGATCCTGGGTCTAGTTCCTGTCATTGTCTTTTCTTAGATCTAAGGACTCAATGCTGTGAGAGCGAGGGTCACTTCTATAGCTGCTTGAAATCTGTGGTCATTTCTGGCTTTATGTTCATGTCATTACCTCCTGTGTTGTTGAGGTGATTGTTCCAAAACTGACTCAGTCCCCATAGTCTCCTATGTTAAAAATCCCCAGTTTTAAAGAACTGTTTTCAGCCTGTATAAAACAGTTAGAGCGGTCCCGTAAGATATTTTTATTTGTCATTATTAACATTCAGTATGTGGGAGCTGAATTTTAAGCCCTGCTGAGAATCCATGCAGGCGCGGGTGGAACTTTTTGACGGGTCAATCACATGCAAAGACCGACTGGGATCATACCATTATATTAAAAAAGGAAGGGGGGCAGATGTTCCAAAAACAGCAAGCGTAGTGGCACAGCCCAGGTACACAGAGACAGAGCTGCATTTCAACTATAGAGACGCCCGCTTTTATATTTTTAAAAGGTTTTCAAAAGGTTTCAAACTTATCGAGGCCTTAAACCTCAAAGTTGTAGTAAATGCATTATACAAGTGTTAGAGCTTTTCCTACTGATAAAACCTCCCTCACAGCTGTTCATACTACACAAAGTAATTAAGCAATTAACCATTAACTTGTTGAAGAGGGAGAACATCTGGTTTAATGGGATGTACCCCTGACACCTCTGAGTTAGAGCCTCTGCATCCATACTTTGCACTGGATGATATCATCTCTTTGTATAACATGTCCATTTGGTTCCTGTTAATGCTTAATGCCACCTTCTCATCCAAATGTTGATGCTTTAGCCTCCTTGGCCGTTTCAGTCAACACTGAAAACAGGAGCTAGTAGGTGTTGTGACACATGACATCATTGTCTGCGTCCAAGGATATTACTCAAATGGTCTTTGAGTGCTGTTCTTGGCTACCCATGTGCCATGGCACGACATGGGCTACACCCTGGATAGGTCTCAGTTCAATCACATGGCCAACACAGAGAAAGAGAGACATTAATTCATCAAACAAGCATGCGTCTGAATTGAAGTGAAGCCAGAATATAATATAATAAAGGCCCGAGCCAGTGGATGGAGCCGAACCCATGACCTTCTTGCTGCGAGGTGTCAGTGCTCACCGCTGCTCACCGCGGTTCGGCCCCTGACTTGTAATATCTCTGAAACCTTTAAATAAAAAATGTGAATGTTGCACATAAACTGAAACAGACACAAACACTAGAGTTTCAGTATCCACGCACACATCCGTTTAGACCGCCAGCACAGTGTCCTGTTGTCTCGGTGACCCTCCACCTCTCTACCACCATTAGCACCACCCTGAGGCGATAGGGGGCGTTCCCTGTGTCATTGTTTTCGCCGATACAGGATTAGGAAGCAAGAGCGGGCCGTGAGCGACGGCCTAAAAGACAAGGATAGAGGTTTGTTTCCCCCTGAAACACACACACAAACCCACTCACACACACTTTGTCTGTCGTCTTTCTCTCTCCTCTTCATACTTGAGCAGCCATTTAAAAGAGCAGGCACCTGTGTCGTGGTATTCTGTCTCTCCTTCCTTTTCTAATACACATACCCCAGTAACCTATACCCCACAATTACCTCCCAGCCTCATAAAGGGCCCTTGTATTTTTGTACTATAACGGTCGCGCTGACAACAGTGATCACGAAGGCCAGAAAGATGCCCGGCCACCCGATCTCTTCCTTAAAGACAAATACCCTCATTTCCCGGGAACCCCCCACCGCTCCCCTCCTCTTCTGATTTTATTTTCCTCAATAGGCACCTTTGTCACCTCGCTGCCACTCTGCCCCTCCACCCATCCTGTCCGTTGCCTCAGGGTGTCTTTGGTGACCTGTGGCTGGTGACAGCACACAACAGCCAATCTCAGCAGTCATCACCGCCGCTTGTTTGATTTTGTCATCACCGGCAATCAGGTGAAGGGGAAACGCTGAGCTTTTATCAGGAAGAGAAAGAGGAAGAAAAATGATCCGCTGGAAAATCAGAAAGAAAAGAGAGCCGGGTTAAAACATAACAAAAGTGTTACATTTGCGTGTTGTTGGAATTCTTTGAATATCTTTCTAATATGTAACAGAAAAGCTGTTTTAGAATGTTCCTGTAACTGGCACTGAGTTGATTTGAAACAAAGTGCGTCTTACGTAAGTGTTGAGTTGCTCCTGCTTGCTCTATTTGACCCCGTTTTACCATTTTCTTAGTCTTTATATGTTCTCTGAGATTTAATATTCCCTCGCTTTAAACCTTCAGGAAATGTGCTGAGTTAAACGCACGTTTGCGAGTGTTTGGGGACGGCGGGGTGGGACGCACGCAGAGATTTATGGCGATTGTGCGTGTGTGACTGAGAGAGATCGGGGTGTGACGAGGATTGATATGGGTGAGTGCTGATCAGGTTTTTGTGCTGCTCTTATCTCTCTTTCTCTCTCTGGGTGTTTTTGTGCTGCAGCACTTTTAATCTGCGAGAGATGAAATGCCCTCCAGCATTAGAGCTACACAGCAAGTGCATGTGTGCATGTGTGCGCGTGTGTGTGTGTGTTTGTGGTGCAGTGCCAGAGGGCAGTGAAGACTGAGCAGCTGCTTTTTATAGTGACTGAACGGACACCAATGTGTCGGGCATCTGCCACGCGTTCACCCTACTGCCTACCCACTCGAGTGTGTGCGTGCACGTGTGTGTGTTGCAAACTAAGAGAAGCCGTGTTGGTGTGTGTGATCACGCCCTGTCTTTCCCAGTGTTTGTGTTATTGTGTATAGCACCTCTAATACTGTAGTGGAACATATAGGTCTGTTTTAAATTCAACTCGGCAACAGCAGATGTGTCCACGTGGTTTTTGCACGCGTGTCTCCGTGTGTGTGTGTGTGTGTGTCCAGCAGCTGCTGATACAGAGGAACATGTCGACGTTCATCCGCAGCGTGAAAACAGTCGCAAACACATGTATGACACATTTGCTTGTTACAGGGCAGCGGTGTGAGTGGCGAGGAGGCGGGGGTTGCTGTTGGTGCCACCCTTCCATTCCCATGACCTCAATCTGTGATGGGCACCCTGCCAGGCTGCCCATCCCTCCGTCTGCGGGGCTTACCGCAACTTCCAAGATGTGAAGGGGAAGTAATGGAACATCCGTACCGTGACCTCACGCACACTTTAATCCTCACAGGCGCTAATCAGTGTCATCTTTATGGGCTTGTATGAGCAAGATTTTGAGTGTTATTACACCCAGACAGCCATATGCACATGCAGATGAGATGAAATTGCCATTTGCAACAAGAGTAATGCCAAAAGCAAGTGCGTGTCTGTAGATCATGAAGAAAGTATATTTGTTCCTTTTGGAGTAAATTGGAAGCAGTAATGGAACAAGTATGTCCAATCAGCAGTGTGACTAGTTGTTAGCCACATACGCAGGCGATGCTCTCTGCTTCCTTTACTGTCATTTAGCTGAGTTCTGCATTAGATGGTCAGAAACAAGACAGCGGTCATGAGAAAAAAGACTCCATCTCTCTCCATCAGAGATTGTTGAAAAAATAAGGCCAACGTTACCTCAGTGTACAGTTAACGAGGTGACGTCCTTTGATTTGGAGAATGAAAACGGAGCATGACCTGGTTTTTATGTGGTTAATGTTTTCAAACAGCTCACCTGCTAACACGGACTAGCCCACTCAGGTATGTGAGTTCAACATCCGTGCACTACTTTACAACTTACAGGTGGCCAAAGTTGGGGTCATTCATCACAAAAAGTAATGTATTGCACATTTCTTGTTACTTTTTTTTTTTAAGTAATGTAGTACGTTACTCGTCGAAGAAAGTAATCCCTTACACTACTTGTTACATTACTTTCCCATTACTCCGTAAAATGGCCTGAACTCCAACTCTCTGCCCTAATGAGGACACATGTATAATCTTTCTTACGTATGGAGGTATGAATACAAAGCCAACAACACTCTGGGTTCTTGGCTAGCTTTGCTTTAGCATGCTGTCTGCACACGTGCTTGCAGAGAGCCAAAGTTGTGTTAGCATAATACAGTTGCTTCTGTCCTGGATGCAATAAACAAATGTTATTTTTTTGTACCGCTCCACCATTTAGAATAGAATAGAATAGAATAGAATAGAATAGAATAATCCTTTAATTTCTGTCCTCTCATTGA
This sequence comes from Neolamprologus multifasciatus, assembly GCF_963576455.1. NCBI lineage: Eukaryota > Metazoa > Chordata > Actinopteri > Cichliformes > Cichlidae > Neolamprologus > Neolamprologus multifasciatus. The sequence continues at coordinate 37,741,318 of NC_140452.1, read as the reverse complement.
AATGAGCTGATTGTACCACAGAGAGGGAAAAAGGTTTGTTTGATGTTTTCTTTTTATCCACCTGAAGCTCACATAACTAAAGAAACTTTGTAACGCAAATAATGACATACAGTAACTGTAATCTAATTACAGAATATAGTACAGTAATGTGTTACATGACTGCATTACTGAAAAAATGTAATCTGATTACAGTAACATGTTACTGTAACCTCCACTGCAGGTAGCTAACTATTTGTCATGCTTGATCTCTCACCATTAGATTTGTTTTCAGAAAACTTCCAGGAATATTTAAGGAAAAAAAGTTACAGCAAAAATGCATTTTACTGATCTAACAATGGACACATTTATCATAAAGAATTTAATTAAAATGTGAATTTACTGCTGTCATATTTGACATTATTACTAATTAAATGAGAGATCCAAACACATCTGTCGACGTTATTTTTGCCATTTTTGGTTTTTTTGTTAATCACATGTGAAAATTAACAATATACTGAAATCTACTCCAAATAAATTCAGACTATTTCCAAATATTTGTAATAAGACATAAATTCAACAGCTATGTTCGCCTGTCACACTGTCACCTGAATGATCTTTAAAATCCTCCTCAGATTTTCTTTAACTTAAAATAATTTTCTGTAGGATCATATGATGTGACAGTGCACTACCTTTTTCCTTTTTCACTCTTTAGTGATTTTTCACTCTTTTTCTTTTTTGGGTCTTTGTTTGGCTTTGTTGGATAGGTACAGTGAAGACTATCGCTCTCAGTCCTACGGTCGCCTGCTCATCCCACTGTGATGTGATTTCTCCGTTTTCAGCTGCTTGTCAGGCGTGTTTTTAATTAATTGTAGTTTTGGGAGTGCTATATTCTGTAAATTCCAGCTTTTCCACTGATCATTTTTAGAAAACGAAGGGAACACCTTCCACTGTAGACTTACTTCAGACAAATGACAGAATGACTGAAGATGGTTGTTAGAAGAACGACACTTCATGCATAAGTTTGTCTTTTTTACATATTGCCGAGTGCGTGGATTACAGTACAGCTCTTTAACGTGGCGCAGCTCCACAGCCCCCCTCTGTCTATTTTTATTCTTTTTCTCCATCTGCCCCTCCACCCAAAATCACTGGGGACAAGCACAGCGCATTGTCATCAGAAGTGACACATCTTTTTCTCTCTTCGCCCTCGCTGCGTTCTTTCTTTCCATCTGTTCCTTTTTCCCTTCCCTTCTTTCCATCTTTCTCCCTCTGCACTTTCCTCTTCCGCTCTCTGACACTAACCGCCTCTGACAGTGTCTCCATGCTGTCGCGCACTAATCCACCTCTGAGAGGTGTTAAAACACTTCCACGCTCACACATCAACACACACAAACGCGCGCACACACAGCACGTTGCTCCAGATCCCGTAAGGTATCGATCCGCCGCCCTGCTTGCTGTAATAGGATTTTTTACACCTAAGCATCAGAAATGCCTAATGCATCGCATCACATCTAATGTGGGTACACACACTTTCCTGCATGCACACTTTCATACACAGAGATGATTACAATGAGCTGCTCAGCCTCGCTGGCAAGTGTGGTAAAAAATGAATAGGGGAAAGAAGGGGAGATGCACTCAGCAGCATATGCATCCGACTCCCTCAGCATCTGACTCATGTCACAAATGTTCAGACTGTCTCACACACACACACACACACACACCACTTCTCTACTTGCAACTGTAGGATGATGTATCCCTTCGTATTGCGTTATAAGGTTAACAAGCTCTAAGTGGTTTCTCTGCACCTGAGACTCTCCAGTATGTCAAGACTTTGCTAAATAGAGGAAAACAGAGAATCCCCTCACCCTGTCTTGAAGACAAACAATATTAAAACCACCTGCTTAATGTAGGGTAGGTCACCCACGTGCTGCCAAAAAGCTCTGACCTGATAGAGCATGGACACGGCACCTCAACAGGTATTCTGGGGTTTCTGGTTTTTGGTGGTGGATCCTCTGGGTCCTGTGGGTTTGGGGTGTGTCCGGGGCCTCCACGGCTCAGGAAAAATGCTTAGTTGGAACAGTTTACAGACCAGTTAGGTGCCATGGGCTTGGTGCTTTGCACAGATGCGATGGAGCTGTCCGTTCAAAAGTGAAACCAGCTCTCAACCGCACTAGCCACAGCTAATGGTTAATATGTTTGCAGGTACGCTAGTTAGCATCTGTTTGCTGGCAGTGTTAGTAACTGCAGCTCTCAGCTTGAAAGCCAAATATGTGATTGGTAAGCAAAACATACAATGTACCGAGTTAACCGAACAGTCATCCATGTGTTTTTCTGTGCAGTGTTTCAGAATCTTTTTGAATGAAACCTTCATTAAGCAGAGAACTCGAAAGCTCGATACCTGTTCAATCAAAATATTTAATGTCACCTGCTTTGGCTGGAAACAAAAGCCGTCCGTTGGCTTCACAAAAGCCTGTTTCACAATTCCCTCTTTCCCTTTATCTTCATCGCCTCTTTCCTTCCTTTTGTTTTTCTCGGTGGCACCTCGGGGCTGACCAGGTGGAGAACTACTACAGGCTCATTTCCTCAGCAGGTGTGTGTGGTTTTCTCATCGTCCGTGTGTGTGCGCGCGTGCGAGGATGTATGGAAACGTGTGTGTGCGAGCGCACATTCACTTAGATACTATCTGCTCACCTGCTTCTGCTGAGCCACAGAGGAAGCCATTGTGTATTGATGCTAAAAAGCTATAGACCAACCCCCTCCAGGTGACAACAAGTGGTGTGTGTGTGTGTGTGTGGATAATATCAAGGAGGATATTGTTTGTGCTATGGTTAGGGGGGTTGAAGGGAGAGGGGAAGAGGTTACCGCCTTTCTCTCCTCACCTGGAAATTATGTCCTGCCACCATTTTACTAGAGTGTGTTTCCAATCACTGCAGGAACGTGAGTAATGTCCGCTTGGGAATTCCTCCTCAACTTCCTGTCTGTCTCTCACTCTTTGTGTGCCTGTGATGGAGAGAGAAGGGAAATGGAAGAGAGAGCGATTGTAAATTAAAACAAGAAAGTTGTCTTTGCTCACAGCACTGCGTATGTGTGAGCTTCAGGAGTCAGCACTTGTTTGCTTTTCCTTTTCATCTTCTATTTTAAAAGCCCAGTTCATGCAAATCATATTATAATTCTGCCTCTGCACTAATACAGAGAAGGTGGGTGGACGTTGAAGTTCATTTGGACCAACAAAAAACAGGAAAGTGCCTTTGTGCAGCCTCGTATTCTTTTTTCTTTTAGTAAATAAATAAATACGTGTGTGTGTCAAAAGTTTTAGAACACCCCAATTTTTCAATTTTTAAAAATTGAATATTATGCAGTTTAATGTCTCATTGCACTGAAATGAAAGCATAGTGCAAAATAAGCAGTTAAAAAAGAAATCATGGAATCAATTTATAGGCTAACATGTATTCTAACCTGTCGACTCATCAAAGTAGCAGCTTTGGCAGATATAACAGCTGAACTGACCCGTCAGAAAGTTCCCATAAATGTGGACCTTGTAGGTTTTGTTGCTTTCACCCTTCTGTCCAGCTTGCGCAGTGAAGTGCTGAGAGTCAAGGAAGGTGTGAATGTGTGTCTTTTATATTTGCAGGTCAGTCAATGTGTGGGATATTTTGTGTAGGCAGGCATTTCTGAAAGTTGTAACACAGAGGTTCGGCCTGGCTTGGATCTGAGCAACTCTGAGGGAGCAAATGCAAATGTGCCAGGCCTCAAGGATAATGGGTGGTTTGCACAACAAAAGCTGACGACCTGTGAAAATCTCAGCAGGGGTGATTAACACCTCGGGACTTGCACCAGAAAATAAAAAAGCCAGTAATTCTAGGGGGTGTTGGGTTTAGGGAAGTTACGCAAATTTGCGCAGGTTAGTAAACCTAGTGTTAAGTCTGGAGACTGTGCTGGACGCTCCACGTTTCCAAGCTCACATCTTGTTCTTTTGTCCTGAGGTAGTTCTGGTGGAGCTTGGACTTGTGTTTTGGGTCCTTACCAGAGGGTCCTGCGTGGTGCTGCTGAATGCTGTGGTAGCAGTTTTGGTTCAGGGAGCCTCTCACTCTGTACGAGTCACCGACCCAGGATCCAGACCATCACACTTCCTCCATGTTTGACAGTTGATGCCACACACTGTGGAATCATCCTTTCACCTACTCGAAGCCGTACAAAGATCCTGTGTGATGAACAGAAGATTTCACATTTTGATCCATCAGTCCATAAAACCTTCTTCCAGTCTTCAGTAGGCCAATGGTGGTGTTTCATGTCTTATTCTGACGTCTGGCTTTCTTGCTCCAACTCGTCCTGTCAAACCTGCAGCTCCAAGTCTTCTCTTCACAGCTGAAACTGAGACTTGCTCACTATGACCACTATTAAGCTGTGCTTGAAGCTGTTGTCCTGTGAGCTGCCTGTGAACTCTCAGTTTCTGAGTGCCTTTTGATGGTGAAGGAAGCTGACACTTTGGCCTGAAGTCTGAAATGTACATTATTTTTCAGTTTTGTGTAACCTTAACTTATTTTTTAACCTCTGGCAGTTCACCATTTACCTTTGTACCATTTCAAGCTAATCATTGGAGTTGAACAATTTGAATTGCAATAAATAACTGGAAAAATATTCTTTCAGGAAAATATCTTTGTTTGTTTTTTCTACTTTTTCTTTTTTAAACAATTGGATACCACAGGAAGCATTTTAAACTAAGTTTGTTTTCATTTGGAGGTCATGTTCGGGATGGCAAGCTTTTTCTGGCGAGCAACTGAACTGTTTTTGTGGTGAAAACAGCGCTACTTCACCTCTGGGGTGGTTATTTCGGCTCTGTTTTCCCAGTTTCTCCTAAAGCATCTTGATTCATTAGCACTTTCCGCTCAAATATATCGCAGATGTCTCTTCTGTGACTCATTGTTATTTTTTAGGAATAGGCAGAAAATGCGCATCAGCAAAACAACCATCTCCAGAGAAACGAGTGACGGGGAAAAGAGGCTGAGACAGGAAGCACACACATCTGTCTCTGTCATACACTGACGCGCACATATTTAGACACAGAGATGGCCTAAGTGATGGGCAGCAGTAGTGGCAGCACTAGTGCATGTTGGCATGTTGTGGCTGCAGAGCCTTGCATCTTTTCCCGAAGATCACGGCAGAGGCAAAGTGACAGCTTTCTTAGACAGAGCTGCTTCCCTTTGTTCTTTTCTTGCTGTTTGTCTAGTTTGTCGGACATGTTTAGACAGAGCGAGTGTGTGTCGCTGTCTGCGTGCGCGTTGCCAGACCGAGCAGGTATTTCAGCAGAATTGAAAAACCGTCTGCTTGCTATTTTGTCTGTGCTGCAACGTTAGCTGTCCCCTGCCATATTCTCTCTTATCTCCTCCTCTCAGTTTTTTCCCCGTCTTTGTAGTTTTGAAAGCTTTCATCGTCAGCCATCCCCTGTTCATGTTTCACTCCTTCACTGACTACTTCTTCTTCCATCTCACTTCTTGTAAGTCGCTCCAGTGCTGTTATCAGCAGCACAGGAAGCTGTTGTTTCCACAGCACTGTAAGTTAACATCCATCTATCTGATGACAAGAGGAAAGACTCCAGATGTGAACAGCTCTCTACATCCATCCCTCTCTCACTCAGTCTATTTTCCTGCTTTTCTTTTCATTAGCTTTCTCCCCCAGTCAGACAACAGTGTCTGAATTACAGAGCCTGCATGCTCGAGACATTAAGCTCGATGGTTTGAACCAATTTCTGGCACCAGTGCTGGCCTGTTATTAAAGATTAGATCTGCCCCCGTCAGCTTGATGGATAACATCGTTTTGGTCTCCCTGGTTTCAAGCTCAGTTTCTTTCCAGTCACCCAAATTTGGTTTTAGAAGCTTCTGAGTGTAAAATTAAGGGTAGCAGACAATGCTTTTGCTTGCTTACTTTTTCCAGCATCAACATGTACATTTGACTATAAAAAATGCTAATAGCATCGGGCAATATAGACTTTAACTCGCAGCATATTCAAAATATCAAGCAGAAACTGAGGAGGCAGAATGACTCTGTGAACAGAAACGTGCAACCAGCGAGTCAGTTACTCTTTTTCTGGTTATACTTTGACCACTATCATGCATATCTGTCACATCACTCCTATATAAGACTTTCCCCAGATGCCACCTTTCACCATACTCACTTTTTTTGAAAGCCCGTTTTAAAAACATCACAGCCATGTTATCAATACCTCAGGACCAGTGTTGGTCAAGTTACTTGAAAAAAGTAATCAGTAACTAATTACTGATTACTTCCCCCAAAAAGTAATCCTGTTACTTTACTGATTACTTATTTTCAAAAGTAATTAATTACTTAGTTACTTAGTTACTTTTTAAAAACACGATTTACAACCTGAATAGGTGATAAAGTGATAGATCTTTCAGCCCAATTCTACTTTTTCTGCATAATCATCATACAAAATGTAATCAAATGGAAAAGTCTCTTTTTAAAACTTGTTTTATTAGTTTTAATCTTTTAACTTTATGCATCAAGCAAAAATTTAATTATCTGCAACATTCTCTGACTGGAAGAAATTAGTTTAATATTTAAACCTGTTTTCTGCACATTCCAGCACATAAAATAAAATATTTTGTGTGTGTTTACACTCAGTCTTTCAAATAGATGCAAGTAAAACACAGCAGAAAATAAATAAAGTCAAAGACTAGCGGTCCTGTTGCTCTATTTTCACCTGTAAAGCAGGAGTGGGGTAGGCGGAGGTTTACCCTGGTGCAGGTGTGCAGCGGTCAGTGGAAGAATCCGCGAGTTTCTCTGTGAGTTTCCCATTACGTCGTAGCTACTCGGTGCTTGTTTGGAAGTTTAGGGGTTTTTTTCGCTGTAAAAAGAAGTTTTCTTCCCACGCACAACGGACACTAATGTTTTTGTCACTTTTTATGGAATCAAACTCAAAGTAAGGTCAGTACTTCCACGCTTTAAACGCTGCACGCTCATACTCTCTCTGCACTCGATATATGATCCATTGTTGATCTGCACACAGCTGTTGTCACGAACGTCGCACTCGCTTACGTCACTGTCATGAGACATTCTCGCAAAAAAAATCACGGTTTTAGTAACGCAGTAACGCAGCGTTCCTACGAGAAAGTAACGGTAATCTAATTACCGTTTTTTGCAACAGTAATCCCTTACTTTACTCCTTACTTGAAAAAAGTAATCGGATTACAGTAACGCATTACAAGTAACGCATTACAAGTAACGCGTTACTGCCCATCTCTGCTCAGGACAAAATTTGAAGGTAAACTGGAGGCCTGATTTGTGTATGTATAAATAAATGCTCCATATAGGGCGCCTGAGACTGAGAGAAAATGCCAGCATGGTTTTCAGCCGAGGCCGGAAATGTATTCAGAAGCATAACACGTACGGAGAGAGCTCACTGCACGCCCAGCACATATGCACACTCTGGACATGTGTTTCCAATGAAACCCATGCTTGTACGGGAGAGCTGCTCGGCAATACAGTATGAGGTCAACCGCCTGGGTGTATGCATGTGGTGCATACTGCAGGTTTGTGTGTCTGTGTGCTGTTTGCGGCCGAATTATCATTTGAACCACTCTCATACGTGTAAGAGTGGAAATGGACACATGTGTGCAAGATACTGGTGCTTGCCATCAACAGCAGCAGTGAAGCTCTTATTCTTTAACTGGCTCTGTGCGTTTGTATACTCGATGTTGTGTGTGTGCGTGTGTGCGTGCATGTGTGCCATCAGCCACTGGGCTAACAAACACACTTAATACAATTATCCCTCAGCAAAGACAAGAAAAGGAGACAGGCGGCACCTCAGAAGGTACATTGTCTGGTGTGTGTGTGTGTGTGTGTGTGTGTGTGTGTGAGGGGTTCTTGTCACTGGCAGCTAGTCTTGGCATTTCCACGCCTGGCTTCCACTGTAGTGTTTCCATCCTTCCCTCCAGTACGCCTCCAATCCCCTGTCTTCCTCTTCTTGTAATTGGGGCTTTCCTTTATAATTAGTCCATCCTTGCCTCCCATCCTCCTCCCCCCAAGGAGAGGCCTGCAAGCATGGCACCTCAGCCCCATTAACAAGCACCCTTTCCTCCCTACAGCAGTGGCGCTGCCCCCCTGAGGTGTTGGGAGTGAGGGGTTAGCTTAGCATCACAGCTAACTAGGCTCCAGAGTCTCAGAGCGGGCCCTGGCGCCGGCCAGCCACATCCCCACTGGTCAGTCTTGCACTAATCCAATAAATGAGCTGTATGGGAGGCAAGTGTCACACACTGTGAATGCCCACAGACCCACACTCCCACATACACATGACCTTTAGATGCATACTCCCAGGTCCAAAGTTGTGACAAACCGCTGTTAATTGTGTTCTGTCTCCTTCTTCTCAGGGTTCAGAGAAATTCCTCAACCAGTGGGCCTAACTCAACAATGCATTTGTGTTGGTGTGTAGGTGTGCATGTATGATTATTCATTTCTTTTTCTGCTCTGCTCTCTTTCCAGTAAAATTTCCTTTTTCCCCAGAAATGATCCAAACCTATTTTAGTCTTTTTAACCCTTTAAAACCGGTCAGAGCAGCACGCTCCGTTTTGCATAACTATTTTTAAATCCCGGTAGCTCTGCAACCACGTGAGCTAGCGCAATAATTTTTTTTGCATATGAAACCGGAGGAGTTGTACTTACATCTTATGCCACCAGCTTGTCCTCGGTCACAGTTTCCTTCCACATATAGCTTTGCAAAAACTGCATAAAAAGCACTTGCAGCAACAAAAACATAATATTCCAGAAACACGCTTTGCCGATCCGATCAGCTGTTTGTAACACTTCCCACATTGAAAAAGATGTCAGCGCGAACGATCGCACGTCCGCTATTTCCTGCCCGAAACCGGAAGTGACATCATTTTCGCGGAAAATGTAGTTTTTCTTACTTGTAGCCCTTAGAAGCCTATACTGGTGTTTTTATAGGTCATGTTTGACTTTTCTGAATAGTTGCTGGGATGCTTAGAACTCGAATTGCACTGCTGGAAATAGTTTATTTTGATGCACATACTGTTTTCTTTGCAAATTTGCATCATAGGATTGTTTTTTTGTTTTTCCTGCAGTATATAAAAATTGCTGTATCTCCAAAATAAAACTATGAAGACACTCAAAATAAATTTCCTGTGGTGGGAAACTATTTTTGCAACTTTTTTGTATTTAAAGTTTTGAGGGATAAGCCTCTTAAATTTCTCTAAGTAGAAATATATGTTAAAAAAAAAGATTTTCAATTTGTTTCTAGTTCATTGCACTTTTTTGCAATTTATGTAGTTACTATGGACTTAATGCATACATATTATTAAAATATGGGCTATAACAGTTGTATTGATGTATAGCAACTTGAAATGCTCCTAAAAATGGCTCTACAACATGTAAAAATATAATATAAGCTCTGGCGGACTTGGTTCTATGGTAGGTCTTAAATGGTTAATAAACCTGTGTTTACTTCAGTCGTGCAAAGCCTTGTTACAGATGTCTTCTGATGGATGTCATATGTCGTGTCTTTGCTTATCAGTTTACTGAGCTACTATTTTCAGTCAAAACCACTTCCCACAGGTCACAGTGGTAAGTAGTTTGATTGTACAGTAGTGGTCGGGCGCCCTAACCTGAAACTTGACTGCATCTGTTGATTATTGACAAGTTAAGTGTTGTCTTACTTCTCATCTCAGTGGATCTAAAATCTAATATAAGTTTTTAAACTGAAGAAATCTAATAATGGTTTACTCGATATTTACCAGCATGTCTTTGGACAGCCGAACGCTGGAGTCTGATCTGTTCAGCCTCAGAGAAACAGCTTGAACTGCTTGTGCCCCGCAGACTCTTTCCAGCTCAAAGTTGTTTTCCAGGACAAACTTAACAAAATTCTTAAACTGCAACTGTTATCAAAAGCTGATGGCAAAATAATTTCCAACATATTTAAACCGTTAAAGAGGAAACTTTTGACTGAATAACCAACATCCTCTTCACTGCAGGAAGCAGCAGGCTTTATGGGGAAATGTGTGCTTAATTTACTGAAACACTGGCACTGACATTACTAGTGAAACTACATAGTCTACCAGTCTTTTCAACAGCATACTGCTTTAGGTTGCATGCAGTTCATTTGTCACTGACATGTTATTGTTTTATGCCTCATGTAGCACCTTTTAAACAATGGCCAAAAAGTCAGTTAGTGTAGGAAGTATATGGGCAGGAACTGCACGATCGCTGATGCAACTGGTGCAAAATTCATATAAGCAGTTCAAGAGGTGTCTGTGATATTTTGGCTAAAAGCGAGCATATCCCAGCTCATGAAGCTCTACGGCATCTTTAGCGATTGAAAGTGAAGAAATGTGGAAACGAATGAGGTCACAGAAACCTGTGAAATACTAAGATGCCTATCTTCTTCATTTTATTTGCTTTTAACCTAAATCTTTTTTCTTCTCCTTCCTTTTTTTGAAGTACAGCAGCTGCGTTGTTCAATGTCTGATAAACAAATGTGACTTAATGAAGCAGTAAGAAGTTTTTCTCTCCAAATAAGGAACACATGGTAGACACGCATGAACAAACACACCCATGTAAGAACTCGCTGATGACACACAAGGCCACAAAATAAAAAAAACAGAACAAACAGATTCTCAGGCTTTGTGTCATGTGTGCAGATACAGCTCAGTGAATAAAAAGGCGCCCGAGGAAGTGGGAACTTCTCACTCAAGTTCCACGTTTGCTTTCTTTATTTCCTATTTCTGATTTCTTTCTAATGTCTGCAACATGGAAATGGGGATTGTCATCCTGAGCCAAAGCCTGAAGCCAGTGCTCGTGGCACACTTACATTCATACCCACATACGCATAACAGGGCGCAATCTTACCACAGGAAAGGCCTTGAGCCAGAACAGGCAGGAAAACTCTGGAAAACCAGGATACAATTTGGCACTTATGGAGCCTAAACGATTTCCTCCTGGGCGTTGGGCTCTGTCCTACTGGGAAAAGCCAAAAGACCGGCAGAGAAAATTACATCCGGGAAAATGTTTATGCAGCACACTCAGCTCCCTCGCTTTTTACTCACAAATGAGTGATTATTCGTCTACCCTTAACCTCTGAGAAAGAGGGGGGGTGATGTAGAGAGGGAGATTCTTTCCATCATTAACTTTGGAAGTGGAGGCCGCTGGCATAGCTTACACTCTTTGTCACAATGTGAGCTTCCTATTTGGCAGTATTCTCTGCAAAATATTGTGCCCGCTCTCTTAAATAGCACTGGTTATAGAGGGGAAGGTGGGTACTTGGGGAAAGTGTCCACGTTCAGCCCACTCATGTTTAATCCGAGTGCACTCCCATCAGGACCAGTCACACATAATTACAACTGATGAAATTCTTACATTTGATGGTTCAAAATTGGGGAACTCTCTGACTGACTTGGTGAGGCTTTAACCAACCAAAGACCGTCTTGGTCAACCCTAAGACCTGCAACTGGTTTGGAAAGAGAATGGTGTAATGTCCTCTGTGAATTTAACTGCAGCCCAAATTAATTATGAATACAGGCACAGCTAGATATTCACAGCTTATATAACCATTAATCATAACAGACTCATACCAACGCTACTTTTTTCTGTAAACACGAGAGCGGAGACTCAACATCCAGCTTGTTCGGGTGTAGCTGCACCTTCTGGAGGTCCTTTGGTTGATGGGTTGGTTGTTCAGTCTTCAGAAATCCAGTGGCTTTTTTGGCACAGTAAATCTCACTTAAGCTTACAGTCGTTGTTAAGATTGGCCAAGTCCACAAGTATGTTCTTTAATTAGTCATAGAGATTATTGATATTGCGCTTCTCTCTGTAGGAAAGTAACCAGCCGGTCACAATCTGGTCAGAAAACATATTGGTCAAAATAATCATCCCGGACGCCGCTGTCCTGTCTGTTCTTCTCTTTGTTGGGATTTGTCACATCTAGGAAATATAGCAACTCTGAAATCATCAAACAAATCTACAGGCGTAAAGTAACTTGGTACTATTTATGGAAAGTCTTACAGGAAAGACCGGCAGCATTCGATGGCTGGGATCCAGACTCTTTGGAGCTGTGGTTAGGCTAGGGCCTAAACGACAGGTGCATTTTATGACTTGTTTTCTGGAGGGCCTCCTTAACATTGTCACTGCAGCTCAACTCTAACAGGGTAAAAATATTCCCAGGCTTAAAATAAACTTCATAATCTTTTTGAGGCTCATAGCACCACATGTTCCTTCACACTTCACAGCTGGTGTTTGACAATTCAACACAGTGTCACAGTTGTAGTTCTGTTACAAACACGAACCTTAAAGATTTCGTGTTGACAACATTGGGCGTTACAAAGACCACCAAAACAATCCTGTTATTTACAGACTGTAATGCTTTTTATTCTTGTATTGCTGTAGTTTCCCTAAAGAAAGAACTACAACCAATTCATAAAAGTGAAACAATGTTGCCAAAGCAGGAAGTGATGCTCCTTTCCTAAAAGCAGGGTATCAGTGAGCCACTTTTCAGGTACTAACTGCAGTGATAATAAAGACTCTTCCACATTTCTTCTCTTTAGCCTACACCTCAAATTCACTTGTTCCATTCCTATCTTCCTTTCCACTTATTTCTCTTTGTTCACTTCCTTTATGCCACTAACTCCTTTTTTTCTTAACTGCCGTCTTGTTTTATGCACCTACCCTCTTCTTTCTCTAAGAAACCTCGGCCTTTTGCTCCGTGCTCAACATTCCCGCTCCAACACTGTCACAGTGATGCCATATCGACTCCAAACATTAGGCGGTAACTAAGAGAAGAGTAGAAAAGGCAGCCTTTGAGCAAGTTCCCCATTTGCTAAGAGAAGAGAAAAAGCAGCGATGGTCTTGAACGATGTTACATTTTTGTCATCACATCTATAAACAGAGCCAGTTGAAATGACTGGTTTCAGTAAACTTTAGATTGAGTACTCTTTCTTATATATAACAGCTTAGAGGGATTAGCAGTGGCAGAACAACAAGCGCAGTGAGAAGAAATGGTCAAAAGGATTCTGACTGACTCCAAACAGACTTTCAGTCCAACCGGCCCTGCCATTTCACTGGTAGCTATTTTCCATTCGACTGTCAAGCACAGTTGGAGGAAAGTCTTTCTATGAGTAAATAAAATGTCCTGTGTGCGTGTTTCTGTCAGCTGAGAAGCTTCTGAAACATCAAAACAAACTAATTAGGAATGCTGTAGCGGTGAGCCAGATTAAACCACAATGTGACATTCTTAATGCAGCGGTGCATGGAGCAGTCTGATGGTAAGTTAGAGGGAATGGTGTGTTTTGAATTAGGAACCTCGCAGTGCTTCTCTACACCAACAGGTAAAACTCTGAAGTACAACTCGAATATCTGTGTTTTCAATTTGACATTTACGGTAATTCTAAAAGTTGGATATCAAGGCAGAAGCTGCTTGTGACCTCAGCACTGATCTGTTCTTCACAAAGGTTTTGACCATTGGCATGTTTATGCAAATGTGCTACTCTTGCCCATATGGAAGAGATATATATAAATCTTATAAAGTTTGTGTCGGTCTTGTGTGAAACTTGTATGAAAAACATACAAGAGTGAAAACAGATATAAGATCCCTTGAAAAATTATATAATGAAACTTGTATGTTTTGGATACTTACTAAAAAAATATATGAAAGTAATGAGAAAGTGGCCACTTTCATGAGTAAATCATATAAGTTTTTACTATTTCTTTTCCATATGGGTGACCTTGAAATGAATTCATCCTTGCAGATAAGAGCAGAGAGCAGGCACAGAGTAAAACTGCAGCTCCAGTTGCCATCACTTCCATACGTTGATAACAGTGGTGGATAGTGGTAGCCAGTTGGTCACTGTGCATGAAAAATTAAAAAAGAAATTAAATTATCTAAAATCTAAAGCAACAATTTGCCTGACTCATGGCTTGGACAGGCCAGCATTATCGATTGCTCTTAAACAGCTGCAGACTCGGACCCATCAGATTTCCTGACCATCCGGCACTGGCAAGCTTAGCTTATTCCAGCCTATTAGTCATTTTGTGACTGCCCACAACAGTAGTAAAGACAGACATGTGTCAGAACGGAGAATGGTATCAACATGTTTTGCCTGTTCTTACTTATTTATTTGCTTTTCATATAATTATCTTGTTTAAGCCTAAAATGAATCACAAATATGGTTGAGCTATGAAACCAGTAGTACGCAAACTTCCAGATATGCAAATTAGAATCCAAAAACAGAATATACTTGTACTGAACTTGTACTTGAAGAAATGAATTCAGAGGTATAACAATGATTATTTGTTGCTAACTAACAACAAAGGTCATTACGATATCCCGTCTGCTGGACTCCTCAAAATGAAACGAAACATTGAATCAATCATCAAAGAATCTCGTTTCTTGCTTCGTGTCGACTCAAAAGCACTCGAGCACCACCTGTTTGTCTAAAACTGCAAAATATACCAACTTACCACATCGACTCATCTTCACCGTTAACCGATCCCAGGATTCTGTAGGTGTTGGGAGACTTACTGTAAAGGAGGAGGGCGAGAGCAAATGATGGATGGACGCACGGGAGGAAGGAGGGACAGCGGGCCGGGGGGAGTCATGGGAACTGGCAGGCACGACTGTGCTTTGTTTTCTTTTAACAGCTCGTTCGCACATCACGTCTTCAGATGCAGGCAAAAGCAATTTGTCCTCTCCGTCTTCCCCTCTCTGTCCTCTCCCCTCTTTCTCCCTCAGCCTTTGAATCATTCTCCAGCTGGGCCCAGTTTTGCTCATGCCGTGTCAGGGTGTCTGTTTGCATGGTTATGTCTACGTCTGTTCTGCGTGTGTGTGTTTGTGGTATACACACACACACGCACACGCAGCAGCCTCAGGACCTTGACCAATTCCCAGTGGAAAAGCGTGGCGTCTCTCTCCGTCAGGACATCTGGAAGTGGGCATTTTGCAGTCGGCAGCCACTGCACTCTGACTTGATTATATTATCTTGTTGGAGCATGTGTGTGTGTGTGTGTGTGTGTGTGTGTGTGTGTGCAGTTGTCTGATGTGTGTATATTCCAGCAAAAACACAAATCACACATTGCACAGTCACATACACACCTAGCAGATGATAAACTAATAACTTGTGTGTATATCTGACTGTCTGAGATGGCCTCTTGAGCCGTGGAGGTGTGTGTGTGTGTGTGTGTGTGTGTGTGTGTGTGTGAGTGAGTGAAAGGGTCAAGTGGTGATGTTGTCTGCTTTAAACACATGTTTAGCCAGGGCCCACTCAAACGTTTGGCAACCATTAGACAACTTCCTCCCTATCTTCCGGAGTCGACTCTCTATGGATTTGTGTGTGTGTGAGTGTGTGTGGATGCATTTGCAGGTGTGGACACAAGTTGGAATGTGTTCAAAACAGATTTTTAACATGCGGTGATGTGAAACGTTTAACTTACCGTCAGCTTGTCTTTTGTATCCACACGCAAACAGACGCACGCCCACTTACGAAGCTCAGTCCAGACATCGCGCTCTGAGCTTTGTTTTGCTACAGGATCAATGCAGTTGTGAACTTAACATGCAACTGTGCTTTCAGAGCTCCACGCACACTCCCGCAACACACACACAAACACGCACAGACACCTAAGGGCCTCTGTCGGTCATCAGGAAATGAAAGGATCATTTAGCTTAGAGGGAGATGAGAGGATCGAGGAGAAGAAGAGGTGGAGAAAGAAGAGGAGCGTCTGTAGTTTGATGCAGATTCCTGCTACAGACACGGTGTGATTCACCGAAAAGAAAACACAACAGATGAGAGGAAAACCTCCTCCTGAGCTCTGTTTTTCTTTTCTCACTCTCCCTCTGTGAGGATTGATACTTAACACATATAGATACACTTTCAGAACACACACACACACACAGTTACAAGTTTTCCTGCAGTTGTTCATGAAAATTCCAAAATAAAATGGCTCAAAGGCAGAGAATTCCAAAGAATGAAATATAATAAATTCATATAATAAATTCAGCAGAGATTTCTTGGAACATGGGGACAACATAGTATTGTAATTAAATTTGTGTTATACAGTGACTACATTAGATCATTTTAAGGTCAACTGGAGTGGAAGCAAGAAAAAGATGATGAATACCCAGTGTTGGGAAGGTTACTTTTAAAATGTATTCCATTACAGATTACATGCCCCAAAATGTATTCTGTAACATGTTCCGTTACGTTACTCAATGAGAGTAACGTATTCTGAATACTTTGGATTACTTAATATATTATCATGCTGTTTACAACTACATGAATGTACTATTGCTGTGATTTATTACTGTTACTGAAGGTCCGCGGCTCCGAACCGTAGTAAAGGGACCTCTGGCTAATACGGTGGGTTCTGTGTCGGCTCGTAGCCGAAAACTAGCTTTACTTTGTTGTCTGGGTCAACTTTGCTAGCAGAGACAGAGAGAGGCGTTGAAAGGCTGCTCCAACAGAACTTATTGTTTCAGAGGAAAACACGAACACGGTGTACAGTCGAGTCTTAATAGCTTACTTACAACTGGGCTCGTCAGGCTCTCTTCTTGGCTGCAGTGGTTATTATTATATTTACATGCTTCCAGCTCCCGTTTCTGCTCGATGACAGCTCGTACTTTTCCTTTTTCTCCCTCCCTCGCTCACAGACACATAACGTGTATGACAGTCCATTCTCCCTGCAGCACGGACTACACTGCCCATGATGCTACATTCTTTAGAGCTATACCTGTAGCATTCTGCCTATTAGCTTAGCACAACAACAACAAATAGGCCTCTCTCACCCAGGAAACACGCAGAGAGAGAGCGTCACCCTGTAACCATGGCAACCGTAACGCTGCCACCTGGAACAACAGAACGTAGCTGTCAAACAAAACCCAAACAGGCCTGACCCGCCACAATATGAAACAGGGAAGTACCGCCGTGTAATCCATTTATTTCAACAAAGTAACTGTATTCTAAATACCACCTTTTTAAACGGTAACTGTAACTGAATACAGTTACTCATATTTTGTATTTTAAATACGTAACGGCGGTACATGTATTCCGTTACTCCCCAACACTGTGAATACCTAACAATGTCATGTTTATTGAAACCATGAAAAAAGCTCTGGTGGAAATCATTTTCAACAACAGCTCAATGAGTGGCTCAACAGAGTCCGTCAGCTTTACAGCTCTGACAGATTTTAAAAACCAGTTTGCCTTTTTTTTTTTTTTTGCTGCTGAAGGTTAAAGCTCAGTGCAGACCAGCTGTTTTTAAAATAATGCCTAAATTATCATTTGTCTTACTTGATAGCAGTGTTGAACAGTTATCAGTGATTAACTGTTGAACACAGTTTACAGTTTTGTGGAAGCTTAGATGCAGATATTGTACTGTACATGCTGAATGGGAATAATGAAAAGTCAAATTGAAAACTTGAATCAATCAGTTGCTGCTCCTGTGCATCACTTCTTAAGCCGGGCTCACACTGTGCGATTTTGTCAGTCGCATTATTCAGCTCCTGCTCAAACTGTACGATTGACTCGCAGGGGTTAGAAGTTCGTAGGTCACGATGCAGGTCTCACACTATACGACCCGATGCTCTGATGCGACCTGAGTGCTCACACTGTGCGTCCATAAAATGAAGGTTATAACAGAAATTCTGTCGCTCGCTCTCCCTCTCTGTCTTTCACTCACACAGACACGCACCGCCATCAACTTTGTTAAATTGCTAATGAAAAACATGATCAGCTGTGATTGAGCAGCAACGTCATCCAACTATTTTCACGGTTGTCGTGGTCGTGATAATTTTGTGAGGCCACATCGAAAAGGCTCGGATGAGCTTTCCAAAGTTCTACAAGTGCCTCCATCGCTTGTGTCCAGATCACACGCCGCCGCGCTGCGCCGTCTTTTTCGCTGACATTTGTGTTTGCGCGTGCGCAGTGTGAGAAACTGCGGCGACACCCTCGCGACCAAGCGATTGATGATCGGGAGCTGGTCGTGAGGTGTTAATCGCTTCTCGTTACCCCACGTATACTACACGACGCACGATGAAGGCCAAAATCGGGCCAATCGCCAAAACGGTCGCACGACTCAAAAATCGGCTCAAAATGGGCCAAAAATCGCACAGTGTGAGCCCGGCATTACTGTGTGGACATCTTCACGATGATCCTCGTGGGATCACGAACAAACTTTTTCTAACTGATGGTCGGATTAGCACGAGTGTGGTCGCTGTTCTTTAGAGGTGGAATTGTAAACATTGTAGCAAATGTTTCTTCTAACACCTTCATTTCTCATGCGATGCAGCAAAGCTCCTAGAGAATGAACCGATACCATAGCGATCACCTAATGAGCTTCTCCTGTTACGCTGTTAAATCCGCAGATCAGATAAATGCATTGTCAAATTTGTAAACACAACCTAACTCCCGTTTCACATGCCCACGGCCCGTGTTGCAAGTACGAAGTCGTAGAGTCCGGTTTGCGTGTTCTAAGCGTGCTACTCTTTCAAAGAGGGTTCACACCTCTGCGAACCCTGAAAGGACAAATTTAAGTATTTCATCAGAAGAATTTCCTGATTCCTTCATGACCCCATGGTGCACGCTATCTGTGTTACTGTAGTGTCAGAAGATGAAATATAGGCATTGACTCGAGTCCTCTTGCATAAGTAGAACAAACATTTTGTGGAACTATGAAGACTATGACTGGATAATATTGATACTGCACTCTCTGTAATTAAACAGTCCTACTAACAGGATACTGATGTTCGTGACGTGTGGTAATGTGATGCCTGAGTCAAAATCAGACTGAAAAATGTTTAAATTTTCTAAAAAAAAAAGCCATATTATCAAAAAAATTATTATTGGACAATTATAGATTATCTGTTACTTCCGCCTGTTTGCTATAATAAATATTCCACTCTCTAGCGGCTGCTAATGAGGCTTTAAATTGTGCGTTGTGCTCAGAAATGTCCAGTACCGGCGCTGTAGCGTAATGATGCAAAAGGTGATTCAGAATGTGAGCGGAGCTGCAGTCAGCCACTGTGTGCTGTGCCTTGGCAGAGGGCACGAAGAGGACATGGACAGATCCCACCGGGCATCCAAGCCACATGTGTCTCTGCTAACATTCGCCTCACACACCTGGTGTTAAGCGTGCCAGTGTGTGTGCGTACCTTTTCATGCCCTATTTAGCCCATCACCGCGTGAAGCAGCGCCAAGTGTAAGCAAGTTTATTCGTGACACTAGCAGTGGCCTGGTATGAAGCCGAGGAAGGCTGCACACATTATTCACGTCTGCGTCTGCAGAGACACGGTGGGAAGTGTGTGTGTGTGTGTGTGTGTGTGTGTTGCTATTTACATACACTGTGTACTGAAGTGTTTGCTCTTCTGTGATTCTCTTCCTTCATCTGTGTGTTTACACTTGGGCCTACATGTTTGTACTTCTCACACATGTGAAAAAGTGTGCGTGCGCACATCTGTACATGCATCTGCAGCCATATGCGTGTGTGCGTCCTTTTGCATGTTTGCCAAGAATGTGTGTGACATTTTTATGCTTGTGTGTTATGTTTATGCATACGTGTGTTTACGCTCCTCCTGACATGTGTGAATGTGTGCGTCTTTGTGCACCTATGCGTATGTATAAATATCTCTGTGTGTGTGTGTGTGTGTGAGCCTCAGGTGTGCTAGTCTAGCAGCTACACATTAGCTCTATAACCAAGCTAGTTTGACACCTTCACATTCAGACTAGCATTCAGCTGCTGGCTCTGGCACATCCAGGACCAGCTCGACCCAGTGTGAACGCTCTGTCGCCTCCACTCATGCTCACTTTTGTGTGTGTGTGTGTGTGTGAGAGGGCGAACTGTGACGGTGTGTGTGCCCACACCTTGCTCATGCACTTTTCATGCTTCCTGTTGTCTTGAAGCATCCCGTCCTCCCCTGTATTTGCTTTTGTAGATGCAAGTGTGTTTTAGGTTTTTCACACCCCGTTCACCCGTACGTGTAATCGAAGGAGAGCACGTGCAAAAGCGCTTGTCTGCTGCAGCTCTGCATGCGCACATGTATTGTTTGCCCGTGTAGCAGCACTTTCCACAGCGTACTGTGTTGGCAGGTCGGTCTGATGCCGTGTCACCTCCATAGACATTCAGTCAACTGATAATCGGACTCTACAACAGTGTGTGTGTGAATACTGCACAAGTGCTAGCATCATGATTTTTTCAAGTGTGTGTGTCTGTGTCATGGCCTATATGTGTCAGTGGAACATTTCACAGCAAAAATGTATCAGACACAAAGTGAACAGATACTCACATAAAGACACGTATGACCTGAGAGTGTTCCTTCCCTTTACACTTCCATCTGATTAGAGGTTCTTTGTCAAGGGACACACACACACACCCTGTTGGCAATCATTAGAGTGTATGGAGTGCCTCCAGGCAGTGAGGGCCTTTTAGCTGAAACCATCCCTTTCTTTCTCTCTGTCTCATTGGTTTCTTTTTTCCCTTCTATCGTCCCCACAGGCTCAGCCAGAGGCTCCAGGAGTGCCACTTAGCCAGCACTGCCATATATAGCACAGGAGGGTATTACCCTTCTACTGAAATACGTTTGATAAAAGCCTGTTTTAGTTGATAAAGACGAAGATATTTAGTATCCTAAAATATGCCATAACCAAACTAATTAATAGAAAAATAATAGATTTCTTTTTTTTTCTTTTTTTGAATCTAAAAGTAACCCCTAAACCTCTGTGATTTTTCTTTTTTTAAAAGAAATACTGTCTGTTCACAACTAAAGAGCAGAACTATACTGTAGGCAGTGTTGGGGAGTAACGGAATACATGTACCGCCGTTACGTATTTAAAATACAAAATATGAGTAACTGTATTCCGTTACAGTTACCGTTTAAAAAGGTGGTATTTAGAATACAGTTACTTTGTTGAAATAAATGGATTACACGGCGGTACTTCCCTGTTTCATATTGTGGCGGGTCAGGACTGTTTGGGTTTTGTTTGACAGCTACGTTCTGTTGTTCCAGGCGGCAGCGTTACGGTTGCCATGGTTACAGGGTGACGCTCTCTCTCTGCGTGTTTCCTGGGTGAGAGAGCGCCTGTTGTTGTTGTTGTGCTAAGCTAACAGGCAGAATGCTACAGGTATAGCTCTAAAGAATGTAGCATCATAGGCAGTGTAGTCCGTGCTGCAGGGAGAATGGACTGCCATACACGTTATGTGTCTGTGAGCGAGGGAGGGAGAAAAAGGAAAAGTACGAGCTGTCATCGAGCAAAAACGGGAGCTGGAAGCATGTAAATATAAATATAATATAAATATAATAATATCTGTCTCTGCTAGCAAAGTTGACCCAGACAACAAAGTAAAGCTAGTTTTCAGCTACGAGCCCGACACAGAACCCACCGTATTAGCCAGAGGTCCCTTTACTACGGTTCGGAGCCGCGGACCTTCAGTAACAGTAATAAATCACAGCAATAGTACATTCATGTAGTTGTAAACAGCATGATAATATATTAAGTAATCCAAAGTATTCAGAATACGTTACTCTCATTGAGTAACGTAACGGAATACGTTACAGAATACATTTTGGGGCATGTAATCTGTAATCTGTAATGGAATACATTTTAAAAGTAACCTTCCCAACACTGCCTGTAGGCCTGCCTGTGTTTACTGTGGAAAATGTAGTTTTCTGTTAGGTTGGTACATTGGAGGATGTTGAAAAGACAGTGGCTGTGTAGAAACTGGCTCTGTTATATTGCCATACACTTTTTATCACTTTGACTCCAGCTAATATGACTGTGTTTGTGTGTTTGTGTGTGTGTGTGCGTCTTGAAACTGCTCCTTGGGTGTCCGCCTGCCTTGTTAACACCTTTTAACACGCAACACCAATTAACCCTTACGCCTCTGGCTACACAAACACACACACACAGCACATTTTACAGTCACACCTCTAACCCCTGTATTTATAACGAGAACTGAATCCAGTCCAGCAGCGGCCTGCCAGCACACTCACGGTCTGCGTGCTGCACACAGTCGCTCGCTTTTCCTCAGTTCGCATCAAGAGGTGAATATAAATCTGTGTGGAAAGTAAGTGTGAACGATCTTTCAGACCTGATCAGTTTCATTGACTCCCACTGTGATGATAAGGTCCTTCAGACGGCATGTCTGCCTTGGTATCAGAGGTTGTAAGCAAATGTGGATTAGACACTGAATTGGACAATAATTCATATCGTGTAGAATGAAAAAAAAATACTGTATATTGTGATTTCATATCCCTGCTAACATGCTAGAATATTTTCTTTTTGGATTTACAGCAGAAATTGTTTGAATCATGAAGCCACGGAAACCAAGGAAATCTCATCAGACTGAACTTTGTGTACGTTTGGATCAGATACTGTTGCTCTCTAATGTGTCAGAACAGCACACATTACTGCAGGTTTATCAGCATCAGTGGGTTAATTAATAAACTGTTCAAAGCATGCTCAGTACTTTCATTCACTCCCAAGATCATCTTTTTGAAAATGAGCAATATGCCAGAAGGATGGAAGCATGAATGAAAGTTTTAGAAGATGGCAGTGAGAGCTGCTGTGCCGCATGGTTTGGAGACCGTGGCGCTGAGCAAAAGAAAGAGTCCGAGTTGGGGGTGCTCAGAGTTTCACAGTTCAACTAGTTTGGAGACTAAATTAGAGACGCAAGGTTGGGATGGTTTGGAGATGGAGCTGCCGGGCTGGAGGAGGACATGCAGAGGGTTGGTGTGAAAGAGGAGGATGCTGGGGATGGGTGAGATGGAGGCAGATGATCTTCTGTGGTGAGAAAAGGTTGCCAATCTATTTTTACTGTAGTGACACGCAGCCATGAAACAATTATCTGTGTTTACGATCATTATTTCGATGTGGGTGAAATCTCACACAGCATTCAAATCACGAATGCTACACACTAGAAGCAATATGGTGGGGCGGGACCTGCAATACACTTTGGTTTGCACACCTGAAGAGCCTACCAATGAGAGTGCAGAATACTGTTGATTGACATATGACCTGTTCATACATACATTAGAGGGTCACCTGGGCAAAAAGAGCCTGAAACGTCTGCAAGGGACCAGCTGGCAGCTTCAAAGCAACGCGCGACGAGCAAATCGCTTCCAGTGTGTTCACAAATGAAAAAGGCTCATAGATTCTTTCAGAGCGGTGGAGAAATTGTCTCTTTGGCCGCCTCTTCTCAGCGAATCAGACAAAGGGAAGCTAACCTCTTTTTGAGCGAACCTCAGCGCACATGTGACCCTGCTTGTGTGAATAGACTGCTCGTTTTCCTGCTGTACTCTTAGCTCTGCCTCCACATCCGCCATTATTCTCTCTGTGTGTTTGTGTGTATGTCAGTCGTATTTGTGAGGCATAAAAAGGCCGTCGCTGGGGTCAGTCGGTCACCCCTCCCACACACACACACACACACACACACAGCACAGATACACCATGCTTTCACTGCCCCTCACTCGAAGACATATGGAGCATGACTAATAGCTGCATAAAGACACACATGCACACACTGTAGATACATTTTTGTCCAGCAGCCACCATTGTGTTAATGGTGTTAGTCCAAAAAGCCATTTTTCTACAGCAGATGTGCCTCTGTGCTGCCAGACCCTCATCTGCCCCAAATGTTGTGTCAAGTCTAACACACACACACACACACACTGTCCAGAATTTGATCCCGTGGAATAAAAATAACAGAGACATGTTTAATAATTGACTGATTTTATTTTATTACTCATCATCAAAGAGGAAGAAGTTTGTTTCTTTGTTTTTATGATTAACAAGAAACTGATTTATATCAATAATATTATATCAATGGTAGTTTTAGTTTGAAATGCAGAGCTATTCTCTCATCAACACACACACACACACACACATGCACACACACACACAGGCATAAAAAATCCAAAAGCTCCGACAGAGACACGGACGTCCAAACTTGGATTGAAACATCCTTCCCATGGAGCTCTTAGTTTTAAGTGTTTGTGTGCTTGTCAGTCTTTCTGTATATATTTCTGTGTGCGTGGGTGTTTGTGAGCGAGTCTGTGTGTGTATGTGAGTGTGTGTGCAGGAGAGTGTGAGCATATTCGCCATCAGGGCACCAGTCCAGGAGCCAGGCGTCTGCGCTCTCGTCAGCCCACATCACTGTCAGAGAGCACTTAATGAGGGGCACATTTACTGCTACATTAGGGAAATGTCACTACGCAAACACGCACACAGATACAGACACACACACGTTTGTTACACTGCTTGTGTTTCCGCAGACCCTTAATTAATATATCACAAAAAAGAATAAGAAAATATCACGAAAAGTACATTTTGTATCCTGAAAAATCTTATCCTCGTATGTGACACCAAAAACAGTTTAATCTACATTTAAAAATGTTTTTTGACAAAACTCATCAACCAAAGGTCAAAGTTCACACATGTTAAATGGCCGAGCCACATGCACGTTAACAAACCATCATTCAATGCTAATCACACGTTGTTTGTTTGTTTGTCATGCGTGTTCTGCTTACTCCCAAACACCTTCAACACATCATGATGATGACAGACGTGTGTGTGTGTGTGTGTGTGTGTGTGTGTGTGTGTGTGTGAAAGCGAGGACGAACGCTGATGTGAAAGGATTGGCTGAAAAGAGACAAGGGTCACTGCTGAGGTCTCAGGCTTAAGTCCACTCCACTCATCTGTGAGTGTGTGTGGTTGTGTGTACTTGACAGATGACTAACCCTAACGCTGTCAGAGTGTTGTGTTACTCTTACGCCTCTGTCACTGTGACTCAGTGTGTGTGTGTGTGTGTGTGTGTGTGTTACTCATTGACTGGTGAGAGCCCTGGGTACATTGAAGTGACATTTGTCTCTGCCTCTTTCACTATTGTGATTTTCTTCTTTCTTCTCCATTTTTGTTGTTGTTGTTTCACTTTTTTCTGGAATATTAAACCCGGAATGAGAGCTAACGATTACTGTAGTAAAACAATCACAGCTGATTACAAATAGTATTTCCAGCCCTACAAAACGATAAAATAAAACCCATTGTTTTTGGTACGCCCTTTGTCCATTTTTATTTATTTCTAATTGCAGTTAAAATGAGTCAAATGGAAACTGGAAGAATGAAAAAGAATAAAAGAAACTCTAACTCAATGGATACAAAGAAACACAAAAAACATAATAAATATTGTGAAAATATAGAGGACATAAAATCACCATTCTAATATCATCATATTTTCTTTTCAGTTCAGTTCATTTCTTTTATTATTTCAAACATATACATTCACCAACGTTTCATAAAATCATTCCATGCAGTTGTTTGAAAAGGAGTAGGCAGAAGTATATACTTATTTAGCCCCCTCAGGTTTACATCCTCATCATCTAAATTTGAACAACAAAAACGTTACAACGCCTTCAACTTAGAACATAACATCACAAAAAAAATATTTTCTCATATTCAACTAAACTATATTTAGATTAGCTAATTTGCAGAAGACAATAAACATCAGTTTGACTGCTGTCTTGGGTTAATTGCATTTTCTTCATTCTTATACTTATTTAAAATTTCTTTTTTGAGTTTTATTTTAAACTGGTTTTCAGCAAAAAGAAATAAAATCCCCCTTGACCCCATTTTTTTCTTACTTTTTGGGAAGTCTAAAAGCTTTATTTTACCTGAGAGACTGACCCGGCTAATAGCTCGTAGTACGGCAAACTGCTGTAAGTGCGCAACCACAGTGAAGGAAAGAGTAAAAATGATGTATGCAGTCTTTGGTTTTCAGTGTACACTTGGGCAAAACGCAGAACTGTCAGGTGAAACTGGAGCACCCGCATAAAGACCCACGTTGGCATAGGGAGAAGATTTAAATACCACAGCAGGGTTAGACCAATACCTCGTTGTTCCTTGTCATAGTGGCTGTCACACACCCTTCACTCATTCATTGATCATGTTTCAACCAGGGGCGGGCGATATATTGAATGTACTCGATGCATTGCAAGTTTTTCAAAAACGGTTTTATTGTAACCATCGAGTATAAGTTGTCATTTTAAGCTGTCTGCATGTAATTTACTCTGGTTTTATTTCTCCCACATGCTGCGAATGCATCATTAATCCCCCCTCCCAACCAGAGAACCTTCTACCTGGTGCACTGTGCTGAGCAGCCCTGGTTTCAATATCAGCTTTTAATACATCGCACTCCTTTTGAGGCTGACAGTAAACGCCACTATTGGCTTTAATTAGGGATGCAACGATACCAATTTTTTCAAACCGATACGATACCGATACTTGGATCTGAGTATTTGCCGATACAGAGTACAAAAAACGATACTTCTTCCACACACACACACACACAAATACAATTAATTGGAAGACAGGTTTTATTATATTCCCTGTTGATAAAAAATCAAATCTTAATAAAAATGACCACAAAAAAATTTCAAGTGAAAAATAAGCACTTCTGTTAAATTATTGCAGAGTCTCCACATTGTAATTTTACAAAATATCACTGAACTATTGGCACTGTCTCGAGCTTTCAGAATAATAAATAAACACTTCTGTTTGGAATAAAATAAATACAAATTAGGTTTGTGAATAAAATAAACTTTTAAATTATTGCAGAGTGTCCATATTGTAAACAAACAAACAAAATAATTATTATTAAATAAATAATAAATAAAATAATAATTGTCCCCCTAGTGGCCAATCTAAAAAACTACAACAGAAATGACAAGCCACCCTCTGATTAATGAAATAAGTTAGTATCGGTTCATGGTATCAGTTAACTTTTACGAGTATGAGTACACACACATTTTACAGTGTCGGCCCCGATACCCGATACCAGTATCGGTATCGGTGCATCCCTAGCTTTAATGTTGTGGCTGATGATGTCACAGAACAAACCTGAGCTACACGAACGCTTCTCGACGACGGAGAACCATAAACAGGATCATAACGCTGAGGAGTATTTAAATCAAAAATAACTTTATTGTCTGCTGTAAATTTGCACTGGCCAACATTGACGGTGTGGAAGCCAAACAAGCTGTGGGTTAGAAAAGACTGATTAGCACGACCTCAGCAAAGTGATTTAACTTATTTAGAAAAAGGCAAACCTCAACTGGTCAGTGTGTTCATGCACAGCATCGTCCGCAAATAAATTGGGTGTCGTGGCAACTGTCTAATGCTAACGATGAAATAAATTATGATTACCTCTGGTGGACTAGTGTTGGGTTACTAGCTAGGCTATTAGCGTGCTATTCAATGTGCCACTTATATACTTTGCATGTGAAATGTGACATTATTTGACACATACTCCCCGTGCAGAAAAGCATTCGCTCGGCCTGTTGTGTCTGCTCACTTGGGCAAATTGAAACTCTGCAGTGCGTGCAGGCACTGTTTGAAGTCCGGCTCATACACTGTGGCATTAAATTAGTGATAGCAGCGGTGAAGATATGCTGAAATAAATGTGCATATAACCAAACACACGTGCGCACAAACAGAGCCATGCATGCAAACACAGCTCCCAGGTAACAGGGCTGACTATCCTAAATGAAACGCTTTTTCTTCTCTTTTTTTCTCCGTCAGTCATGTAACCCAGTGCTGACATAAGTTCCTGTTGTACTCACCCCCTCTTTCCCCTCCATCACATCACGGATAGTGAGTAATTAGAAGCAGATGGAGCTGAGCCTGTGTAGTCAGACTGTTATTTTAGCCCTCTATACAGCCACTTTTATGACCTCTCAGGCTTTTATTCCATATTCAGACACTAATTCCTGAAGTTAACGTAGCGCAGCAGTCTTCGTTTTTGAAAATATCCCAGTGATCACTACAAGCTCTTATTTTCAAAAAGCAGCGTATGAGATATTAGAGGAGGTGCAATATGTAGTGACTGCTTTAAGAAAAGGAATTACCTCATGGGAACTAGTAAGAAGCATATTCATTAAGTCACTGCTCTTGCGCCGGCCTCCATCCCTTTGACATCAAAGGGCCTAAAAACCACTGACACAGGATCAGATTTTCCTCATTTCCTTCAGCAGTAAGATTAAGATCAAAGGAGTTTTTAATCTGATTCCAGGTCAGTCCTTAATAACAACTTGTACTTTACCTTGACAGTTGCTTCTTCTGCAGCAGTATATTTGCTAAAACAGTGTCTTCGCTTTAAAGTAGCTACCTTGGCGGGTTCTGCTTGATCTGCGTTATTTGGTGGTGAAGGGAGGGGGGCAGTTATTAAGCTACTCAAAAGCCGACTTTATTTTCTCAGCTGCACAGCTGCTAATGCCATAGATAATTGTTTGGTGTGTAATTTGGACCTTTCTTGGTCCTTGCTAGTGTGTTCATTTGATTGCTATGTAACGTAAATCATGAGATACATGTTGTGTTGTAAAATAAAAATGTAACGCCCTGCTCTGGAGATGTTAATTCAACTTTTTGGTCATCTAAGAAGTTATAGCTTGTGTTGCTGTTGGCTTTGATCACTATTATTAACTGCCTCTGCTGTACGTTGGCACCATCCGCTTCTCTGTATTTGATCCCAGCTCCTGCTGCTTCTTACGGCACGACGTCGTTGCTTGGAACCGCTTTTCTGATCGTTCCTTCCACACAGGCTCAATCACATGCCTCCACTGGCGTGCAATGTCTTCCTATCCTGTTCAAAATATTTAGTGAACAGCGTCTTAGTCACGTTACTTTTTCCAATAAGCGGGATGTGAAGTGGAGCCCGGCTCCCAGATAATGACACATATTGTGGTGACATTAATGCCGGATCAAAGGGCCGGCTGCTTCGTGACATTCCAGCTGGGGTAAACAAACACAGACTGGCCTATTACCAAGTGAGCTGAGCGAGGGATGACTACCTCCGCCACCCCTCCGATGCCCAGCAAACCACCCACACATCAGGAAGGTAAAAGGGTAACGACAGGAAAACAAACCAGCCTCATTTAGTTTGTGTGCGTTTTCCAGTGTCCACAGTGCTTTCGCATTTCCACTCTGGGTTACAGTTATTCCAGCTCATCTCCTTTTACAAGACGAGGCCATTACATAATTACCCACTGTCAATTAGATCACATCCTGTGCCAGGCTGCCGGCTGAAGCCAATGTTAATTAATCATCGGTCCCCAGAGGTAGCTCCCCTTTGCTGATGTCGTAGTTGTAGCGACTACGGTTGGCCAGAATGACAGAAAAGGCCCGTCTCTCACCGCTGAAGTGAGGGAATTCCACATGTGGTCCTCGACACAAGTGATGGCTGACCAGGGTATTTAAGTATGCCTTTATCTTAGTTTTCAGGTCGATGTGTTTTGTTGTTTTTGTTGTTTTTTGTGCGTGTTTATATGTGTGTTTATATGTGTTTATATGTCCTTGTTTTGGAGTAGTTTATGTGGCATAGTGGATACATCAGACCAGATCAGTTAAAGCAGCGGTCCCCAACCCCCGGGCCTCAGACCGGTACCGGTCCGTGAGTTGTTTGGTACCGGGCCGTGAGAGTTGAGGCTCAGGTGTGAAATGTATAGTTTTCAGGGTTATTTTGTTATCGTTTTTATCGTTTACTCGGTTTTCCTGGGTCTTTTCACGTGTGTTATAAATAAATCTTCTTCTTTTCGGTACCAGTACTAGTTTTATTTTGTTGTATTTATCCACGACACCTTAAAGGCCGGTCCGTGAAAATATTGTCGGGAATAAACCGGTCCGTGGCGCAAAAAAGGTTGGAGACCGCTGGGTTAAAGCATGATGCAAAGTCCAACACGTTCTAAAAATAACCCGCGATAGGTGAAATCCACAAAGTAGCCAACTTTATTTTTTACAACTATTATAAATGTTTTAAGGCTGTAAAACTCCTCACTACACACTTTATACTCTTTTCTCAGACAGGCATGAACATTTTCACACGTTTCTCTCTTCAGTATTATAGAATGAACCCAAAGATCAAACCCTGTTTTCAGCTCCAGAACGTGGGAATAGAGCAGCTGCCAGAGAATTCAACATTAATGAATCATTAATGAATCAATGGTACGCAAGAAGAGGAAGCAAGAAGAATAAATGAGTAAAATTTGACTTATCTGACTGTTTTGTTTTGCTTAATGCGCCTTATAATCTGGAAAGTACGGTAACTTCTACCTTCCTTTAGCATGTCCAGAAGCTTTTTGTGTGATGGTTAGCATCTTCTGCTGCCTTTTGGGAGCTAGCGCAGCTGCAAAACGTTTCGTCGACATTGTTGTTTGTTGGGGAGAAAACTTACAAACATACTCTACAGCACTTCAGAGTCACACTGCTAGGATCGGAGATTTATATAAATTTGACAAGATGAACAGATTCTGTACTGTACAGGAGACACGGCACGAGATTGATTGACAGTGGTCTACAGCCAATCAGGACGCAGAACACAATGCGCTGTAAAAAAAACAAAACATGCAAAATTGCACAAATAAAAAATCAGCGAAACAGCGAGTCCGCGAAATTTGAACCGCGTTATAGCGAGGGACCACTGTACACAATCTAATACAGCGGTCCCCAACCCCCGGACCTCGGACCGGTACCGGTCCCTGAGTCGTTTGGTACCGGGCCACGAGAGTTGAGCCTCAGGTGTGAAATGTGTGGTTTTCAGCGTTATTTTGTTATCGTTTTTATCGTTTACTCGGTTTTCCTGGGTCTTCTCACGTGTGTTATGAATAAATCTTCTTTTTTTCGGTACCGGTACTAGTTTTATTTTGTTGTATTTATCCGCGACACCTTAAAGGCCGGTCCATGAAAATATTGTCGGGCGTAAACCGGTCAGTGGCGCAAAAAAGGTTGGAGACCGCTGCTCTAATACACATTTTTCTTCACTTTTATTCGGTGTGTATTTTTTGAATGGTTTGGTAATCCATGCAGTAGACGGCCTCTCGTGCTTCCAGTGAGTAGTTTGTTATAATAAACCCACCATGAGTGTTTTTGCAAGCATTTGTGTGTCATGTATTTGCAAAATACTCACCGTCTATACTTACTTTCTTTACTGTTATAGAAAGGTGGTTTTTAAGTAAATGCATCCACGTGGGGCCAAACATTTGTCGGGCTCTTATTTAGAAGCGCGAGGTGGTTGGAGTTCCCTGTAAGTAAATAAAAGCTCAGTGCCAGGGTAACCTGTAGGTCT
The DNA here is from genome assembly GCF_963576455.1 of Neolamprologus multifasciatus. NCBI lineage: Eukaryota > Metazoa > Chordata > Actinopteri > Cichliformes > Cichlidae > Neolamprologus > Neolamprologus multifasciatus. Next base: position 37,710,229 of record NC_140452.1, on the reverse strand, counting down.
GCATGTCCGCTTATGTGTCCACACGCTCTGCAGACGTGGGGCTGTGTGTAGCTTTGATTAATCTTTTGCTCTGTGTGTGTGTGCTGTCATAATCTTCCAATACCATGATCAAAGCAGGTAGGCCCGTGGTAACATACGTGCACACACACACACACACAAACAAACACACACTCACGGGACAGACAAACATTCCTGTAAACGGTTGTTACATGCCAGAGTCAAATTAGTCCACGGGCTTTTTAAGTGGCACAAAAGGTTCAAATTAGAGACGGGACTTTGAAGCCATACAGTTTGCAGGGATCGTCTGTAGCCTCTCATGGTTTAGGCCTCCATATCATTCCCTCAGAAAAGAACATGTTCACATCAAAGGTTAACTGGGGCATGTGTACTGTAACTTGTCACCAGCATATCCTTGATTTCCAAACAGCAGGGAATTGGGACAGAATGGTATGTGGGCCGAGAAGAGGCACAGTGTGTAATTACATCGGGATCTGTGGGTCGCTCTCCAGCCTTCTGACTGCATATTAGAGATGCAGTTTGGTAATTTGATAAAAACACATAGATTATTGTAGATCATGTTCATATAGTAGGGGATCACCTAGGGAATATGCATATAATGGTGCATGATAAGATGCAGGAGCGCTGTATTAGTCACTCAGCCAGCAGTAGCAGCCGACTCGGAGAGCCAGATCAGACTCTACCACATCTCACACCATAGAGTTAGACCTCAAATCACAGTGACGTTACATAATTAGATTTCTGAATAAGGTTCCTTAGACAATAACATGTCGGAAAATCGTGAAAAAGTATTTTACAGTTTTGCTTAACCCAGGTTGATGTCTTCAAATTGACCAGCACCACGGTCATGTGATTGATACGTGATGATCCAGTACAGCAGAAAGCACAAATAGAGGCAGCAATCATGCATACATGACAGTTTGGTATAAGCACAGTGCAAGTTGTGTGGCTGTAGCTCAGGTAGAGCAAGTCACCTAAAGCCGGGCTCACACTGTGCGATTTTGTCAGTCGCGCGATTCAGCTCCTGCTCAAACTGTACGATTGACTTGCAGGGGTTAGAAGTTCGTAGGTCACGATGCAGGTCTCACACTATCCGACCCGATGCTCTGATGCGACCCGAGTGCTCACACTGTGCGTCCATAAAATGAAGGTTATAACAGAAATTCTGTCGCTCGCTCTCCCTCTCTGTCTTTCACTCACACAGACACACACCACCATCAACTTTGCTAAATTGCTAATGAAAAACATGATCAGGCAGCTGTGATTGAGCAGCAATGTCCATCCAACTATTTTCACGGTTGTTGTGGTCGTGATAAATTTGTGAGGCCACATCGAAAAGGCTCGGATGAGCTTTCCAAAGTTCTACAAGTGCCTCCATCGCTTGTGTCCAGATCACACGCTGCACTGCCGCGCTGCGCCGTCTTTTTCGCTGACATTTGTGTTTGCGCGTGCGCAGTGTGAGAAGCTGCGGCGACACCCTCACGACCAAGCGATTGATGATCGGGAGCTGGTCGTGAGGTGTTAATCGCTTCTACACGATGCACGATGCACGAAGAAGGCCAAAATCGGGCCGATCGCCAAAACGGTCGCACGACTGAAAAATCGGCTCAAAATGGGCCAAAAATCGCACAGTGTGAGCCCAGCATTACCGGAAGGTTGGTGGTTCAATCCCAGTCTGCATGCCAGGTATCCATGGGCAAGGTACTAACCCCATGTGTGAATGTTAGCTAGGAAGCAGTTAGAAACAACGTAGACGAAGGTGTTTGTGCAGATGGGTGAATGTAAAGCACTTCGAGTGGTCAGAGAAGTGCCACATAAGAACCCAAAGAGGGAACACTGGGCACCACACTGTTTTTCCCGACTACGTCACATAGGGACACATACTACACAAATCTGATTTTTTAAACTTAAGATTTGTGATGTTTTTAAGCATTTAAAATAAGGCAAAGAAGCAAACAGGAAACAAAAGTGAACAGAAATTGCCATTAGCATAGATTTCTGTACATTTGATGAACACTAGTGTGTAAATGCCACATAAATTTGGCAGTTCGAGATCATGTCAGTCTCTAACCATCTGAGGTCAGGGACACACACCCTCACATCTGTACCGACATGTCTGGGCCTCTGTTTTCTTCTTGGTGTCTCTTTCTTTGCTTGGCAGCATGTGGAGCCTTTGGGTGCTGCACAGAGCCACAGGCAGTCTACTGCTGCTGCATCTAATAGCATGGCACTTAACATTAGCTATGCTTCATTGTTCAGTAGGTTAAGAGAGCGCTGGAGAATAGAGGGGGGTCATATATTGTTCATGTGTATCTGTGGAATTTATCTCCATAAAAAAGTTTTCTTCCCCGATAAACGCGCGAGCGTAAAGGTTGGCTGTGTAAATGAGACGCAGGTGGACTTTTTCCCATGCGTTTGCATTAATATTGGCAAAGAGACCCAGGAGTGATCAGAAACACTTGTTCCTCCTCCGGTTCATACTTTTTGGTTTCCTCCAGTTTTGGTATGGTGATGTCAACGAACAGTAGCACAAAGTACAGGAGAAGTATTCAGCGGGACCAGAGCCAGACCGACATCGATGATGACATCTGAGAAAGTTGAGTGGATTTCTTTTCCGTGGGCTATGAGGTCAGCTAATATAGTGTAATTATTAAAAGCTTGAAAATGAGCATTAATGGTTTGAGTCATGTGAGGATCTCCGCCCCACATACACTGTACGCTGTTTCCTCCACGTTTTTCTTGTGTGTATTTGTGTGTCTGTGACAGAGCGTTACCTCTGTCTTTACCTTTCCTGACACTCGTGTGGCTCATCAGCAGCTATGTGAAGTGACAGGCCACATCCTGGGGCAGCTGGCAGGAGCTGGCACACCGCAAAAGAGCAGCACAACTCCATGAAAACACACACATGCGCACACACACACACTCTTCAGGCCATTCCCCAGTCTTAATTCCTAAACGCATTTGCTCCAGTTCCTGCTGAGCCACTGGAGGGTAGACTGTTGGTGTGTAGAGGGGGGGCAGAATGCGTGGACCAGCGCTTCACACACTATTACCCCTAAAAACACACACACAAGGTTATCTACCTCCTTCGACATAGGCACTGTTGCAGCTGACGGAGCTGAAGGGATTGGGCTGAAACAGGCTGATAGTGCCCAGTGCTGCTAAGACACCTCCGCTGACACACAGCCCATAAACAGCACCAACATGTGGAAGTGGCAATAAGCTGGCATTGGATCTAATAAAGTTTGATTCCCTCCCTTAAAGATGGAATTTTCTTGGGTTTTCTAAAAGTCATTGTTATTCAGGTTTTGGAGAGAAATGATGATTAGTTCCCAAAGTCTAATAATTGTGAATTAGGGATGCAACGATACCAATTTTTTCAAACCGATACGATACCGATACTTGGATCTGAGTACTTGCTGATACAGAGTACAAAAACCGATACTTCTACCACACACAAATACAATTAATTGGAAGACAGATTTTATCATATTCCCTGCCGATAAAAAATAAAATCTTAATAAAAATGACCACAAAAAAATTTCAAGTGAAAAATAAGCACTTCTGTTAAATTATTGCAGAGTCTCCACATTGTAATTTTACAAAATATCACTGAACTATTGGCACTGTCTCGAGCTTTCAGAATAATAAACATTTCTGTTTGGAATAAAATAAATACAAATTAGGTTTGCGAATAAATTAAACTTTTAAATTATTGCAGAGTGTCCATATTGTAAACAAACAAACAAAATAATTATTATAAATAAAATAATAAATAAAATAATAATTGGCCCCCTAGTGGCCAATCTAAAAAACTACAACAGAAATGACAAGCCACCCTCTGATTAATGAAAGAAGTTGGTATCGGTTCATGGTATCGGTTAACTTTTACGAGTATGAGTACACACATTTTACAGTATCGGCCCCGATACCAGTATCGGTATCGGCCCCGATACCAGTATCGGTATCGGTGCATCCCTAATGTGAATTATGGTTTGTTTTGTGTTGAACTGTAGAAATGTTATTTGTATAATGGGTTTCGGTTACACGGGCCACTACACTTTTGTAGTGATGTATCATGAGACAGGTTCAAATCTCTAATTGATTCCAATCGAGTAAGAATAAATAGTTCCTGATAACACACGTCCGAAAAAAGACAGAAAAATGTTCGCTGTCTCACCAAAACTTAATTGTTCCCCTGAGACACAAATAGGCCCTTTCTGTTGTGTAGTAACTCCAAAAGTTGCCGTCAAATATCACACTGAATTTGCCAAAATTAGTAGCAACCCCCGCCCTGCCCTCAGCTTGGCCCTGTGGGACTTGGAGAGGAAGGACTAAAGATGAAAGTACCCAGGGATCTTAGCAAAATCAAAAACAAATCTCTGGGAGCGTCAGGGTTAATCCTTTTGGCCGTCAAGGACTTTGAAGTCCTTGACCATACAGTTAATTGTGAGAGTAGGGATTAGAGAAAGGTGGTAACAATTTAACCCGGGCAATGAGTGATCTGAAGGCCTCTGCTCGGGCCTATCAGGTGTTTGCAGATGTGTGCGCCTCAGGAAAAGTGACAGCAGATTTCTTGAGATGAGAGGAATGTTTAACTGACCTATAATACTTTGTTTGCTCAAGCTTCCATCACATTGTAATAAGCTGGGAGGGGGAACAGAAACGAGCCGATTGGACAGCTGCTACACTTAACTGTTACTATTTCGGATGTTGTACTGTTCAGTGGGACTTCACTGTTGCTCTCTCCAAAAAGTGATTGTTAGAGTTTCTCTGTATTTTTTAGGGCCTTTACTTTACAATAGGAAGTGCTTCGAGGTGACTGTTGTAATTTGGTGCATTTTACATTTTCAAGGACATTTTAATTGTGACTGGACTTTGTCCAATACATTCAATACGAGAAAACTGAGAAAACTGCTTTTTTATTTGGGGCCCATAATAACACCAGAAAGATACTGATGCCCGAAGGCCTTCTAGCTAATCGTTGTCATTACACTTTGGATGTATGAGGTGCAATCCCAAAGTTCTTTATTGTCATTTGCAGAGAGGATTTGTGTGTTTTGAGTGGCTCTGTTGTTAGTTTAACAGTAAAAAGACATAAACGAATCAGGCTCAACATTTAGATCAGAAGAGACATTTCTAGCAAGTGTAAGTATGCTTACAGTTACTCGGGGATTGCTGTTTGCTGTCCATCTTTCATTCGAAGCATTTTTGCTCCAGTGCTTTTTATTGGCAGTGATTTTGTTGAGATTTGCTGGTACTGATCACATCTGTCATCTCTGCTTCCTCCTGATTGTCTTCAGGTGAAATATGCAGAATCTGACTCAAAGCTGAGTTTGCATTTACATGAGACTCGAACCTGTTTACTCAATCTTTTCACCAGTCTGCAAGGACTGCAGGCTGCTTTTCTACCACCTCAGCAGAGCATGCCAAAGTAGCTCAGTTTTTTTGCGTTCATCACAATTTGTTTTGTCATCTGTATGTCTTTGGGACATTTTAAGGACGTGTCTTATTCTCTCTGGACATCTTTAGCAATTCTTTGTCTGGTTCTTCTTATAAAGATGCCGGTGTTTTGGTTTTCCTTTCATAAGTTCATCTGTGGCGCTGCTGTTCATTCACAGTAGCAGAAGTGTTGGTAAAGATATCCAGAAAAAGATTACAGTAATTATCTCTAACAAACTAAATTACTGTGCAAAAGTCTTGCCTAACCCCCATTTTGTTATATTTTATGTCTAAGGAGCCAGACTTTGTTGGAGTAGTCTGCAGGTTTCCTGAAGATCAAAGTTTTTCAGAGTTTTCTCTCATATTTGTTCTTGTTCTTGTATCTGGCCATTTTCAGAAGGTACGTAACTCAAGGGATCAGCCAGTGTTGTCTGCACATAACAGATTTAGCAAAGAACCAATTTTCATTTGTTTCTTTTGGTACTTTACTCTCAGCCTGGTGCAAAAACACATTTACACGCACATAACCCATAATTTGTTCCAATTTCTTCACTTGATTCTACAGAACGTCAAAGACAGCACAGTTCGGCAGATAGAGAATTATGTTTTTACACTTACAAGGTGATTCCCGAAGCGCTATTAGCCAAAAACGTGCCATGTCTTATATCTCTTATATTTCTGTGCAGTGTGTCCTTAACCCTGGAGAACCAATGGGGTCAGAGCCAAACCCATTGGTTTTCTAGGGAAACCATGAGGTCAAATTTGACCAGGGTTAAAAAGAATTGCGGACAAAAGACGAAGTAGTACTAAAAGAATATCTACAGCAGATGAAACTGAATCAAAAGTTATGTCAAAAAAGTTATTAAGAAATATATGACAAATCCAGCAAAGTTAATCGAATGAACTGTGCAGCGATGAATCTAAATTTGAAACCTTTATTTCAAATAGTCAGCAATATGTAGCTGGTCAGGACAAAGGTACAGTGAGTGTCTGTCGTGGTCTGCAGATGCATTTCAGCCAGCGATGTTGTTTAAACTGATGGAATTATGAACGCAGAACTGTACACTCTCCCAGGACTGACAGAAGTCCTTCCTAAGAAGAATCAGGGAGAAAATGTTGAGATATACCAAATTACACAAGAAGCAGACTGAAAGTGAGTGGAAACAGATCTATACACCGTCAAGTGTCTGCAGTGAAACACGGTGCAGAACAAAAGGAACAGAACAAGAAGAAGTCTGGAGAATTATTCCTGACGACAACACAGATTTCCCAAGAATGTAAATGGACTGATTCTTCATGCAGATGGGAATCGAACCACCAACTTCCAGTTAGTAGGTGACCTCCTGAGCCACAGCCGCCCCAAACATAGTTCAGGCTGTTTTTTAAGAGTAAAGGTGCTCACACCAGATATTAACTTTTAAAAAAATCATTTTTTCCTTCTATGCTGTATTTCCATGAATCAATAAAATGGTAAATGGACTGGTCCTTATATAGCGCTTTTCTACTCTTCTGAGCACTCAAAGCGCTTTACACAACTTGTGCATTCACCCATTTGCACATACACATTTTTCTAGGTGCTTTCTAAGTACCATTCACACACTCACACTCCGATGGATGCTTCTTGGAGAGCAATTTGGGGTTAGTATCTTGCCCAAGGATATTTGGCATGCAGACTGGGGAAGCCAGGAATCGAACCACCAACCTTCCGATCAGTAGATGACCTGCTCAGCCACCCCTTAAACACTATTGTACCTGTTTCCAGTTTTCCTGACAAATAAAGAAATGAAACTTGGCTCATGACTTTTGCACAGTACTGTAAATGAGTAAAAATGTAAAAATGTCTGAGTTGAGCACGTTCACCCATAAACTAGCAGAAACTTCAATTTATCAATGTGTTTGTTGATATGGGAAATTTCAATATGTTCAATATTACCAACTGTTTCAGTCTCATGAAACATTTCTGCAGCTTTCTGTGTCAACATTAATAAATGTGCCATAGATAGGTATAGATATAAAAAAAAAATGCCTTCATGTAGTATGACTGACCACCACACATACAGACACACACACACTCACCTAATATGGTCACATTGCACTCTTTAATGGCTATTAAACGCTATAACAGTGATTAGAGTGGACAGTAGTTCCTGCTGCCTTCACACAGGCTGCGACAGCCCTTTGTAGGTGGTAGTGACAGCTGTGTCCCGTCAGTGCTTTGGCCTTTGTGTTTAGGCTTTAACGCAAGTGAGACTTTGTTTTGTTTGAAGGGGCAGAGTCTCAAGTTTGATTGGCAGACGGTGTAGACGGCCGCGCATGACCCAGCCCCCTGGCGAGACGGAGAATAGGCGTGTTTTTCATAAAACAGTCTGGTTAGAGCTATAGCGAGGCACGAATGTGGGACCATCACGAATAATTATGAGAAACATTATATAATATATATAGTTGTTTGTCACTGTCAGAAACTTTAGTGTGACAGATTACCTTCACAAACATCCAAACAAGCTAATTCAAACCAGCAGAATACTGGAGTGAATACAAACACCATGTCCAGTTTTTGTTAACACAACAGTTGTTAATTCAACACTCATTTCTCAAGCTCTGTGGCTTTATTATAAAATATTTTTACTGTATTATATACTATTGTATCTATCATGATATACATTAGGAGGCCTAAATAAATTGTTTTAATAACACAAATGAAATTAAGAAATTTATATTTGACTGCGTGACTGTATACTGATTAGCCAAAACATTAAAACCACATGACAGATATTGTGCAAGCCCCTTTGTGGGACCCACGGGGCTCTGAAAAGGCTCGATCCTTCACTTTTTGATTGGACTGTAATCTGGGATGTTTGGAAGCCAGCTCAGTGCTTCATTTCCTTCGTTGGGTTTCTCAAACCAGAGCAGTTTTCAACCACTTGTCTTGACATTGTAATCAACGGCCATTGGGTAGTTCCACTGAGAAGGTAGTTTGCAGGATCCCAGCAAATCACTTTATTGTATCAAAATGATCATCGGACTGTGTTCACACCTGAGCACCTCGTTCGTTTTCTCCCTTAGTGTGGTTTGTTTTTGCACATGTGACCTCAGTGATCACACTCAGGTGCAGACCAAAACAGCCGCACCGAGACCCGACCTCGGTGCAATTCCAGAGCAGTTTGTTTCTGATTGATTCAGTCTCCATCCAAACCAACTACCAGGTGTTGGGTATAAGTTTGAGCTAAAACATGTCCTGTAGCCATGTATGTAGGGATGGGTATCGTTTAGGTTTTATCCGATACCAGTGCCAAACCGGTACTTTTGAAATGGTGCCGGTGCTTAAACGGTGCTCGAACCGGTGCTTAAAGAATGGAGAACACAAAATTGGTCCAAAAACCTCTCATGTTCAGCTGGTTTTTTTGTAAAAAGATAACAATGTTAGCCTTTTCTGCAGCTATGGGGCATATATGGTATCACTCTTGGCTGGAAGCAGCTTAATCAATGGAAAAAACACAAACTTTGTCCAAAAACCTCTCATGTTTAGCTGTTTTCCACTTTTTCTTTGGTCATTTTAGCCTTTTTGTCCAGGGTGAAGGGAGTATCTGCCATCAAACAAGAAGACAGCCGCATGTAGCTATGATGATGTTTGCTAGTTCACCTTACATGCATTAATGTAATAACGTGGTTAGCCTACTCAACGTAACATTAAGCTACTCACGCAGAGAAGAACGGCTGCTGCTGCATCATCATCCTCATCATTTCTGCTACACTGGCAGGGCTAGGGGCCAGGACTGTCCTCTTCGGGTTCTTGGGGGATGTTGCTAACTCCGGGTCCGATAACAGGCACCACACTGCAGTAGATGTGGGTGTAGATAATGGCACCGGATACCGGTACCCATCCCTACATGTACGCTTTGTATTCTGGAACGTGGCAGGGTACTATAGATGTGCAAAGGTCCGTACAGGCTAGCAAGTAACTGTGAAACGAATGGAAATTCTCCAATAGTCCACAACGCTGCTTTTGTGCTCCTCCCCCAAATACATCTGGCCAATGAGCAAACTGAACATTCTCACGTTGTAGCCAGTTGTACGGCAGATTGCCACAACACGGTGTGTAGTGAAATACTTGATTCACTTGGATTTTTCTCCAAGTAAAAAGAAACCAACTCACAGAGAAAAGCTCATCAGCTGATTCAGACCAGAGTAAACAAACTATGGGCGTGAAAACACCCTCGTCATGTAATGCTAGATCAGTCATGGCTTTTGTGCTTTACTAAGATGGATCTGGTTGATCCTTCAGGACTAGATTGGATGTATAGATAAAGAGATTCATCACTTTGTCACTAATTTCTGCCTACACTGAAAAAACGCCTGTTGCGATTTTACTAACTAGCAGTTTGAAACTTCAAAATCTACAAAATAAAGCAATTACAGCAATAGTTGAAACTATTTCAGCCCTAAAATGTTTCTGCTTTAACTGTGGTCCTCGTGTTTGAATGAAAAACGTCACTATCACTGTGCTACAAGACTGAACAGCAAGTCTCAGAATTGTAACTGACATGAAGACAAGTTGTCACCTCCTGTCCATCTCACCTCTGTTTGACTTGCAGGAGCCTGGCACCAGCTAACTGGTTATCATCCCCCACATAAGCTCTAGGTTAGACATATTAGATCTCCGTTTCCCACAAGAGCCCTGACCCTCTCATTTGGTGCCAGTGTAGCTGGATATCAGCGCCGCATGCTGCCTCTCTGGCACCACAGGGTCCATTTAGCTCAGGCTTTCTCTCCCCCTTTCTCACCTTATAGCCACTCACCCAAAAGTATCCCTACATTTCATTCACTTGTTATCTCTCCTGCCCCCTTTTCTGTTTTTCCCTATATTCACAAGAGTTTCTCGTTTTCCTTCATAGCTTTTAAGGCCTTCCAGATTTATTTTAAGTGTGTTATTCAAATTTAAGGCTGGTTCACTTCAGTTTAAGTGCAGTTCTGTCTCTTTCTCTGCCCTTCCTGATTCAATTATCTTTTATCTTTTTTTGTACACCACTGTTTTATTGCTTAGCTCTGTTTAATTGCTTACAAAGCAGCTTTTGGCAGATGTGTTTTATATTAGTGGAATCTTACATTCTCAATCCATATCACATTAAAAAGCTCCAGAAAAGGTAATGTTTTTTCTTGCTATCTTCTTCTATCTTCATCTTTTTTAATTCCTTACTCCTTCTCTTCCCCGTCTCTCCGTCTATTACCGTCCATTCTCTCTCAGCCTCTCTCTTGCTCTCTCTCCATCTCCCCCTCCTGTGTTCCCCAGTGGGGGTGTTGTTTGTAAAGCATTATAATTTATAACGGAGCAGAGTGGATTTAATTTCAGTGCGCGGGGGCTCGCCAGCAGGGCGCCAGCCTGCAATCAGGGGAATCAGCAGCTCGCACAAGGCCTGTAAACACACACACATACGCACACACACACAAACACACAGCAGACCCCCACATAAAGCCAGTCAGAATGGAAAGTATTATCAGTGGCCACAAACGGACAGTGTTTCTCGTCACCCAACTCCCAGGATGCTCTCTCCACAGCCCGGCACCTTCTCAGCTTCACTTTCAGCCCTGCTGCAGCTGCTCTCGCTCTCTCTTCCCCTCTCTGCTTCTTTGTAATTTCTCTGTCTGCATCTGGCTTGCATTATCTGCATCTTCCTCCCCACCCCTTTCTCTCCCTCTCTTACTCATTGTCTCTTATTACCACTCATTACCTATTGTTGGGGGGGGGGAAACAGGCTTTCTCATCATAGACTGTGCTGCCTTCCAAAGACAACCAAGGTTCACCAGCAGGTCATATTCAAGTATTAGTCCCCCCCCAAAACAAAAACCCCAAAACACACACACACTCCCTTTCACTCGCTTCCTCTCTCCCTCTCTATCCCTCCACTTCTGCCCTGGGGGGGCTTTTTCTTTTTTTCAAACTGCCCATTTGCCAGTTGCAATTTCCCCTTCATAACTCCTGCTTCCTTGGCAAACTGTGCCAGACAGTGGGATGATCCTTCCTCAGAGAAGGTCAGAGACCGAACAAGAGGTGTAGTAGGAGGAGACAATAATGTTTCTCACTGGCTGTCATATCGCTTTGAAGAGGACACAGTTATCAACTGGATTTTGACCTTATTAGATAACAAGTCAGGTAAAAGTTAGCTGATTTTTAAAAGTACAGTGCAGTAGTGCAGGACTTGGATTTGCAGTGGTTTGGTTTCAGACTTTCCCCTCAAATTATGTGTATCGGTTTGCACAAAGGCACAACGCAGAAAAGTTCCTTATACTTCAGCCGTCTACTAAAAACCAGTGACTGTCAGTCAACAGTTACCACACTGAATTCTTCCTCAGCTTCAACTTCAACATGTTGCAGACTTTATGACAAACTGTACAAAATAGTTTCCCTGCAAATTCCAAGGTTTAAAGTTGACCGGATTTTGTAATTTTTTTTAAATTTTAAAAAAGTGTACTTTTTGAGAGCTCCTGTAATTTATTGGCAATCTGCGCTCTTTCAAATTTATATATTTTTGGGGTTTTCCAACTCCGGTTTGTTCTTTGCTACAGTAGCAACTGAGCAAACCTAAACCTTTGTCCCCTACAGTGAGGGAATTTTGTTACTGTTTCTTTCCCGCCAAAATCCCAAATGTGGAAAAATCTTTTTGAAGAATTGTGTCCCACCCCCCAATACAAAAAATTATATCCTCATTTTATTTCTGCTTATGAATTTGTGTAGAACATTTAGCATTTTGCTGATGCCACCCATCAGTAAAGCTCACTTTATCTTGCTCGTATTAGTTTGTTGCATTGCTGCTGTGTTTTATCCTCTGGGATGCTAGTTTTAATCTGAGGTCTTAGCCCGTGTGTTGTTCTGTTCCTGCTGTTATATTAGGATGATTGGACATCTGCTGTGGGCGTGTTAAGCTGGAATCACTCATCCAGTCTCCAAGAGCACATGTATGTGACACAGCAGCATCATTGTTTCAGTGTGTGCATGCTGCAGACGGAGTGTGATGTACCACAATGACAGGGACACCTGAGAGACCAGTCATGGCTGCAGCCTTTATATTAAACTGCACTGTTCAATGAATGTGCAGAAATGTATGCTTTGGTGTGACTCTTCATTTCATATGTGGTGCACATGTGCATTGTTACTGTTCACTGGTGGGAGCTCAGCACCATCACTCACCATTTAGAATAATTAATTCCCTACTTTTCCACTCTTCTTGGATTTGCTTGCCTTTATCTAACCCCAGCTAACGACTGCAAGAAGTACTTTATGAACTCACAAGAATAACATACGAGCACAGCGCAAACATGCTGCAAAGGATTTGCTGGACATTTCTGAACCACATGGGTTGGACAGGAAGCAGGTCATTTCTCGTTTCAGGGAACGCTCAAGAAGCAAAAGTTCAGAGAAAGGGCTCATCTCATAAACCTTTAATTTGGGAACATCAGACCCCGTGCCCATCACATCCTGTACTTTCAACCTTGGGAATAGGACACCGGGTATTAGTTGTCGTATAGGTGGAGAAAAAGAGGTTAAAGCCAAAATGCAGAGATGGCATGTGAAACTCTAAATACACCCCATGAATTCAAATTCAAATTTTATTTGCCACATACACGGTCATACACAGTACGATATGCAGTGAAATGCTTAGACAACTGCTCGTGACCTAAAGAAAAAAAGATAGGAAATAAATATGAAAATTAAAAAGGGGTAAATTTAACTAGGAAGGAATAAAATAAAATAAAATATAAAAATTTAAATAAAAAAAAAATAATAGTACAACACAAATTAGAATGAAGGGTAAATTTAACTGGGAAAGAATAAGATAAAATATATACATTAAAGTTGAAAATAAAATAACTGTACAACAAAATACACAGTATAGAAATATATAAGAATGTATGAAGAAATATAAATATAAATATATATATATATATACACACAATAACAGCAGCTGTACAAGTATTAACTGGAAATGAAGAATATAATGTCCAGTGTTGTGCAATCCACATTTGTAAGTGTCTTTGTGCAGTGCAAATATCAACAGCTTGTATTGTTTTATATATGACTCCATCGTCTTTTTTACAGTGTAAATCCAGTTCATTATTTGTTTACGCACAGATCTATTAATGACAACGGGATAATTGTCTTGTTGCATGACCCAGTTTTGGCCCGGCTGCAGCTGTTCAGCTGGGCGATGCTAATTTCAGGTTCAAATGTTGTAGTGGTGGTTTCACTTTGGTTTGATTTGGCGCACTTTGTGTCTTCCTCGCTCCTTATTCGCCAGCAGCCACACTGCTTCCTTGTGCTGCTGTGCACATGTGACACATGGATGAAATGGATGCTCTTTATCAAGTGTGTTGGAAGACCACAGTCAGCCGATTCTGGTACTTTGTTTGGTTGATTATTAAGGCGCCAATTTACTTTTTGTTTCAATGGTTTTAATGTTACGCTTGATTAATTTCTAACTTCTCAGAGTCCAGAGTGTTGGTTTAAATTTTAGTATAAGATGTTAAAACGTCGAAACAATGGGGAAAAAAATGGGGCAAAACCTAACATGTTGTCAAAGTTTTCTTTGGAATCGATTGGTGAGACTGGTGTTAACAAAAAGCACCAAGGAAGAGGCAGAAAACTCAACTTACCGAAGCATTTTAGGTGCTAGAGACAGAAGGAAGGTCTCAGCTTCAGGAAGAGATAAATGCTGCTAGATCAGAATCTGAAAGTTCTCAAGAGTGACCATAAGCAGACAACTGAATGAACAATGCTGAAAGGAGGAATAGCTGCTAAGAAGCCACTGAGGTCTCAGATTGGCCAAAGAGGACAAACATCTAGTCGTAGATGACTGAAAGAAGATATTCTGGACTGATAAGTCAAGTTTTTCAAGGTTTTTCTTTGACATTGGACAAGTGGAGGATACAAAGATGTGGCAGGCCTAAAAAAAGTATCTATGCAGATGAACAAAAAACAGATCTCCTTAAGAAATAGGAAAATATCCAGCAAAGACCTGACACAGGACCCATCTGCTGTTTGCCGAACCTTGTCGGACATAGGCTACGTCCACACGTACCCGGGTATTTTTGAAAACGCCGATTTTTCTATGCGTTTGCACCTTTCGTCCACACGTAAACGGCGTTTTTGGTCACTGAAAACGGAGATTTTTAAAAACTCCGGCCAGGGTGGATATTTTTGAAAACTCCGTTTTTGCATTTACGTGTGGACGAGAAAAACGGAGAAAACGCAGAAAACGCAGCGTCAAAGGTGTGCGCCTTTTTTGACGTCACACTGTGCGCCACGTTATTGTTTCGGTGAAATGAATTTCTACAACACTGTTACTGTTACTTGTTCTCTCTGCAGTGTTTAAATGCTTACATATACACAGTTACTGTCCCTCCACACATACGACTCGGTTCTGCTTCTATGCCCCAGCTTTGTTTACTTTTTCCCACGAGGCTTCTAGACTTCTGATTGGCCAACATTTCTGCACGGTTAGGAATATATCGCCACCTGCTGCTTTGGCATGTTCCTAGCAGCGTGTGGACGGGATTATTTTTTAAAACGAAAACAGAAAATCTCCGTTTTCAAAAATACCCGTGTACGTGTGGACGTAGCCATAATCTCAGTGGAATATGAAGAAGCCGTTCTTGAGGAGGAGAAACTAAGATAGCTTTCATCCTGTTAATAAGTTTAATCTTCATTTAAGCTGCATTTTTTAATTTGCTCTGGTTATTTAAGAGTGACAAATGTGCACAAAAAAAAGGTAGGGAGTAAATGCAATTATGCACAATGTTGTATGGACGTAGTCAGGAGAGGTAAAACTGTGTCTGCATCCATCTGCATCATGTTCAGTTTAGAAATGCAAAAAACAAGAAATCCGTCCATATTTTATTGCAAAATGGTCAGAAGGAACATGCTCCTAAAGTCTGTTTGATTACTTTACTATACAATCCTTGATGTGGGTACACACTCTTTAGCTTTTATTTGTTTATTCGGACAAACCCGAGTGTCACCGGGCAGATTATAGCTGCCAAAATGATTTCTCTACAAATGGAAATAAACCTAATGACCTTGGTTGTCTTGCCAACTTTTAAAGACACCGAGTGTGTGTGTGTATGTGTGTGTGCGTGCACGTGCGTGCATCTCACTAATAGCTAGAGTTATAGTTGTTTCATTTCAGTCAGAGTTATGAAGTGTTATGGAACCCTTTTAGGTTTTAACCTCCCTTGGCAGTAGTTAGGATCTATATTACAAAGGTTAGGAGGCTTTGCAGTCGCTCATTTTTGCTTTTTCTCTCTCTCTCACAGACGCGTGTACACACACTCACACATACTTGAATAAAGTTGCACTGGTCATGGCCTTTATACATGAGCTATCCTTAAATTTAATCAAAAGTCCTAATGGGTTGTGTGTGGGACGTTTCCCTCTGTGTGTGTGTCAAAGGAGGCCTTAGAGGCAGCAGCGGTTGATTGGAGGGCACATGTGTGATGTGGCTGAGAGATCAAACACACACTGTTGATAAATGTGAGAGCAGAGTGGGCAGTGCTCTTTTTCTTCAGCCCTGATCAGTGCTGGGCTGTTCTCTATTCACTACACAAACACACACATGCTGCTTTCACAGAGTGACAATAAGAGAGCGCTCAAGCACGTTTATATTTGACCATTTACCTACATTTGTGCTCCATGCTTATATTTGAGTGTTTGTGTCTCTAGTTTGTGTGCTTGTAATGAGGTCAATCTCCTGCATAGAGCTAAAACCTCAGTGTCTTTATCTCTGTTACATGGCCAGAGGATTATTCTCAGCACTCTCAACCCTCTGCCACTCGTCCTCCATCGCTATACTCACTGAAAATCGACTTTGTGTTTTTGTTGACAGTGAGTGTTTGTAGACTGTGCTGTAGGTCTGTCCAACATGCAGCACAAGCTCAGACACACACAGACTTCTTGTTACCACTAAAGGTGTTTCATATCCCTTGAGTCAAAGCACAAAGAAATAAAAGTATTTCATGTTTTTAGAATTGGTTGTGTTTTTCATTTTGTTGAAACAGTAAAAATAAAAATCAAAACCACATATATCTGAAACATCACTGAAGGTTCATATTTCACTGTCTATTTAAATCTCCTCTTGTGAGTGACTCGTGGGTCAATCTGTGTCACTGAATTCATATTAAGTTCAACAAAGGGCCTTAAATACATGTTGTGTGTCCTGGGCCAAAAATATTTATCACCATATACATTTGAAAATTTGCGATAACGACATAACTGACGATATAATTGACACGAGACAAAATACTTTACAACTCCACAACTTTATTAGTGCAAAAAACCCATCAATGTATTTTCACTTAAACAAGCAGCTGTTTTTTTTATCTGCATTAAAGTTATATAAAAATTTAACAGTGCAAATGCAAATTCCTCGCTGACAGTTTAACCAAAAGGCATTTCCAGTGGAACCTGGTCGACATATCCTCAGCATAACCATGTATAATATCCATAAAACTTAAAAAGAGGTTATACACACACAATACAGTAATATTATGTTGAAGCACAGTACGTATCACTCCGCGAGGCTCCGCCTACGATAGCCGTAATGCTCCGACAATCCATCAAGCGGTGCGGCTTCGTAGCTTAGCAAAGTCGCACTGAAACATTTGACAGATTTTCGAGCGCCGTGGACATAAAATCGTTTCGAGGTCAGTAAACACAACCAGAGTTCATACATAAGGCACACGGGATTATAAGGGGCTCTGTCCACTTTCAGAAAAATCAAAGGATTGATTTTAAGTGCGCCGTATTCTCCAAACAACACGGTAATAACGACGGCCCGCTAGCATGCGCTACCAAAAATAGTGCTTTGTTGTGTATCTGACGGACGAAAGCTAAACCAGTTCCACACCAGTGAAGCTGCAGCATTTTTACAAACCAGTTCTGGTTCATCCGTTTCATTCAACGAGCTGCTTTCGCCCTTCTCATTCTCCATCACTGCCGTGCTTTTTCCGCCATGTGCGTATGAAAACAACGGCACTGCGCATGCGTGTTTTACCCATATTCTATCGCCATATTTAATTTTCTTATCGGTGCACGACATCATACCGGTATTACCGTGAACGGTATGATGTGTTCCAGCCCTACTGCAAAGTACAACCAGCTGCAATGAACATTATTTCGTCAGTGTGTTCATAAACTTCTCAGTTGTGCATTATATGTATATATTATACATGCTTTTTATTCATGTCTAATATATATATAGCTATATAGAATGGTTAATCAACCAGAATAAATATTTTTCATGCTAAAAATACAAATTTTATTTTTTCATCAATTATTTTTTATTTATTTACAATTTTACAACAAAGCTGAAAAACCTGCTAAAACGTGTTTTTGTTTTTGACGGAGAGGCCAACTTACAGTTATTTATTAGCTTTTATTTGTCGAATGTTATGCTTGACTTCTTAAAGAAGTTCAGTGTGCCGGCTCACATTTGTGCATAAAAACATCAGTTTGTTATTTGCCTAACAAATAAAAATGTCATTTTTAGTTTTAAGCGTGTGTGTGTGTGTGTGTGTGTATTAATCCAAGTTACCTGACTCGATAAATCCTTCAAGTATTTTTCTCAATCGTTGGTTCTCCTCCTGTATGTTCTGTATTTGCTGCAGAAAGTCCTGAATACGACTGCAGAACTACATTTTTACATAAACTTAGCACCCTGTGTTTAACACCCGCTTAATCTCCGTCCACCAATATTCAGGAGAATCTTTGTTCATGCAGTTTGGATGCGACTTTTTCTCAGTGAACGTTTTTACTTGCAGCAAAGTCAGTGCTTGTCCTTGTTGGGCCATATAGCTTCTGTGCTTGTCCACTAACCAGATAAAGTGCGTGTGCTTTAGAATCCACTGTGTTAACCTGGATTCACAATGACAAAGATTAATCAGCTCTAACACGTATATTTCAGTATCTGAGTGCCAATTTAGTTCAATGCAGAGGAAAGCATTAGGTATTAACAGGCAGTGTGTCCAGTGGAGCGTGTGATGCTCACCCATGCTCTGTGTGGTTCTTAGCAGAATAGACGGAGGCCATAAGGCAGATGTTTGCCCACGCTTATGAGTGCTCTATTAAAGCAGTCTCCAGTATGTACTGGTTGTCTAAATGGCTCTTCTTTTTAGAGTGCAATATTGTTTTATTTGATGTTGTGCATGTGTTTCTGCACATGCCCATATCCACCTTTTTTGTTGTACAGAGCGCGCACACGTCTGCCTCTCTTTGCAGTCTGTTTCACCATAATTGCTAACACCCCCCTGCCCTCTGTTCACTTCACACATGACGTGGCCCACCTTTTCACCCATCTGTCAGAACTATTGTGAGTGAGTGTGTGTGTGTGTGTGTGTGTGCATCGTGAGCTGTCATGCGAAGCCCGAGCGGTGTTGATCAGCAGGCCAAGCCAATGGCATATGGCCATGACCTGGGGTGCTGTGGCATGCAGGAATGCAGGATAGCGAACCGAATGGACAAGAGCTCATGCACATGGCTGCACGGATACTGGCATGCCAACATTGCATATGCAACTGATGAAGTGGAGTTTCGAGCACCCATTTGTGTCTTTCTCTGCCTCCTTCCTCCTTTGCTGATATCAGTGCCAACGCCTCGGTCCCGTCTCTCAAAAAAGTGTGGGAGGAGTCGTCTATTGAGGATGTAAATCGAGTTTGCTGAGCTTGGCGTGCTCATATTTTCAGCTCATGTCAGGCAGGATTCAAAGTGAAATACTGAGTAGACAACAATGTTTCCTTTTTTGTTATTTTTTTAAATCATTTAAATAACATCTCTATCATAAAGCTTCTGTTGACCTCATATTTCTTGTGACAGATCCAAGGTTCAGTATAGGCACACGGTCACATACTGCCCTATTATTAAAGCTGGTGGTGGCAGATGTAGCCGAGCTATCCTTCATCTAGTGAACTGTAGTCTTTAGTTCACTAGATGAAGGTGTAGTGAAGAGAGTGGTTAAAAGATGAAAAAAGGCCCATATGAGCAGACACAAACCAAAGTCTCTCACCTGAGACGCTTATTCCAACACCACTATTTCATTATTAAAAAAGGACTACACACATGTTGGTACACACTTTCTGCAGTAACTGGCCAGGTGTGTTAAAGTCAACACGTTCTCACTCCCAAAGCGTAACATTTTACGCTAGGTGACGAATCGTCAACATATTACGTTTTCGGCTACCCACCACGTTCTTAAATGACGACCTCGGGAAAACGAGGAAATATGAGAACCGTATGGACTCAATCTACACATGTTCGCTCTTTTTCTTCAAATCGCTTAGAAACACGCTATTTAACATCATTAAAGTCCTGGTTAAGCTCAGGAAAAAGGTTATGGTTAGGGCTAGGGGTAAGGTTAGGCTTAGGGCTGGAACGTCTATTACCGCGGGAGCGTCATTGCACTGGATTTCGGCCATAACCCACCGCGTACCATAAGAACGCCGAAGGTCTCCTTTCGCGTTCCTCAGGAACGCCGCGGGACGTGACAAAAAGTCGGCATATTACGCCTCGGGAGTGAGAACGGGCTAACATTTCATGTCAGTGCCATCTGACAGGAAACATGTTGGTACACACTTTCTGCAGTAACTGGCCAGGTGTGTTAAAGTGTATACAGGCAGGAAGCTCTCCCTTTATTCTTCAGGTTACTACATCCCTCATTTCTCATCTTGTGTATACCTGAGTGCTAAACCCAGTTTCCTACTCATGCAGGAAATGTGCATTATGCTTAGGATTATTGTCATGCTGGATTTTGGTCCGTCTGAAGACATTCATGGAAAACTAAAGCGACTGATTCATCTGAGCTCATTGAATAATGATGACCTAGAGCTAATTCAAAGTAATATACCCCTGAGGATTTTTGCACATTTGCCCGACTCATTGGCTGGCAGATACAGTATCCTGCATGTAGATATATCAGCAGTCTTTCAGCAGCTGTTATTATGTTTTTGCATTGTTTAATAAATTACTGCCGTGGTGTTTTCTTCCTCAGTGGCTGTAGTGATTCATTTCCTCTTACTGCTGGTGCAGATTTTAATCCATTGATTTTACAATGACCGTATTACAACAGTGCTTACAAAGGGATAGAATGTGAGTGCAAGTAAAAAGGAGAACATTGGCATTGCAGGCGATAAAGACTTAACCCTTGCACCTCAGTATTTTGGATTAAATGTAGACTATTTATTACGAGCTGTTTGGGCACGGAGGATTAAGTGGTCCCTCACTTCTGCAAGAACAACTCTGGGATTGTCGTGGGATAGAAGCAGTGCATTAGTACCGGTACTTATCATGCTGCTCACAGTGGGACCGCGGAGAGTGTGATCACTGAACAAGTTGACTTGACCTTTCCTTTAATTAGGATCCCAGGAAGGTTACGAGTGGACAAAGAGCTGAAAAAGCAGCCCCGGCGTGACAGATATCCTGTGTCATGGTGCCTCTACCATCAAGTTCTTTATAGGCTGGTGGCAGCGAGTGGTCTGAGCCTGATAAATCCTCAGACAGAAGAAGAAGCTTTTACCTCAGTGGCTGAGGGGAAAGGAGAGACAACCCAATTACCTTTAGAAGCTCCTGTTCAAAAACATTTCATTGTTTCATTTGGTCAAATGTTTAATATCATAGAGAGAGAGAGAGAGTGTAAAACTGATGCTTTTGAGTCCAAATGATCTACCAAATAAACTATGTTCCCCTTTTAAAGCACTCTTTTTCTAGAATTGACAAACATCTTTAACACAATAACTTTAGAAGATATTTTACAAGAAAATACGTATTTTTGGTTTTGTTTTGTAGAAATGTGTTGTTGTATTTCCCAGTTGAACAGTCACTTTGAGGTGTTTCCAATTTGAGAGACAAAACTGAACATAAAAATCACAACAACAGACTTTTAATTTCAGAGCATTACTGAATAAAACACAACACAGAAGAGCCACCTCCACAGGACTAGACTCAGCTGTCCATCTGCATCTAAAGGTCAAAGGTCACTCTTTCGAGGATGCCAATGTTCACATTTTGGACAGAGAGGACAGATGGTTTGAAAGAGGAGTGAAAGAAGCATCTATGTCCACTGTGAGCGACCATCTTTGAACAGAGGCGGTGGTTTACGACACCAACTCTCTGCCATCTATAATCCAGTTTTGAGTTCCCTCCCCAGACGCCTTAACGCCCACTCACATCCTGGGCCATCTGACCTCAGGAATTCACATGATAAGGTGGGGCCAGGTTTCACAATGAACTCACCTGAAACTCTGGCTGATTGGGACCCACACCCAGTTTCACACCTTGGCTCAGGCGATTAGAGGATCATCAGGGGGTCCTTTTGTCCCTCTGTGGGGGGAAACTCCCACTAGGTTTAAATCTGGGACTCTCCACCATTTGACCTTAGAACTGAAGAAGCTTCTCGGATGAAGGTGAAACGTCTTCAAGCAACTTAAAGAAGTCCAGACGCTTTTCTTTGCAAGCTCCTTTGACTACGATGACCTGGATGACTGAGAACCTTCACAGACAAACTGAATAAAACTGATGTTTACAGTGAGCAGCCACATACGTACACTTTATTCTTTCAGGTCAATCCTCAGTATCTTAAAAATATACTATATATGATTATTTCATAAATAACTGCTTTTACTTCCTTTTCATAAACACTGTTGTTAGTTTATAATTCGGATGCTTTGTCTTGCTTTCCTCACCTGTGAATCAGTCAGATTTGTGACTGCTGATTAGGTGAAGTGTGTCCTAGTAAACAGGGTTCATTGCAGTCGGTTCGCACGTAGTAACAGAAATCCTGAATTAGTAAATGAGTTTAATTCTACACATTCAGCGTCTCTGTCCCATGAGGTGCTGTTGTTGGCACACAGCCATCGGATTATGAAGTACCTCCGATCCAAATACCCTGAGCTCCTCGGTTAAACCATGTGGGAATTTAGTGCTAGATTCCGATATTATTGCTGATATTTGTTGTGATGTAAAGTTAACATAAGAGATGGTCTGGTAGTAATCAGGACCGGCTCTTTTAATTAAAATTGTTATTCT
Source organism: Neolamprologus multifasciatus (assembly GCF_963576455.1). NCBI lineage: Eukaryota > Metazoa > Chordata > Actinopteri > Cichliformes > Cichlidae > Neolamprologus > Neolamprologus multifasciatus. The sequence continues at coordinate 37,687,707 of NC_140452.1, read as the reverse complement.
TTCAGCTGGTATTTAATGCTTTGAGAGCATGTATACAGAATAAGAATAAAGATAAAAATGTTTTGTCTAGTTTTCAGTTTGATATCGAGTCAGCAGGCGCAAATTAGTTGCCCTGTTTTTGGATTATAACACTACAAAACTGTTTACAGCCAAGTTACCATGGCAATATAGCCTAGTAAGAAGTGTCTTCATAATGCTCAGACGAGGACATGTCCTTCAATGTACAGATTAAACAAATCTAAATCTGCTGCAGATTTCTTCCTGTTAAAAAGTCGTTTTTCCTTCCCAGTGTTTCCTTTAAGCTCATTTGATTTCTCTGTCTTATTGTAAGGTCTTTACCTGTAAAGTGCCTTGAGGTGACTGCTCTTGTGATACAAAAATAGCAGTTTTTATTTAGGCTGAAAACCCAAAATACAACAGAAAAAAATCCCCACAGGAGTACACCGAGAGAATCACACCAAGTTGCTACGAGAAAGACCGAAAGAAAGACGGTGCTATTTTTACACATGGGGTAATCAGTGAAGTGGAAACAGCTGAGGGAAGGAGACACAGGTGTAGACGATCTACATCAGCATGGAGGGAAGGAAAACTCACACAGGAACCAACCCGAAGCATAACTACTAAGCACGGTGACAAACTACACTGCACAAAGGAACCCTGGGTACACCTAATATATCAACATCAAAAAATATTTTTTCAAAACTAAACCGTGGGAGGAAGCCAGAGTATCCGGAGAGAACCCACACAAACACAGGAAGAACATCCACACAGAAAGACCCCGGCCTGGTGGTGGAATTGAACTCAGGACCTTCTTGCTGTGAAAACTATTAGCAATGTTAGCCATTACTGACTAGTTAGATAAAAGATGAGTAATCATTGGCGGCTGAATGGAGAGCAGGTGGAATATTGAGCTGTGACAGAGCGGATCACGGACACGTGGAGAAGCAGAGGGTTGCTGGCTGTGCAGAGCAGCAGGGGAAGTGAAGCCGATCAGAGTTCAGAGTGTGGAGAACCAATCAGAGCAAAAGCAGAGCTGAGGACGTAAAGAGCTGCAGACCAGTGTTGCCAACTTAGCAACTTTGTCGCTATATTTAGCGAGTTTTCAGACCCCCTTAGCGACTTTTTTTCTAAAAAGCGACAAATCTGGCGACTTTTTCTGGTGTTATTGGAGACTTATTTATGACGACTTTTTGACGTGAAAGCACGTAACGCTTTTACTCTCAACAAGCAGCGGTGCTGCCGTGGGCACCTCGCCCGTTCCAAAGCGCTCACAGGCGGAGGGTAGTCCTCCCCCCGCTGCTATCAGGGCAGGAGATGTTCACACCTGTGCGTCACAACTGCAAATGAATCGTGCATGAGCGAAGCTGCTGCTCCCGCACTGACTGTAACGCAGTCAGTTCTTCTTTTACTGTTATGCTGTTTTGTGGATCAGGTTTAAAACTACTTATAAACACACACACACACAGTAACTCCACCAGAGTGCCTATTTTGGGTCACTTTTGCCGGTCCAAGCCCGGATAAAGAAGCAAGGTTGGAATTGTGACATTTAAAAAAACAATAATTGCTAAAATAAATTTAATTTGTAGTTCTAAATAAATTCTAAATGCATTTAGGATGTTTTTTACTCACTTCATGTCTCGTCCACGATGTTATTTCTCTCTCCAACAACGTAGGTTGCAATTATATTAGCATGACCAATTATGCAAATTAGGCAATGACGTCATTTAGCGACTTCTAGCGACTTTTAGGACAGCCAATAGCGATTTTCCTTACTGAGGAGTTGGCAACACTGCTGCAGACGGAGGCGGAGCAGTGGGACTGGTGGATGATGTAGACAGTATGACAAACGCTAATTTTTCTGCTTTTACATTCATTTGTTAAAGTGTGTTTCCTATTTTGTCGTAGCCACCTGTGAGGTCATTTTTACAACGATGATCGCTGCAGCGCTCTGCTTATTATAGCTGTGTTGTTTGTTGGAGCCTTTATCTGTTAGTAGGTTACTTGGGACCCTGTGTAGTTTAGTGAAATTTAAAAAATAAATGTAATCCTTGTTTTATGAAGTCATTAAAGATGTATGCTGTATAATCATTCCACCCTGGAAAAAGAACAGTTCAAAGAAATCATTAAAAGCCCACAATCACCGTGACATTCATGCCCATGATGGGTGTATGTAAACTTCTAACCACAACTGCAGGATCTAGTTTTAGACCAGTGTTTTTTCAGTAACTCGTCTCAGCTTAATGACAATCCAAGCCGAAGCGTTCGATTAACAAGGCGCAGCGCGTCTGCGTGTTTTGTGCTGCCGATCCTACCTGTAGGATACAGTTGTGTTCTTTGGCGCTCTGTCGAAAGAGCAGGAATGTGTGCACGTGTGTTCAGCATTTGTGTCTAATATTGTCTTAAACTGTTTCCCTCTGAAGCCTCGTCAGACATGCCGTACTTAACACAAACTTGCACACACAAGCAGCCGCGCACACAGGCGCTCGCAAACACACACGTGTGTGCACATATATGTGCTCGCCCAGCCTCACAGCCATTGTTTCTCACACAGCAGGGCACAGGGTCGATTGCCAGTAGTGGAGCATTATCAGCCTCCCTGTGTTAGCCTGTGTGCGTGCGTGCGTGTGTGTGTGTGTGTGTGTTTTTTGTGCAGACATGCTCTCAGCTGAGGGAGCTGGTTCACAGGCCGGTCAGAGCCGCCTTATTTCCTTTTAATTGACTTAAGATGGGCAAACAAGACCTCAGCAAGCACACGGTACCCATTACACTCACGCACAAGAAATACACAACGCCAAGGTGCACGCTAATGAAGCACACATAGTGACACACAAACAGCCACAATTGCCCCTGCGTGTGTTAGCTACTTTACAGTTCCATCAGGCTAAATGAGGGGGTTGTGTTTTCCCAGTCAGCACTGCTGCATTCCTGCTGCCTGCAGCTCTGCCAAAACTCCTCCGTGATTACTAATCTTTTTACTCACCTTGCTGATTACAGTTTACCTCGCTTTAGTGTCCCGTTCCAAGGTCGACATCAGTAAGTGGGCAACATCGTTGCTCGAGAGTGGTTTAACCATGCTAGTGGCAACCTGTGAGCGTTATCATAGCCAAAAGCTCTTTAGTACTAGCCCCAAAAGCTGCCATAGAAAAGCCAAAGGGCTCTTTAAAGGTGGACTCGATTGTTTTTTAAACTGGGAACTAGTTTCATTTGCTCTAAAGAATGTGTTTGACCCTCAAACAGATGTCCACTTGAACTTTTCTGTGCTGGGCAGGTCGGTGTGTTTAATATGAACACAGACATCTCATCTTCGTTTAGTTGTTCTGGTTGGTCGCAGTTTAAATTACATTTTACTCTGAGCTTGCTGATAATGCTGCAGAAAGTCAAGTTTAATTTGGCCTTTAAGATTTATACAATTGGAATTTTTAAAATAAATCCCATGCAGCACTCCTCCAGCTCCTCCAGCTCCTTCATAAACTGTGCAAATGGTGAAAAGTTGCAACAATGTTTCCGTTTCATCGAACGTTTTAGGCTACAAGAGAAGCTGCTGAGGACAAATGGGGGTCTTTGGGGTTATATGTACTCAAACTAACTACATGCTTTACTCACTCATCCACCCTCCAACCCTGGATATGCTGAGGAAAAACGAGCATGCTATCAAAACTTGACATCTATCTCACCAGCAAAGATTTAAAGGCAAACTTTTTTTGTTTTTATTTCCTGTTTGTCTCCTGCAGGTTATTCCTAAAAAACAGAAGTCCTCGCTCTGCCAGTCACCTCAGTTCAATTGATTTGCTTTGCTTTTGTTCCTCACAAGCATGCATCATTTTCATTGTCCATCCATCCATCCTTCCACCTTTCCCCCTCTCTTCACTACCCAACCATTGTTTTATCATTGGTGTATGAGAGAAGAGGACAGGCGGAAGGAGGAGTTGGAGGAGGAGGAGGAGGAAGAAAGGAAGATGGACAGCTTTCTACTTTTCTGCCTTTCTGTTTGTGTAACCATTTGTTTTTGTTCTGTTATGGCCTTATAGATAGTAGCCTCCTGAACCCAAGTCGCTTAAATAAAATCATTAGATGTATTAGAAAAACTGTCTTAGTGCCTGTAAAAAGTCTTTATACCACTTAATACAGTAATTTACCAAACGCCATATTTATATTTTTCCTTTTGTTCCTATCCATCAGGTGCTTCAGCCAGGAACCTGTAATAGAAGGGTTGTGTCAATGGTGCACCAGTCACAAGTTTAACCATACTGCTGTAGGGGTCAGAGGTCAGGTTGGCAAATAAACTTAGGGTACGTTGGTCATCTTCCAGAAAAATTCCTTTTTTCCTTCAGCCACTCAGAAGGGACGCTCATCCATTTATAGCCTGTACAGGTCAACATTTTAAAAATGAACGGGCATGTTAGGTGGTGATGTTTGGAGCTGCCCAACAGACTCTGTTGTAAACAGGAGTGTGGGAGAACCCGGCATCGTGCTATAATTCATTGAAACAAGGCTTTGCTGTTGTGGACGTAAAAACAAAATCTTCCACAGAGTCAGAAATCACAAAGATGTCATACCCAAATTAAACATTTACTGTTAAAGAAACGAGTCCTAAAGTTAAAATTTAAGCTCGTTTCTCCAAATGTATGGAGTGTAACATACAGTAGAGCAGGAGTCTTGCCCATTCAAGCATTTGGTCTAACTGTAGCTTAACCTGTTGACCCAGTCTGCATAAATTGAGTTGCAGCCTCCTAATATACTGTTTGAAAGAGCTTCTTGTTACCATTAACAAGCAGGAAAAGTTAATAAAGTAGCTACTAAATCTCTATATTATATTATAATTTGTGTAACTCCTGAGAAAGGTGATGGAGAGGTCATTTGCTTTAACAATGGGAAAAATATGATATGGCCTAAAATAATTGAGCTTTTTTAGAGTACATGTTATACACTTAAAATGAACACCAACAAGTACATTATTTCTTAGGTTTTATTAAATATACATGAAATATTCTGTTTCTGAATATCAGCTGCCTCATGAGGAGCAGTTACACAGTCCTCACAGCTTTCACTGGGGACTGAACCACAGGACATTGGGCTCAGCTGCATCTTTTGTGATTCAATTTTTCTGCACAGGAACTCGCACAAACATATTCAGCGCACACTCTACAGCATTTGCCCTTTAGGCAGAGAATAAAGCACATATTATACGTCCATCTTAGGAGGGAAAGAAGGGTCACAGAATGAGAGAGGAAGTGCACAAGTGCACTCGTGTCTGCAGAGTAATCGACAATATGAGACTCATCCAGAGTTTCCTCGCGGCCCATACAGTCTGGCATAAGCAGATATTACATTTTTTTATAGAAACAACCTTGTAGGAGTGCTTCCCTATTAGGTGATGATAATGGAAATAGCATTGGCACCTCTTTTCTGAACATTTGCTTTGGTGAGTAATAAGAATTCTGCTGTGTGCTACTATGAACGTCGCTGTACTCTCAACAAACCAGCAGGAAAAAAGCTCCCGTCCTAGCCTGTCATCAGGTGTGAAGCTTCTGCATCATAACAGTGCCTGTTGTGACCTGGAGCCAAAACACTTCACTAGTTTTTATTTATGTATTTATTAGGGGTGCAACGATACACAAAATTCATGGTTCGGTTCGGTTCGACATTTTTTCGATACAAAAAAAAATGTTCATGCTTTTTTAATTTGTCATTTATTAAAATTATAAATATATATTTTAACTCAAAAGTACAGTTTTTAAATTTAATGTTGCTGAAACAACAAAGGGATAAAAATAAATCTATCTGATGGAGAAATCCCTCATCTTTGGAAAAGAGAGTTTATTACAGAGAAATGTCTCTTTCCAAAATAAAAGCTATACTATACGCTTCTTCTGGGCTATATTCTCAGCAGCATATTAAACATATCAGGTCCCCATGAGGAGAATCATGTGCTAACGGCTGTCTAAATGACTCGGGTAAAGTTTGTAGCATGTGTGCTTGTTGTTTTTGTCTGCTTCCACTTGTCTTTGCACGAGGATGATGTCGGAGTAAATGTGCAGTCATATTCATTGTGTTCCCACTAGTGCTGTCAGCGTTAATCTCGTTGAAAGGACATTAACGCCATAACGCCGCAAATCTCCGTTAACGAGCTACCACGGATCGCCCCGTGCGTGGGGCTGGACGGCGTCAACACGCTAACGAGCTAACTGAGCTAACTGCGCTAACACACTAGTTCCCACCAATGTAATTGAGCATTGTGTGGCACATCCGACATACTGTTTTACTTTAGTCCATGACACGCTTACCTTCAGGGTCATACGTCACATGAAGACCAAAATAGTTCCAGACGCCACATCTGAATGAGGGTGGGGGAGGTTCAATTTGCCATGTTGCAACGAGCTTAGCTTCTGTCTTGCTAGCTTGCCCTGCACTCAGTGAATCTGCGCTCGACTACTCCGCCTAGGCTGCACTGTCGAGCGCAGATCCACTGAGCGCTCAACACAGACAGCACCGTCAGAAGGAAAGTTGATAAAATAAATTAAAAATTTTGTATTGTTCGATACATATGCACACCGAACTGAAAGCACTGTATCGAACGGTTCAATATCGATACGAGTATCGTTGCACCCCTAGTATTTAATGGTATCCATGTAAAGTGTTTCGATAGTTTTCACCCAGACTGTTTGCTTTCACTGCTGTGATACCAGGTATTGCCTTACAGCGTTGGCCCGGCTAAAAGAAGAGCTTTTCTTTCTAAACTGAGAGAGATGAAAGATTCTCACCTTTCAGTTGAACCCTTCAGTTGTTGTGGTGCACGTGTGTCAAACAGGATCACTGCATCCTGGACCACCTCAGTATTATGTGTCGACGGCTGGTTTCAGTAACCAATAAATTTATCTTGTCTGTAATAACGAGTCCCTAAAGTTGTATTTTTCTGTATTCAAAGTATCCAATCTTATTTCACATGTAAATATCCATTATGTAATCCATGTGATTTTCAGTAAATGTTTCCATATTGCATTATCATTAAACTTGTACATGTTTTGCTTTAGGCTGGGAGTTTTTAGAGATGTGCACGGTCTCACACAGATGCCCATACTACATCATTTATTCTCAATTCCAGCTCATTTGAACATCACAGTGAATTTGTGAGGACAGCCTGTCATTACGTGGAACTCTGTGCAGCATGTTTGAGTGTGAATTGAAGTCCTGTCTATGTGCATGTGTGTTATGTGTTATTCATAGGTACAGATACCTGATGAAAGTTCTGACAAGAACTAGAAAGAGGGATCATATTTCTCCCATTTTAGCTTCTCCTCATTTGCAAATTAAAATTCTTCTGTACAAGTTGTTGTAGTGCCATAGACGCCCTCTCTATGTTTCCTTTGTGATTAAGATGAAAGTTCGGGCTGGAGCAGGTGAACCTGAACCGTCAGGCTTGTGATGCACTGAGTATTTCTTCTCTTTTCACTCCACATGCCTTTATAAACCACTTCTCTCCTATAGTGTGTGCCTACTCTCCTTTTCCCTCTTTCTCCTCGCCCCTCAGCCGGTCATGGCAGACCCTACCCCACCTTGATCTTGTTTCTGAGGTTTCTTCCTGTTACAAGAGAAAGTTTCCTCCCAGTGTCGGCAAGTGCTTGCTCATAGGGGCTCATCTAAGTGTTGGCGTTTTCTCTCTGAATGCAATTTGACTCAGTTTTATTGATATTGAACCAAATCACAAGAACAGTTGCATCAAGACATAAACATAAATAAGAAGCACATTAAGGGGATGAAGGGGATCTTTGCTTAAACCAAATGAATAAATAGACACAACATTTCCTTAATAACAAGTAGAACATTTCTTTTATCCGTACACTATCATGCAGAATTGTAAATGCATGCACGCTTATGTGTGATATGCGCTTTCATAAGTCCAAAAGTATTAAGTAGTCTGCACGTTTTTCTCGCCAACTATGTGGAATCCAGAGAGAGCGACATCGCCAAAGTATCCTCCCTAAAGATGCTTTGCCAGGGCTTTAATGGAGCCACGTTCAGTTACTGCTTGTTTGTGGGTCCTCTGCCCTCACATTTGTATTGGGGAAAAGTAAGCATGCTAATTAAGACTGTGGTCTCTTAAGTGACTCCTTTCTGTGCCTTAAGAAGCTCCAGATTTGCATTTGCCCCTATATTTTGGGGGAGTATTTATCATTACTGCAATGTGACATCCTATCTGTTTGGGACAATTGCTAGTGTACTGGTTCCACTGGCAGCCATGCATCTCCACCATGTTTGATTGATTATGTTAAGTCCTTCTTTTTCTAGATTTCTCTTCTTGATTGTTACCAGTGGTTCGCATGTAAACCCTTGGCATAAACGCTCTGTATTTACACGTATGAAGGCATTGCTTGATTGTAGAGTTTGACCGCAACAAGCCTGCGTGAGTATTCGTGAAATGGCTCGATCCTGTGAGGAGGAGTGAAGAATTCACTTTAGCTTTCTTCAGTTGTCATTTTTGTGTCGTCGAGCTCAACAGCACGTTCCTTTCTTTTCGAAGATCTGACTTAATTGTTGATTTCTGGAAGTTCTGCATTTGGAATCAACTCCAACCTTTTGTCTCCTCAATATGTCATTAAATATGTCAACATGTCATCGAAGAAACAGACGCACTGCTTGTATGCCGACAGCAGAGACTATTTAAAAGTAATGTGATAATTTCGTTACCTGTGCTTATCAATCACACCTTCAACGATTCACTTACAAAATCAAATGTAACCACACGTAAAGACAAAATAACCAACTGTGTCACCTTCTTAAATACTTGGATGTACATACAGCTACCTGCCTGAAGAGCATTTGGTTTATTTGTCTTAACAAGCTGTGAATCTCACAGAAGAACGTCACACCACAGTCAAGTGATTTGCGGGCAAGGAAGATAGTCCATCTTTGCAAAGTTCAAAGAGCCACCAAGCGTAACTTCAGTATAGGCAGGCTTAATAATGTGAACCCTGCTGACACCCTGTGTCCCCGAGTTCACATTTTGCTATGTACAAGTCTGTGTTGCACTCCTCTCCCAATTTGAATCATTACTCTCCACTTTGTAATCAGCTCCAACAATTATAACCTCACAGCGTGCCTCTGATTACTGTCCGGGTGTATTTTGGAGTGTTCTGGGAATGTTGTGGAAAAAAACCCTGATTCTGGTCCCAGCAGAACTCTAGGTTACGCACATTTACAGTAACCCTGTCTGTGTGCTTGTGTGTGGGTTGCCGTTCGTTTGAAGTGCTCATTCCCCCTAAATTGCAGTGCTGCCATAATGAAGTATTACCATGCAATTCCAAGGCAAACCAGTACAAAGAAAGCGATCGTGTGTGTGCGCGTGTGTGTGTGTGTGTTCGACACTTGAGGTGAAAGTTCAAATGCGATGCCCGAGCAAAGACTGTCTGCCAGGCCAAAGTGTGCATGTTGTCTGGGTGTGTTCCTGTGCGTTTGCACGTGTTTTATGAAACAAGTAGAAAAATAGCTTTTTTGTGTAATGCAGGCCCTCTGAGCTGAGGCGTGTTTGCAGTTGCGTGAGTCGCATCCCAGTTGTGTTTCTAAATGTGTGGATCCACCAGCCAGCTGTGACAAAGCTCAGTTTGAGCTCACACGTATGCACTCGGAGGTGCGGACGTCTTTGGCTGCAGGCTGTGCTGGCCGCACCTACGGCCTCCCCAGCGTGCTGAATGTTGCATGAGGCCCAGCCGCCTCATGCATACTGCATCAGCACAAACATGCCATCTGATTTTATACATAGTGCATTGGCACCTGTACTCACCTTGACTGGCAAGCATGCAATCCATTTTTCATCAACGCGTTCAATGGGACAGCTCTTTTAGGACACGGGAGTCGTTGTTGGCGATGGCGTCTTTTGTTATTTCCCGTTTGGCACTCTGCACTGTGCAGCCTTTTTGTTCGCTTGTTTTTTTCCTCTTTTGTTGTTGCTTCCTGGGAGCACTCCCAGTGTAGATGCATGAGCATGTATCTAAAGCTGAACTTGGTTTCTTATAGTATGCTATGTTCGTTGCTACGTAGAGTTGATCCCCTTCAGGCAGAAGGATTTTTTGTTTTCTGGCCAGGCAATCATTAACCTTTAGAAAGATGTCAGTTCACCTTTTTATTATTGACAACTAGTGGTGCAACGGATCAAAAATCTCACGGTTCGGATCGGATCACGGTTTTAAGTCACGGATCGAATCAATTTTTGGATCAGCAAAAAAAGACAAAAATTTAACATTTACTTATTGAAGTATTTTTTGCCTGTTAAAAACATTCAACTCAAGACTCATTGCACGCAATTATTAAAAAAAAATTATGGTCTCTCGAGGCCCGGTACCAAACCCCCGGGATTGCTGTTCTAGCCTGTTGACGACCAGCATCTTCAGGTAAAGTTTTAAAGTGAAAGTTTGAGAGAGTTCTGGGCCACACTGAGCCAATGTTTCAGAAACGCATGTGGTTTATGTCCTTTTTTTTCCCAATACAGAATTTAATAGACACTGTTGTGAAAGAGTTATAACTACACAGCCAGACTACAGGTAAATAATATTTCACCAAATTCAAATTCAAATTTTATTTGTCACATACACAGTACGATATGCAGTGAAATGCTTAGACAACTGCTCGTGACCTAAAGAAAAAAAGAAAAGGCTATGAATAAGATAGGAAATAAATATGAAAATTAAAAAGGGTAAATTTAACTAGGAAGGAATAAAATAAAATTAAATATAAAAATTTAATTAAAAATGAGATAACTGTACAACACAAATTAGAATGAAGGGTAAATTTAACTGGGAAAGAATAAGATAAAATGTATAAATTAAAGTTGAAAATAAAATAACTGTACAACAAAATACACAGTATAGAAATATATAAGAATGTATGAAGAAATATAAATATATATATATACACAATAACAGCAGCTGTACAAGTATTAACTGGAAATGAGGAATATAATGTCCAGTGTTGTGCAATCCACATTATTTAGTGTCTTGTGCAGTGCAAATATACTTAAAGTGATTTAAGTGATGAAGTGAAAACAATGTCCAGAATGTCCAATATTTTCTACAGACTGGACTGTTTGGTGTACCCCTTCTGGTCCGAGCGCCTTATGTTTGACACCAGCGGTGTAGAGTTTGAATCCTCGTTCAAGCTGCTGCAGCTCAGAAGAGCAAAAAAATAATTACAAAATTACTGATTTCATGCAAAGAAAGTGCAATCATTGCTCAGCGTCACAGAAAAACTCCTGGACATTTGTAATATTTCAACTTCAGCTTGTTTTTGTCCCCAGGTCATCAAAAAGCTAAAGAATGCAACAGTAAAAGGATCAGTTTTAGCATCAATTCTAGTAAGATCGTTTCTGCCAAACAGATATTGAAGCCACTTGAGTCTAAGCACCTTGAGCCCCCAGCTAGATCCTCAAAACACAAGGTGCTGTCACTGTGGCTACTATCAGCTAACATCTCGTGCCCCCAACCAATGACCTATCTAGGCTGTATTATAGCTAGCGTGCTAACAGTACTGGGGCCAAGCACCCTTTAGCAAGTCTCCCCTGCAAAGCAGAGTCTCCTAAATGAAAACCATTCCACTCTGCCTGCTTCCCAAGCTCTGCTCAGGGACAGGAGCCATGGGGTCAACAGCTGGTGGAGGATATGGCAATTGTTTATGAAAAAATGCTTTCTCAAGCCCACCAAAAACACACACTTGGGGTGGTGGGTGGGGAGGGGGTCGGGCTCTGCCCCTGAACAGCCAACAGCTGGGAAGGGTTGGGGAGTAGCCTAGAGGCTGGCAAGTTGCCCCCTCCCCTCCGGTCCAGATGGGGGAGGTTAGGCTGAGGCTAGCTGCAGCCCACCCCTCTCCTCCACTTCCCAAACTTCCCATTCCCATTAAGGAGAGGCTAGAGATTGTGAAGGAAGGGAAAGGAGGAAGAAAAGCAAAAGAGCATGACTGCTGTTTTTTCTCCCCCAACCCTCCCTCCATCCTCGGCCTAATCAAATAAAGCAGGAAGCTTCCGAGACGGAAGAGGAGTGTTTATTGATATTTGTGTGTGCTCCTTCACCCTCTCTCATGTCCCTACTGTTTATTTTCTCTCCACCACGTTTGAAAATTCTGATATCGTCAATGTTTTCAGCCCATATATCATGCCTAACTGAATGTTTGAACGCTGCTGAGGCAAAAAGGTTATGTTTCTCTCTGCTTCTTACAATATACCATTATCTTAAATTGAGCCGCTGGGAAATTACACACCGACTCGACATCCGTTGCAAAACGGCTATGACCAGTCAATTTATTGTAATGAGAGGGTGTCATATGAAATGAAATGGCCTTAAATAAGAATTGATGATCCCATCCATCTATAGCATTGGTCAGACATAAAGGCGTGCACACACACACAAACGCGCCGCTTGTACTTGAGCTTGTACTTGAAAATCCTGATGAGGGTATTGTGTTACCAGTACCTTTTAGTGCCTAAAAAGTTGAAATTGCATCTTTAGGTAGTGCACAGACTCAACTCAAAAGTGGCCTTTAAGTGGAAAACTGTGTTGGAAACTGGATGAAGGCCTTAAGTTAGATCTTATGGGAAGCAGTGCAGAGAACGAAGAAGCTCAATCATGCAACATAAAGGCAGACTGATGCCGGAGTTTCCAATCAGGCATCCCCCTCCCTAAAAACTTTCCTGCTCAGACAGTTTTGTGCATTTGATGGCAGTACAAGACCTCAGTTGGACTTGAAAATGATTAGACCCATGCGTGTTTTAGGGATGGGATTCCAATCCTTGACCAATATTGAAATAATAAACATTGTGGTAGGAGTATAAAGTGCACTGAACCCAAGCCAGATCCCCGACACTTCCTATGTAAGAGCGCAAGCATACTCTCCAGCAAGTTGAAGACTTTTATAAGGCTATGTAAAACCCAAGAATAACCACTGGGTAGTTTTACTGATGTAAAAATCATCTGCACAGACGTTTGAAAGGAAACCGTATTCGTTTTAAAGCATCGTAATGTGCAACAAACTTCATCGTTGCGATGTGCAACATCAGAAATGTTTTCAGGCTAAGATGCCAAAGTCGGATGTTGGTATTCTGATACCTGCAGCCAGTGGTCTTCTCTTCAAAGTGCAGTGAAGCCTCGTAAAACCTGTTTGGCACCGCTGAGAGGATCTGGTGTTTGAATGGCACGGCACTGAGAAGTTGCCATGACTAACAAAGGGAAACTTTTTTTTCTTGAACTGCCACTGTGAGAGGCCGTCTTGTTATTTTCAATAGTCCTTTTGTTAGAGTTCATTGAGAGGCGACAGCTTGATTTCCCCTCAAGCCATCCATATGTGCACATGCTGCTGCTCTCTGACATGTCACTCGTCATATCATTGTGTGTGTGTGTGTGTGTGTGTGTGTAGTGTGCATTAATCTACCTGCAACCCTGTGGGCTTGCTGCTGACTGCTTCCTAAAGGTCAGACCATATGACCTCTGGGGGTTCAGGCCAAATCAGTATCCTGGGGTGCTCTCGTCTCTGAAGAAAACATTATCTGTGCAAAATCTAAATGTGGATGCGTTCACTTGACAACATTGATCCATATATGTATCTGTATATGTGTATGTATGTGTATGGCTAAATTATTGTTTTTGATTTTATGGAAATATACTGTTTTATTTGTTCATATGAACATTTGGGTCAGAAAGTAGCCAAACATTAAAAAAAGAGAAATTTTATCCCTAAAAAAATCTGTATGAATGAAAGGAATTTTAACAAGAGAGCAAAAAAAACAGATGGAAGAAGGAATTAAATGATGCATAATGGACATAGAAGCACCTATGTGTCTTGCTATATACAAGTATATACAAGTGTATTAAATTGAATAAAAATGGAGGAACCAAGATGGTTAAAGAAAGTACGAGAAAACTAAATGGATCAACGAAGGCGTGGACGAAGGAAGAAAGAAGGTGAAAAGAGAGAAAGAAATGAAAAGAAGGACTAACACTGACACACAAGCACACACAAGCATACGTGCGCACTTCCTAGGGAAAACCATTTGTAGGATGTAATTGTGAGGTAATGGAGGCTGGTCTGAGGGGTGAGGGGTTAAAGGTCAGAAGTGTGTTGTTGAAGAGGCCTCAGTCATCAGCCGTCAGCCAGGGTCATGTCACGTGTATGTGTGCACCAGTGTGCCTCCAAACTAGGCCTTAGTTAAAAACATAAGGGCAACCCTTATACCCTTAATACACACACACACACACACACACACACACACACACACGGTTTTCTACCAAAATATTGAAAAAATCTGTTTCTGTTTTGCAATTTGAATTTCACTTCATATTACCTGGAATCAGTCTCTCTAACCCCAGCTGCGTGTCACTATAGAGCGCGCGCACACACACACACACACACACACACACACACACACACACACACACACACACACACACACAGGTGTAATTCTAATCATCCAGGTTTCCCTCTAAGCCCACTCGCTCTCCTCCAGTCCCCTTACCAATCCGGTCGTTAAGTCTGACGTCACTAGCCGTGTCTGGGCTCAAACTCCGCTGCAGGTCCATATATCAAACGATCACTATGGCATTACTGAGAGTTGAAAAACTGTCTAAAGTCTTTCATCTTTAATAAAATGATCAGCGTTCTGCTCTACCAAGTGTAACAATTGAGTTTAACATCCAGGCATCCATGAAAATGGAATTTATGACATTTAACGGAGTTAGAAGTTAGCAGGAAGTTAGCTCGCTAGCTTCTATCTAAATACAATATAGCATGTCCTGACTGCGGGGTTTTGGAAACAAATTCAAACGTACAGCTCTGTTATCACTTCCAACATAAATGAAGACAGAAAACTAAACAGCAGTGACGTTTGTAGGGTTACTGAAGTTTGGCTAGCTGGTATATAATGATGTGCTACGTGACCGCTAGCGACACAGCTATGTTAGCATAATATAAACAAGCTAACTTTTTTTCTACTCGATAAAAGTTAACGTGAGTGTTCAAATGTAATCGCATGGCAGGATGCTGGACCAAACTTCAGCCAGGAGAACAACTGAGATAATCCATCCACAATACGAGGTTAGTCATTCATATACTGCTGCATGGGCTGGGCTGTAGTTACATCCTAAGGTTTTAAAAACTGAGCTTAAATAAATGATTAGCAGTAATAAAAGCCGAGGGAGGTCAACAGTGATCACTGACTGTTTTATGAGCTTTTTGAGATTAAATAGAAGAAAATACAAAACATTAAACATGTTAACAACACAAAAGCCATATTAAACGCAGTTACTTTAGGCCCGGAAGTAGGAATCGTCACGTCATCACTTAACGACCGGATTAACATATGTAAGAGCGACAAGGCCTAACTTTTAATGAGAAAAGCCAGGCTGCCCTGCAACTTTGTAGCAAGTTTTGCTACATAGAATACAATGTAGCAAAACTGAAGTGAATTTAATACAAAGTCTAATATGATACATTGACAAATTCTGTAACTGTCTTTTGCTACATTGTAAGCATTATGTAGGATACTATTTAACATGGCAATGAATTTTAATTTCATTAAAACTTTAGACACAGCAAGTTCCAAGAAGCAGTTTTAGTTGTTGCTCAATTCAATTAGAGCAGTAGGATGGATCCTCTCTGTTTGAATTCAGGCTGTCTACTGCATATTGCTGACATACTGTTGTTGATCTTTTAGCACAGATCTTTTTACACACAGCACAAATCATTATTTAGACCCAAATTAAATAGCTAGACTAGAATCACGGGGTCTGGTGTTGGGTCTGGTGTTGGCGAGGAGAGAGCAGAAAACAAGACAAAATCCTTGTTAAGTCTCGTTATCACTTGTAATCATTTCCGTGTCCTCTCGGAAATGTTATTTATGACAAAAAAGAAAAGTAACAGTGATTCTTTCTGTTCCGTTCATGTGAGGCGCAAGTGTCTCACTCATAGAGGATTATCCGCCCTAACTTGGTTAAAATGTCCTTTCATCATCGGTAGTCTCAGTGTGATGTTGTACATATGTATTTAAGCTGTGCTGAAAGAAGAAGAACTTCATGTTCAATAACTTACATACTGACACTTTCATCATGTACATATAGGAAGGAAATTCAAATCAGTAAAAAACTAGTGATGGTTTAGTCCTGATAGGATAGAAATCTAAATATGTACTATTTTTATATATTGTAAAGTTCCTCAATAGCCTAGTTGGTTACACATTAACCTGATAAAATAAGATAATAATCAGGTACTTAGTTTAGTCCCTTATGGATTGAATTAGGAAGGACATGTGGCATAAAAATCTGCCACATCAAACATGCAGCGCTACCTGCTGTGGGGACCAACCAGAAGCTAAAAGTAGCCTCTGGATAAACAGAAAAATATATTGAACAGAATGAAAAAAGTGCAGTTTCTGGAATAGCAGCATCCACAGAAAAGGTGCAGACGTGCTAAAGAAGGGGAGATCACCCAGCTCGAGTACGGCTTATGATTTTTAGCTGTGTGACTTTCTAACTGCACCACGTAACAATAAGTCTGAAGTGCTCTTTGCACTTGCTATTAGTGCTCACTTTGTGCACAACTTATTGCACACAAAATCTGAAATCTTAATCTGTAAGAAAGTTCTTTTCAGCATTTCAGTATACGAATGCACAATGAAACATTTTTCTGTTACCTGTGATTCATTTTTTGGTCTGTACTCATAAGAGATATTTAATATATATTCTGTCCCTTCTAACTAAACCTTCTTTGAAGAAAAAGATGTATTATTCTTTACTGACATTCAGTGTCAGTACTAACCGGTGTATTATGTACGGCTAAATATGTAGTACAAAACACATAGATACATATACTTTAAGCATTTTATCTACAGTAACCAGTTAGCCTGAAAGTACCCAGAGCAAACCCGTTCAGACACTTGAACCAGTGTCATTTTGTATGTGAGGCAGCAGTGCTAACCACCACACCGCCATCCTATTAACCATCTATTGTTTACAGTTTATTAATATAACACAACATATTAGATTATAATATTTAGGAAAACTTTACATGTATTTTGTTTGAATTGTTTTATGTTCACTCAAATTAGTGTTTCTGATGTGAAGAACACATGACTTGATCGAGCTTGTTGCTTCTCTAAATGATTCTCAGAAAATTCTTCTTTAATCTGATGAAATAAAACAAGCAGAAAACAATCAAGGTATTACACACTATTATGTGAAAAAATGAAGTCCCATCAGGGAACGTTGTTTTGGGCCTACAGTCACTGCCTGGAGTACAGCAAACACAGGTAAACTTAAAGGATTGCTTCTGGTGTGGCTGCAGCTCAGGAGGAAAAGCAGGTCTGATATTCATTGGAAGGTTGGTGGTTTGATCCCTGCTCCAGTCTCAATGGGCAAGATACTAACCTGAGTTGTTCTGTGATGGATCCATCGAGTGTGAATGTTGGATAGGAAGCAGTTACTTAGGAAAAGCGTAGAAAAAAGTGCTTGCATGAATGGGGGAAGTTGTATAAAGCACTTTGAGTGCTCGTCCTGCATACGAACCATTATGTTTAAGGTGCTAGGTTAGGATTAGCTTCATGAACTGATTGAAGTGTCTGGATGAAATCTGTCCCTTCACAACACTAGCTGTGCATTTCCATGTGAAGCAGGACTTTGAGAAGAATCTATGTGTGATGAGTTTTTGTGAGTCGTCTCTGTCAGTATTGTGGTAACCCGGCGTCTCACGGTACAGATGCTGTACATCTTCTGGAAAAACCGATGCAAATGTGACGCGCTCTACCCTTCACAGTCATCGCATCTCACACCGTTTTATCACCTACGAGAGACGTGGGACCAACGTGCTCTCACTGCTGTTGTGAAACTCGTTGTGAAGAATCATCGCTGACGTCAGCACACTTCAGTGTATTTACATTATACTACAGGCACTTTTACATGAGTAGATATTTGTGTCCAGCTTTCAGATGTGCCCGTCAAAGTCAGTCAGGATTACACATTATTCTGAGTAACTGAGCAAACCCTTTAACTACAGAACGTGCGCTCGGTGGTCTAACAAGTAAATCCTGGAATCACTGTGTTTAAGTGCCACGTCTGTAACTGTTTCAGGTGATGTAATTACTAATGCACTAATGTGGTTAAATACCTGACGTTCTGAGTGTGCACTCTTACAAACAAATCGCACGGCGTCAGTTTGCAAACCTTGTGTGTTGCATTTTTTGTGCGAATTCTCTGAGAACGACACAAGGCGTGTGTGCGTGTGAGTGTGAGTCTTCCCTGTTAGGTCTGAATCAGTCTGTAAACAGACACCTATGAGCAGCTGGGCATTTGGCCCCAGTACAACTCCCTCACAGAGAGGAAATGTTGACCTCCACACACACCGACAAGCACCCAGACAGTGTATGCATACATGCACCGACAAGCAGCACATCACCACACACAAACATCCATAAACACACACATCTACTCAACAACGCACTCTCACACAAACACATTTCCCTTAGCTCCCACAGGAGACAGACGCTGCCATGTTTACTGGCTCGCCGGAAACTTTAACAGGAGGGAGTGAGAGACCAGCAGCTATCATTGTCTCTCTCCTCCTGACATGCCCCCCCCCCCCCCCCCCTCGCCCTCCTTTTTTTCCCCTTTTTTTGTTTCTTTCAGACGTCTCTATATCAACACTTCGGTCAGTTTATTTGTCCAAGGCAACAACTCAGCAAGTTTTATTGCTCCCCAAATCTAAATCAGGAGGGGGTGTAGGGGACAAATTTCCGGATGAACAACCCAGTGGACGCACTCAGGAGAATGTAAACTGGGCCTGGAGCATAAGTGATAACAAATAGGAGATGTTCTCTAGCTGTGAGCCGTACACTTCAAATGTTTTTGTTTTTACTCTGAAGGACACCGAGGAGTCTGACTGGAGCTCCAGCCAGGAAAACACTCCAGAAGCTTCCAAGCACTGCTGTCCAGTCTGTCTCTCTCTCAAGAGCTGGCTCGTCCTGGCCTTCACACACTCAGAGGAAGGCTTTTTAGTCTTTTTTTATTTTGTCTGGCAGCTGGAATGATTCACTGAATCTGATGATTCATTGTGAGGAAAGGGAGCTCTAATAATTTCCCTCCTTTGACAAATAACAAAAGGTGCAGTTGTGGAATTTCAGCAGACATAAAAACAGTTTAGTATCTCAGATCTTTTGTTACTCAGAAGAATCTGAACCTTTTTATTCCATTTTCATCTGCTCAGACTTTCACCTTCAAAGACTCACTGACATGCGCTCGTGAAGGGTACACACTGTCCTGCTGTTGTTGATAGTCAGGAACTTCTAATTCTCTTCTTCTAGTTATTGCTTTTATCTGCTTCTCTCTCAGTTCTTCCATCCCTTTTCCTCTCTTCTTTTGCCTCATTCTCCTTAGCTTTCTTTAACCCTCTTAAAGAAAGTCATTCCTAATTTTTGCCACTAGAAATGCAATAAATCAGTTTTGTGTGCCAAGAGATCCTCCCTCCATATTCACCCTGTCCTTCAGATGCTATTTGGAAATGTGTACATGCATTTGTAATCCATAGAGACATTGCTTGTAGAACTATCTTAATATATCAGCTTGATTATTTTCTGTCATTTCAATAAGGAGATATCACTGGGAAGAAATGAACATGACTCATTGTGATAGAGAAATGAATGTGTTTGGCGTTTAGACTCCGATGACCCATCGTGGCCGAATGAAATCCAAGCAGGGATAGGATTTAGGACCAGACCCCCTGGAGTCTAGACACTGGTGGTGGTGAAGAGTTTAAAGTGGAGGTGGAGGCACTATTCATTGTCCAAAGTGGAGGTGGGAAGGAGGTGGGTTCCAGTCGGGAAAGGAGAATGACAGAGAGCACAGATTCAAACCATGTGAAGCGGAGGCCGATTGTCTTGGCTTCATGAAAGAAAGTCACCTGGTTGGACAGGCGACCCATGAATCTGACTGTAAGGACCTGGATTCATGTTCTGTGTCATCCCACCTGCTTTCCTGTCGACTTTCTTCTCTGTGCTGTTAAAGAAAGGCTTAAAAATGCCTCCAAAAAAAAGATTGGCATGTTGATGCTGTGTTATATCGTTGAATGAATAGAAACCTGCCTACTGTTGCCGGGTGTTGAGGTCGGGATGGGAGATTTGTTGTCCTGGGTTTTGTTTTGCAGACATACAAATCTTGCTGACTTTGTTGACAGAAGCCTGGAGAGTAACTCCTGTTTTCCTCTCTAACATCCTTTTTCCTACACAGTCAGTACACTGAGTCTACGATATGCACTATAGTTGAAATGTTATTTTGATAGACTACATGTTTACACATTTATTGTTTGTTTATGGGGACTTCTTGAGACAAATATGAAAGGATGCTCGATGTGTCTTAGACTGTACAATAATAAAAACATTGTAAGATTACAGAAAATACATTTCAAACTAAATATCAACTGTCTGAGTATCATAAACTTGCAGCTAGCATGTGTTGCAGTCTGGATAATGGGCAACACTGATGGAAACAGTTGTGAGAACTGTACAGTACTGTCAAATTGTAATTTGTTGCAGGTTAAAATAAATAAATAACATTTTCTAATTCTAAAAAATAACTCAATCATGCCTACAAATGTATTGCCACACCTTCTCTTTCTTCTAAGTAGCTTAAGTAATTTTCATTGTTGAATTGAGTGTGATGAAGGAGTCCTCCAGTGCCTGGTTGTTCTGTTTTCATGGCACTGGGAGATTCACAGGTGAAAACAAATTCTGCACGTGTGGCAAATTCCCACAAACACTGGATCCTACGTCTGACCGAGGTTCCTGCAAGATTTGAGAATGTCTTCGGTGATGTGTTGTTTGGATTTCTGCCTATTATCACTAGGGCTGCTCAATTAATCGAATTTTAATCTCGATTACGATCTGGGCTTTCAACGATCATTAAAAATGACTGAGCCGATTATTAGCCCCTCCCTCGTGCTTTACTCTCGCGCTGCTCCGTGTGGCAAATCGAGCGCACCTCTCTGCATTTCGAACACGCGTCACAACAGTTAAGAGCAGCGGTCTCCGACCTTTTTAGCGCCACGGACCGGTTTATGCCCGACAATATTTTCACGGACCGGCCTTTAAGGTGTCACGGATAAATACAACAAAATAAAACTAGTACTGGTACCGAAAAAAAGAAGATTTATTCATAACACACGTGAAAAGACCCAGGAAAACTGAGTAAACGATAAAAACGATAACAAAATAACGCTGAAAACCGATAAAAACCCTGAAAACTATACATTTCACACCTGAGCCTCAACTCTCGCGGCCCGGTACCAAACGACTCACGGACCGGTACCGGTCCGAGGCCCGGGGGTTGGGGACCGCTGATTAAGAGGACCCGAGGGAAGCTCGGGAAGTTAAGCAGAAGTTATTTGGAGAGGAGAGTGACTGCTGTTGGTTGAAGAGAGGTAAAAAAACTTGAGTGGTGTGGAAACATTATGGGTTCATGAGTCGTGGATCAAGTCGACATAGTGTGTAAACTTTGCTACAGTGTCGTAGCTGCACCACAGAGCAACACTGCAAAGTTCACTAAACATGTTTACATTTTTCATTTATTTCTTATATTGCAAACATTTGCACTGTTATCAGTATTTGCACTATTTTATATTATTATTTGACAATCTTTAAAGTCATTATTCAACACATTGTTATTGTTAAATAAATATCAAATAATCGAGATCTCAATTTCAGTGAAAATAATCGAGATTATCATTTTTGCCATAATCGAGCAGCCCTAATTATCACTATAATATTTAGAATTTGCATCATCACACACACTCATACGACAGCAGGAAGCACTGCAACATAAATCAGCTCTGTATCTTAAGTAATTTGTCACGTTTCCTCAGTGGTTACACCGTGCACCATAATAACTAAGAGTAGTGAATGAAAGCCTGTTACTCAGAGGTAGACAACACTCAGCTGTTGATGGAGCTTGATAGCTTTTTATTAAATCTGAATCCAGGTTTAAATCTCTTATCAAATCTTTCTAGATTGTTTTGTTGGGTTACAAATAAAGAATGGATTGTTTACTTTTTCAGACTAAGGCTGCTTTCACGGCCACAGAAGGCGTTATTTCTCCCACAGGTTACATAGTGAAGCTATATTGAATGAACTCCACACAGGCCACAGTGATACAGAACCAATAAACTTTTAAGTTGAGTATTGTGTAACAGCCTCAAGTGTTTTATGATTTTGCTACATTGTGGCTCATTAGCCATTATCATTCATTCTAAATATTTGTATAATGAATTTCTTTTATGCCTCATAATGCTTGTAATCCGTGATATTGCTCAATGCAAATGATATAGCCAAGAGTTAATAGACAGGCAACAGCTTTTCTCAGTACTCGACAGCCTGCACTTGCTGGACAGTAAATATTTGGACACTGAGGGCGAAATTGGCCTCTTGCACAGCGAAGAGGACCTTGAACTTTAAAGCCCAGTGTGCATGAACTCAGAGGACAAGCTGCCACACATGGCTGAATAAACCATGTAAACTTTGGATGTTCTGTTGCCCGTAGTGTTCTCTCGCTTAAACACATGCTGCTCGGTGTAAAATCCATTCTCTGCAGAAAGACGTTTGTTTCGTAGCTCCAGAAGGACTCTGTGAGTCCCAGTATCTTATTTTGGAACATTAATGAAAAGTTGTCCACATTTGTAACAAAACTAAATTTTCCCACCATCTCTCCTTGGTTGGCATAAAATCTGGGATGCTAGCAAAGGAGCAGTGAGCTTGTGCCATGGTGGGGCATCCCACGATGCCACGACTCCTCCTGGAGTATTGGTCAGTGTTTAGTGAACCTTAGTGTAACACAATGATAACCTGACAGGGCTTTACCCAGGTTCAGGTCAAGGCCTCATTTGTTATCTCCCCATCCATTCACTTTCTTTGCTTATCCAATTCAGGGTCACAGTGGGAGCTGGAGTGGGGTTCACCCTCCACAGTGTGTCCGACAGAGAAACATTCAACCATTCACGCTTACAGTGACACCTACGTCCTGTTTAGAATCACCAGTTAACCAACAATGTCTTTGGACTGTGAGAGGGAGCCAGAGTACCCGAGACAACACACTTCTCCACAGGGGGAACAGAAGAGCCCGAGCCAGCCGCCGGACACCAGGACTGTTGCTTCAGCTCTCATTAGAGAATTTGCACTACAGTCAACAGATAACAAGACTTTATACATTATATTAACCTGTGAACTCTGACCGATGGTTACCAGATTTTCTGCTACATCACCCACACACCTTTTTACCCACCTTTCCCTCCATTTTCCATTGGTTTCTTGTTTGTTTTTCACTATCTGTTCAGCTGCTGTTCAACTCAAGCTAACGCCTGGTGACTGGTTAGCAGCAAGGTCCAAAACACAGTCCGTTCATTCCAGAGTAACCATGTGTGAAACCTCTCAGTGAGGCATCTGTCACTGATGTCACTGATTTTTTTCACTTAGTCTGTTTTCAGGTTAAAACGTTAAAATACTTGGCGATGAAAGCTAACGTCAGCTGTGTTAGACGCTTGCTTTTTCTGCTGTTCTAGGTTGGCGAGTCCCGCTCCATTGTTTGCCTAAAAAAGGAGCGACAGTAGGGAAGCTACAAAGTATCAAATGGAAGTCCGTATTTTAGTGTTTACTGTTGTTACGATCCGACGTGCCCAGACAAATCCTGCCGAGTCCAGTTTAACCCAACTTAACGTAAGTTGAGTACTTGCTTTGCCACCATTATAAAAGGATTTTACCTTTGCGTTTGGAGGGAAACAGGAAGAATAAGCACTGCTGGTGGAAATATAATATTTTTCTGTTTATTACTAGAGCGAAGCCTAAAGTGCCTCTATAGATTCATGTGCCATGCAGGGATGTTCCCTTCAGGAAGGCAGGCACAGAACCTCATAGGCTCATTGACATCTTTGTGACCCTTAATGCACAACACACTCACTGCTGCCTCTCCTTTTGTGTGAACCACTGCTATGATTGTGTTGTTGGGAGAGGAGGAGGGGCAAGTTGCTCCAGGGGCAAGCTGAACTTCCTGTGAAGGTGTAAGGGATAAATGAAGAGAGCGATGCTGGGAAAGGGCGAGGCTGTGTGAGGAGATGAGAGTCTGAGCCCAGCTTAGACATCCTCCTTTCAGAGACTCTTGACATCCCTACCGGCAATCATATTTTCTGTGGCTTTAACACACATCTCTCTTTCCTACGCACACACACACACACGCACGCTTGTTTTTCTTATTCTTGCGCTCTTTTCTTTTCTCTCGTCCCCCGTTCTGACCCTAAGCGCTGCTTTTACAGAGAGCAGAGACACTTTGTGCTGTTGGACCACTTGTAAAGCTTCTATCCCTTTCATTCTCTCTGGCTTCGGCGCGCATCAAAAGCAGAGGCTGTTTAACAGCGCCGCCAGCCGCTGCAGGTCACAGCAAAGGACAGAATGGCTAAGTGTGGAGGCTCATGCTGCCCTGTATTTGAGTTTACTGCCTGAAAGCAGTTTGCGTTTTGATGTGGAGAAAGAGGGAGCAAGAGTGATATTATGAGGTCTCTACATCAGTCCTCTGAGACGGCCAGAAATACATCAACACTACGTTTTCAAACACATAAAAGAAGCCATGTATGGAAATCTTCAGTGTGATTACGATAGAAGTTGAATAGGTGAACACGGTGTGTCACTGCTTGTCACTTCCCTGAACTTAACAGTATGTTTAATTATTTAAACTTAACCATGTAGGTGGCAAATGCCACAATTTTTAGGGTTGTGCAGCCCTGACATGTATTCAGGAACGCGGCCCTACAATCTGCTTCTTTTGTTTTGTTTTTTCCCTTATTTTCTGTCATATATGCGGTCGATAAGTGTTTGGACACTGTTAACAGTATGGCTTGATATTAACCCTTTAAAACCGGTCAGAGCGGCACGCTCTGTTTTGCGTAACTATTTTTAAATCCCGGTAGCTCTGCAACCACGTGAGCTAGCGCAATAATTTTTTTTGCATATGAAACCGGAGGAGTTGTACTTACATCTTATGCCATCAGCTTGTCCTCGGTCACAGTTTCCTTCCACATAAGCTTTGCAAAAACTGCATAAAAAGCACTTGCAGCAACAAAAACATAATATTCCAGAAACATGCTTTGCCGATCCGATCAGCTGTTCGTAACACTTCCTACATTGGAATAGACGTCAGCGCGAACTAACGCATGTCCGCCATGACCTGCCCGAAACCGGAAGTGACGTCATTTTCGCGTCAGTTTTTTACCATCAGGCCCTCATGAGCCTATACTGGTGTTTTTAAAAGTTATGTTTGACTTTATGACTTTCTGAGTCGTTTCTGGGATGCTTAGGACTCATATTGCACTGCTGGAAATAGTTTATTTTGATGCATATGCTGCTTTTTTGCAAATTTGCATTATAATATTTATTTTCATTTTTCCTGCAGTGTATAAAAATTGGTGTATTTCAAAAATAAAACTATGAAGACACTCAAAATAAATTTCCTGTGGTGGGAAACTATTTTGTGCAACTTTTTTGTATTTACAGTTTTGAGGGATAAGCCTCTTAAATTTCTCTAACTAGAAATATATGTTAAAAAAACTAAAACGATTTTCAATTTGTTTGTAGTTTATTGCACTTTTTTGCAATTTATGTAATTACTATGCACTTAATGCAGACATATTATTAAAATCTGGGCTGTAATGGTTGTATTGATGTATAGCAACTTGAAATGCTCCCAAAAATGGCTCCACAGCAGGTAAAAATATAATATCAGCTCTGGCGGACTTGGTTCTATGGTAGGTCTTAAAGGGTTAATTGTGATCTAACCACTTTATCTGTCTGGGATTATTTTCTTAAACTCACTTTAATTATCTTACAATGTTTCATGGAATCGTTTGCCTGCTTTCCTGTAAGCAAAGGAAATATTGTATAAAGTTGTTACTACATGCCATATATAATAGATTATTTCATGACTGAGCTGTTTTCTCTCTCTCTTCCATGTGCTGTTGTCCTTGTGCCCCGGCCTCATGCGCTGATACAGGTGAGTGCTCCATGTCGCTCTCTCCTCCTTGGTTTCAGTGTCAGGCCCTCAACACTCCCACCAAGGGACCCTCCATTCTCTCCCGACACCCTGTCATTATTTTAATCAAATGCAATTACCACCACTCTGAGGACAATTGAGTTTTGTTAGCTGCCCTTTTTCAGTTACCCCATGTCCCTGCCCCCAGCAGCCCACTGCTACATGCATCCACACACAGACACATGGACTACAACTGTCTTGAACAAAAGGACAGCAGTTTAAAGCCAGGCAGGCTTGAGTGGATAGGGGGTGAGGGGGGAATGAAAACACACATTGTACTGTGCACGATTCGCCAACCCAGCGTTGGTCCGCAGGGCGGGGCTATCAGTGCAGCGGTGAAGAATCTGATTGAAGTGTTAAGAGAGATTGTGTTTGGGTGGCTTGTCTGGGTCAAACGCAGAGTGTGTCTTAGACTGTGCCTCTGTGCGGTTTTGCTGTATCATCCAGCATCCTTTGGTCTTGAGGTGGGCGAGGCCGGTGGGGAAGGGGGGTTAAAAGACCGTGCGACGCTGCAGTGGGACGAGGCGTTGAACTGACCGCTTTTGTGCCGTGTGATTAACGGAGCAGGCCGGCATTTGTTTTCACCCCTCCCGTTCTGTTTGCGCCACTGCAAAATATGTTTTCAGATCGTCTCAGAAGGAAGGGGGAGATCGGTTAAGAGTGGAGGACAGTTATGTCTGTGTAAAGGAAGGGAGATGAGGAGGAGGAGGCAGCTGCTGAATAGCCTCCTATGTTGTAATCAGCAGGCTGAGCCCCCCAGGATGGGGGAAGAAGAGTGGGATAAAGACTGTAAGTGTTCTGAAGATGTGACCGCCACACCACGACTTCTTTTGCCTTGTGGGCACAAGGAAAGAATTCACAGATCTGTCATCTGCCAGACATTACCCTAACACCCCCCACCCTGCACACACACCACCACCTCCAGCCCCTTTCTTTCACACACATCCACATCCCTGCCTGTTTGTCTCCCAGCCACCCTGAGGATTCTTTCATGTAACTTTACGTGACCTCCACCCCAGACCAGACAAACAGGAATAAGAGGTCCCCTCCTGGTGTGAGAGGTCTCTGAAGTGTCTCTGAAACTTATGACTTTCAAGGTTATAGCCCAGGTAGACTTGCAGGCTCATATATAGATTGTGAGTCACCCTTGTCTGTTGTATATATGTATAAAATTTGCAAAATGGCCAAAGGTGGGACTAAAAGAGCGTGATGATGCTCATGCTCCAACGAGAAGGTAATATAAACACGACACACCAACAGGGTGGAGGAACTCCTCATGCATGGCGACGAACCAAACATGTCATGTTTCTGTTTGCTGTGTTTGGGACACAGAAAACAGACAACGTTGACTCCCACAGCATCACGTATTCTAGCAGGGAGGGGCAGCTGATGTTTCCCGACCAAAGATATGGATATCGAACAGGACAAGACATTAACATTTCACCAGCACCTTTTCTCTCCTCGCCCTCTTCCTCCTTTTTTGACACGGCGCTGGCATTCCCCACAGCAGTGGCACACTGGAAGAAGTGCCGCGATCCAAAGACACACCCACATCGCAATGGGAAACGGAGCACAGCGAGCTGAGGAGAGGTAGAGAGGGCTGCTTGGAAATAAAAGGAAAAAGCTTATGGAGTCTTAGTAAGGTGTGGAGCCGCAGTGTGCCCTCCGTGTAAGGGACAAGGGTTCAAGTTTTTCGCCTCGATTTCTCACACTTCTGTGTCTCAGCAACAAAACCCCCCCCCCCCAAAAAAAGTGAAGCGTTCCTGTGGTTAAAGAGCCCCGGGCAGTGTGCTAGCACTCACTTCTCTGTCAGCTTTTAAAAGCACTTTTTCATCGTCCTCACGTCCTGACTTTCACATGGTGCTTTTAATGATCTGTGCTGTGCTGTGCTGAGTGTGTTAAAGGCTAAAAGTGAAATAACAAAACATCCACAGGCCACAAACAGTGAACGACTGCTGAATTTGTTTGGTTTGATCTCATTCTGGGTGTATTACTTTCAAAAAGTATTTTAAAAGTACTATAGTAGTACTAGTGAAACACATTGTTTTTAGCTCCTCGTCCTTTAAGCCAACTGTCGTCTGATTGGCTGCCTTTTACAAACAGAAGTGCTGGGGTTTCAGTCTTTGAAGCAGAGCTAATCAGGTCTGCTTTAGCTTTTATATTTGCTAGCTCTTACAGTTCTCTCCGCAGCAGCTTTGTATTATTAGTGTTAGAGCTCATGCTATACGATGAAGGATGTTAGCTCCTATGCTGCAAAATGGTGACGATAACGGTTTCAATAATAAAATGAAGAAAGTCGCAAGACTGAGCTGGAAAAGTATTACAGCAACTGAGAAATGACAGGGTCACAGCAGACCTCGTAGCTCTCGTTTCATTTCATATGGTTTCTTAATAAAAGACTAGACATAGTTAAGGCCAGAAATAGGCTGTGCTCTACCCAGCCCTGACCATCTGTGCTGTTTACTTTGAGCATGACATTAACACCCAGCGTACATATGTTAAGAGCCTTCTCTGAAAGTACAGTGTGCGGTTGAACCAGGGGATTTGTTCAAATTAGGCTCTTAAAGATCATGTAACATAAGTGGAAACAAATGTGGATACCTCTGCCATGTTATTCTTCCGATGCTCTGCCAAAGCCCTGGGCTTGGAGACAGCTCGTGTCTCGGCAGTGGAGTCGAATCCAGCCGAGAACATGCAGAACACAGGACTTTTTTTCTCGTGCCGGCTGTTTGTTACTCTTGAAGCTCGTTTTTATGAGACACCTAGGAGTGTTTAGAGAAGCCCGATTCTCGGGCCTCCATAATACAGCCTGTGTGTAGGAGTCCCAAGTTATGCCTAATGCGTAATGTCCATTGAGTTGCCTGTTATACATGGTAATGAATGGTGGTCAGAGAAACAGTGTCCTGTATCAAAGAGCTGAACTAACATGCCTTTCTCACGGAGCCAGAGAAGTGGCCCTTTGTCACGGCGGTCGCCTGCTATTGACTCCCAGCGTCTCACAAAATATGCCCCATTGTTGGTGAAGGCCAACTCCGTTTACAACTCTGAAATGACAGCATTCCTGAAGTCAGCAACACCAGCCTCTTCTCTTATAACTTCCAAAAACGATGCCAAAAGAATACTTTTAGAACTATTAGTTTTTAGTTTTGATTACTATTCTTATTCTTACCCACTCTCTTTTTGTGGAACTGTACTATTTTGATGTTTGTGTGTGTGCATGAAAAACTGGGACTGTTGTGGAGGGCCACTCTAATACGCCAAAACTAAAACTCAGTTCTGCTCATCGTTAATTTTGTCTCTTTATAAACTGCTATTTGTAAGACAAAATATTAGAATCAAGCAATGAAAATGTTAATAGTTGGAAAGTGTTGAGAAGGTGGTGGAGTGGTTAGCTAGAACGTCTTTCTATGTGGAGTTTGCATGTTCTCCCTCACCCACACAGGCTTTCCTTCCTGGTTTCCTCTGGGTGGTCAGTAAGACTAGAAAAGAGTGCTTGTGTCACATGATGAGAGTCTCTTATTCTGTCTCTAACCGTAAAAGCAGGACAGCCAGGACAGAGAAGTCTGCTCTTGACCCCCAAAACATATGAGGAAGTAAGGGTTTAAATTTCATTGCTTCTTAAAGTCTGGGGCATGTGGTGTTCAAGAACAGTGTAGCTCATATCTGTCTGCAACTAAGCAGACTAAACCCTTGGAGAGTGCAGGGGGCTTCTTTCTCTGTGAAAACGGTGGCAGTGAAAATGGTGCTCGAGTCCTTCTTAAAAGCCTTACCACCACCATCTAGTTCCCTTTCGTGGCGCCGGTCGTGTTGGAATGTTTTTCATCACAAAAGTCTATCTCTTTGGCTCCGGCGTGTGTCTGCGAGTAAGAGGGAAGCTCAGAAAAGCATTTATTTATAGGTATCTGAAAGCCGCTGGGCCCTGATACTCTGGGATGTATAATGACGTGCCTTTGGAAAAGCAAAAACAAAATCCCTTACAGCCAAAACGAGCTATTTTTATCACTTAGGTTAGCTCCCAATTGTACTCCGTAAAAGCTGCGTTCTCAGCCTACCCCTCGTGCCCACGCTAGCTTGTTGGTACAAATACTGTTTTAGGTTGCCCAGAACCGATGCAGGTGTCCAGTGAAAGCTTATACGCCAGAAATCTCGATGACCGCTAAGACGATATGGGGTTTAAGAGTGAGCAGCTCCAGGTCTTAGTGCCGTTTGCTGTTTTGTCATCAGAAATGTAGAGTATTTCTAGGCCCAGGCGTCTTCAAATATTGTCTGAATTGAATCACTAACTCTGGCGCTAACAACCTCAATGATGAAGTCAGCACCTCTCAACATCTTGCCTCTTAATGGAGTCTTCACTGCCTTTGTCCTTAAACATCCATTTCCATTAATTATTCAGAGGGAGAAAGGAAAACCGTTTGAGTGGGTAACACTGATCCAGTGTACTCAACCAATCTATGCAGTGTAAGTAATAAAATACCACACACTCAGACGACACAATAAAAGAGATTGAGACAGAGGAGATGCTTGTTAAAAATGTAAGTAGACGGAAGCTACCAGAAGACAACAGAGGGAGGAGGAGGCGGCGGCTCGGAAGTCAAAAGACACAGCAACAACATCTTAGTGTCTGGGTTAATCAGCGAAACAGGCCGATAGCAGCTGGTGTTTCACTGTATCCGCCCGGTCCACGGAGGGCTACTGTCTAAGCAGAAGCTGAGTTGATGTGATGCGCCCCCGGTGCAGCTGAGTGATACTAATTGGGATTAGCGCTGATTGCGCTAAAGTGACACGAGACATTCCAGGGCCCAGCCTTCCAGACTCCTCTCACTACACTGTCAAACTCTGCCGTATGTTTTCCTCTCGTCCTCGGGGCTTCGGGAAGATGCAGTGCACAGAAAGTACAAGCAAAATTAACCTGAAGAGTTTTTCTGGAATAAAAAGCAAAGGACCGAAAGTGTCGTTCGACCGTTGCCCAGGCTTGAAAAGGTCACGGCGCACTTTTGAACTTTCACTTTGAATAAGGTTAGCTTTCCCTCGCTAGAATGGAAAAAGGGAGGGGTTGGAAATCCATAAGACATCCTGCAAAGATGTATCCACTCCAGCTCTGCTACCAGTCTCAGTTAGATCGTCATTGACAGGAGGCTTTTTCACCCCGAATTTGATAAACCCACCCAGCCAACCGGTGTGAAGAGAAGAGCTCGGAGAGAAGATGATTTTTTTTTCCTCTGGATTTTGGAGGGGGGCTTTTCGAGGTATTAGATCCATGAACTGGGAGTGCTGTATTGAATATTTTATCGACTGTCTGCTTGCCCCGTGCTGACCTGCCTGACATGCTAAGTTCCTGGCTCGCTGGAGACGCCACGTCACTTCGCATCAGCCCAGCCACCCATGAGGCTCCCCTGCATTTCCTGTGAATAAACTCGCACACAGTGGGGGAGGAAGAGAGGCCAGGGCACAGGGGCACTGGGGCTGACATGAGGAGAAAACACACACATTCTTTCTCTAAAGAACAACACACAACCTTGGCTACAGTATGAACTCCCTTGGTCAGAGCCCGATGAATCCTCTGAAAGCATCCAGTGAATTGAAACGACCTGAAACCTCTATTTTAATTACAGCTTCACTGCTCATAAAGTTTGCTCCAACAAAGCGGTGCCGAGCTAGCTTAATTAGATGTGAGCACAACAAATAATCCCACAAGTCTTCATATCTAAACCTGTCCATGTATTATCTCATTTGTGGTGCTTGTTAGTAGGAACTAAAAGTCGTATCTAAATGAAAATGTTTGTCTGCTGGCTTTAGTGGATATTAACATGTTTTATATGAAAAAACTGAAAGAAATATCGTTCAGTTTCTCTCTGGCCTTACCCTGTAATTATGAAGCATTTTAGATAAAAGGTGACCAATCAGGACCGCCATCTTTTTCGCATGACGTGCAAGTAACATTTGCACAACAGTAACAGGTTGAGAGTGACACAGTCTAGTGTGCATGGGGAGTTATGCTCCGAGGATGTGAGCGCACTCCCTCTCTCTCTCACCCAGCCCTCATCTCCATCCCTCTGTCTCTGGCTCATTACTGGCAGTGGGGCTTCCTAATGTGTTAAAACTCAGTGGGGTGGAAACGTCAGCCAACGGACTTTGGTCCCCCAACGGTCTTTACTTATTCATGCAAGCACTTGCCTCTCTACAGGACAGTGTAGCATTGACCCAGGAGGACAGCAGGGCTGAGAAGAAAATGACCCCGCACCAGGGTCACTCAGCATTTTAGGCCAATGAGTAGACGAACATCAGCTTCAGCGTAGCGTCGAACTCAATGAAAATGTGCCAACGTCACATATTCTTCTTTAGTGCACCATAATGTGACTGCAAGGCAAATTCAAATAGATAATGCTTTACCAGGAATATAAACAAAGCAATTCATGACTTTAAGTCTACAAAAACGTGTTATATATCCAAATGCATTTATTTGTTTGTCATAGTTTTGGTTAGCATCCTTTAAAGCTGCAAAAACTCCCAACTGTCAGCTTTAATATTAGATCAGCTCTTTGATCTTGTAACTGTACTTTGCATATTAGTTTGTGACAAGAATTAGGGAACTAAGCATTGTACTCTATATTTAAACCAGTTTGTGCAGTAATTAATGTCACTACTGTAATTACAACTGTAGTTATTTTCCATGTTTTTGAGGAGCCACTGTTTATTTTCACTCCTACCTTGAAGTAAGCAAACGGATGAAGTTTGGATTGAAGCAAAAAATGAAAACACTTGTATGGTACACTTCCCAACCAGGCAAGTGTCTGTTCAGGATCGCCATCTGTGGGGTTCAAGATTCAAGCTCTTTATTGTCAGTTCACCCCAAGCCCCCCCCTCCTATGGTGCATTATAAGAATATAAAAATATAAATTAAAAATAAATAATAACTTGCTAGTTTGGGGTAAAATACAGAGCTAAAAAGGTGGATTGTGCTGTAGGTGCTGAATACCAGGTCCAAGTTATGAGTCAGGATATCGTAGACAGGACATGTGCAATATAGCATTATGTAGATGTGTTCAGTAACTGGTCCAGTCTGGGAACAATATGCTTATCTGCACACCTCAGGTTACATGTGTCATTGTAGGCAGGCTTACAACACATGGTTAAATCTGAGTTGTCAGATGCCCTGCCCAAAAATAGTCCAAGTGCTGGCCTAGTAATGACACGTCCTATTCGTCTATTTACTATTTAATATCTCGTCACATCACTAATTTACACTTCTCAGTCCCACTTGCAGATTGTCAACAATTCCAGTCGTTCCTCCCACGTCTTCCTCCGTTCTGTAACCCTGCCTTCCTCCTCTTCCCTCTCCCACCATGCCCATCACATAGTCATCCCAGAACATTTAGAGAAACCCTCCAAACGTGTTTGTTTGCCTTTCTGTCATCGTCATTTGCCAAAACCCCCAACCGCCGAGCCCCTGACACGATGTTTTACAGTTGGCCCTTCAAAGAACTTGTGGACCTTCAAAATGAAGTTGGCTGTCAGCGTTTTCCCGCACATCAGCAGCCACAGAGAATGTGATTTACCAAGCAGGGTGTGTTCCTCCGCTTGCTAATGCGATGGTTTTTGACAGTGTTGTGGTTAAGTTGTCTGAGCTTGGTTCTGGGGAGGTTCAGCTACCATAAATCAGAGTTAAGCATGACTAAACATTACGTTTCACTTCAGAATAGCCTAGAACAACACAACAGCTTTCAGAAAATCAGATTATAGATTGATAGATCACATGTGGGCTTTTATGTGGTGAGAAAATATCGTTTTCTCCAAAATCTTCACCTTTATACAGATCAGATGCAGACTAACGCAGTAACGCCGTTCCTTCTGTACCTGTACTCACTGTTGTAGCTATGCTCAAGAACCTTCATCACATAAATAGTAGATGAAACTGAGTGGCACTGACTGACACTCGCTCACGGTAACCTGACTGTAGACCAGCAACAATGAAATAGGGCTTGGAGATATTTTTTATCTCCATATGAATTATTAAATAACTTACTTAACCTCGGTTCTTTTTCTTTGTATTATCAGTATTCAGCATGTACAGATAGCATGTCTGCTATGTGATTATTGTACCTCATTGGTTATTTAAGATTTTGTATTTTTTATGCACTTTTTGCCGAGCAGAGAGCGGTGTATTAAGAAAGAAGCTTTGACACAGGTGTGTGTTGTAGAGAAAAGGGATAAAACTGTGGTCCATATGCTCCTGAGAAGATCTCAATGTGGTTATACTAAAGGCAGAAACACTTTTATCGCATTACGAGAAAGATTTGGAATAACTGTAAAGTGTTAAATCGCTGCCAGAAGCGTATGTCTTCGTTCATTTGTCTTAGTCTCAACAGCTTACCCAGTTCAGCTGGTTCAGCTAAACTGGTGCCTGTCCCAACTGTCACAGGGCGAAAGGCAAGGTAGAGCTGAGACACGTCGCGAGTTGTGAGTCTATTAATCACCTACGACCAATTTGAAATCAACATTTAACCCAACAAGCAGGTCTTTGAGTTGTGGGAGAAAGCCTGAGAGATCCCACACAAAAACACCACAGTGGGTGTGGAATTGAACCCTTTTTGAATTTGAATGTATTTATTTAAAAGGGACAGTGCAGTTAAACATAGTTCAAGTGCAAGACATGAGACTGATGTGCCGCACAGGTTTATAGCTACTGCTAACTTTCAACAATTGTCCCTTGTTGGGCTTCAATCTAAATAAATACATATTACAATAAAACATACATTTTCATAAAACCAAATCACATCATAAATACAATTACAAGTGATAGACAATCATTTAAAATAAAATTAAAATCATCAGATAAAATGACTACAACTTTGGTTTCCCTTTAACCAAACTTTAACCTTCAATGTAAAGGATCTAATGTCTGTAATCAGTTTGATATCGGTTAGAAGTGTGCTCCACAGATGGGAAGCCTTTATAGAAAAAGCTGACTGACCGAATGTAGATCTGCGATATAATATCTTGCAGTTGCCGTTCACCTTACTCCTAGTAACACGATTACTGTCTTGTCTCTGAATGTATCTATTGAGACACTCTGGGGCCATCCTATTTATACATTTAAAAACTAATTTAAGATAACACCAATGATTAAAACTCTTAAAACTAAGTAAGTTATATTTCTGTAAAATGTGACAATGATGCCACCGAACCAATTTTTTATCCATTATTTTTAAGGTTTGATTATATAAGGACACCACAGGCTGAAGTGTAGATGGTGCTGCTTGGGTCCAAACTGTCATACAATATGAAAAATGAGAAAATATCATAGAACGCATAAATAACTGAGCTTAAGTGGGTATATAGTGCTGAATTAACTTAAAACAATTCAGATTAGCCTCGACCGTCTTAGAAATCTTCTTTACATGCTTGTCAAATTTAAGATGTGAATCTAAAATTATTCCTAAAAACTTAAGATCTTTGACCTCCTTTATTTCTTCGTTCCCTAGGTTGATTTTAAAATCATCAGATGAATTTTGTCTCCTAATCGAAAAACACACAGAAACCCAGGACTTTATTGCTTTGAAGTCACGGTGCTAATCACTGCAGCGCCGTTACACCAACAAACACCTTCATGTCGTAGAACATCTTTAACTCTTCACTAACAGAAATCTGATCGTTCGATCCACATAAACTCGGTACAGAAGCCCAGCTCGCCATCCCAGTGTGGCCAGTAAACAAGGGCTCACTTTCCCAACTAAGATCTGGTAATATCTCTATGCCACGAAGAAGACACGCCTACATCATCGACTCTGACACTGTAACAACGGTTTTAGTGCAGCAGTGGATTTGTGACACATTTGGGATCATTTCCCTTTTTTTCCAGAGGAAGCAGAATTAAACTTTCATGTTTTTGTAATATCATCATTCCCTCTTTGTTCCCTAAATACTTCCTCACAGCAAGTCTCAGGAGGTCAGCGCCAGTCCCCGTATCATGTCCACTGCCTTACAACTGCTCACCCACTCCACTGGCCCTGCCATGCTGCACAATAAATGCCTCTCACAACTGTTGCAGCCCCCTGTCCTCTAAGTGCCCTCGCTCCACAGAGAAGTCCCCGACAGCAGCACCATAAGTGTTGTCAGCGAACACCATGAGCTTTATAATAACAGCGCTGCACTGCAGCAGCGACACAAGACACCATCACGATTTACTCTTTTATAACTGACTCCTGCTTGTTTATCTGGAGAACATCCACAGGACACACGATGTGAAAAAGTGTTTTTTTCCATCTTTGTCAAAGTTAAATTATAAAGCAAATGTTAATGTCAGACAAAGATAGCCAGAACGAAAAAACGCTATCTAAACCTAAGAAAAATCATAAATGAACTGATTAACTATTTATTTTATTTTCACTGGCTACATCCAGGTTTTATATCCACTATTCACAAATAGAGAAATCTTCCCGTGAGCTTAATAGAAAAGAAAAAGACAAATTTCAGGCAGTGTTAAGAACATATAATGTGTTCATATTGTGTTAAATAGGCAACAGGAAGGATCACAGAAGATTAAATGATATACAAAAACCAGGAGGCTGGAGAATTCTTAAAAATACAACGCCTCATCATCACATGTGCTCTAAA
Organism: Neolamprologus multifasciatus; assembly: GCF_963576455.1. Lineage (NCBI taxonomy): Eukaryota > Metazoa > Chordata > Actinopteri > Cichliformes > Cichlidae > Neolamprologus > Neolamprologus multifasciatus. Next base: position 37,651,012 of record NC_140452.1, on the reverse strand, counting down.
TCTGCAAGTGTAGTAAAATATATTATTTCATAACCAGCAAATGGTTATTGTAGCTGTTGTGGCGAATCCACTAAGCCAAAAAAATGGATCGGACATCAGTTGTAGAAACGATAGTCTTTATATAAGGCTTCAAAAAGGGGAATGTACAACAAATAAACTGCTCGACATCAGAGCAACATGTAATGGCTTCCCGAAACTTTCTTTGCTAGCTAAAAACCCCAGAGTAACTTTCGTCTACCACAAAGGATTCTGGGAAACGCAGTTTTCTAATGAAAATACCTGTTAAATGCTCCCCTTTAGCAGAAAATTAAATCTATAATTAACAGCTCTCACTAAACATGTGACTAACACTTAAATCACTTACAAAATAACCAAAATGCTGTTATCAAACAATAAACTGCAATAAAGTTACAATAGTAGCCAACCCTCACCATGTCCCCTAAAGCTGCCATTATTGGTGGAAATATTAGACTTTAACAAATAGTATAGTTTTGATCTAGAAGTATTAAAATTATGTATTAGTGATTTGCAAATATCAAAAATAATAACAAATAATCAATGCTTTTGAATTCACCACTTTATATCTTAAAATATAGCATGCACTGCTTCTATAAGCAACTGAAAAGTAAGTAAAATACAGTTTTGCAGTGTTTGTTAAAGGATTAAATCCACTAATCTGGCAGAAACTACATAGATGTGTAGCAGCACACTCGTATAATGAGTATCTCAAGTTGCTCAGCTCCATATGATCCCATTAGAATTTAAAGTCTGTGTTTTTTCTCTCTGTAACACCATTTCCCTTCTTGCTAATTGCACTCACAGCCATTGCAGCACTTCCTCCTCTAGCCTGTGATCTAAAGCACTCCGTCCTTCCCATGACCACAACACATTTCCATACAGTCACGCTACAGGTCAACAAGCTTGGACAAACATCATTTCCCACTCAAGAGGTGTTCTTTCCAAGCTGCCGCCAAACCGCTACCACCCCAGGGTGTCAGTAAGCCATTAAAAGCCAGTCTCCTAAAACAGTTTCTTAGCTCACCCAGCTTGCTTCTTCTCTCAGGCCATATTAAATAAATAAAGCCAGCGGCACTCTCGGAGTCTGGGCGAGAGAGATTGTGCAAAGCGAGACGGAGTGAGAGGGTCACTCTTATATGTTGCTAAAACGCTCCAAATGTAATTCAGCCTCAGGTCAGAACTTTAAAAGTGTTGCAGTGCGTTCTCCCGAGTTTGTATGTTGGCACCAAATGTGTCTGAGTGTGTAAAAGGGGACGGTTTTTAAAAGGTTTGGAGGAGTGAAGGTCAGGTGATGGAGAAAGCATTAACAGAAAGCCTCTCTGCTGCTCTCCCTCCTGCTCTTCCTCTCTGCTGCCCATGAAAGTTTGATGTCGGAATTAGGTTGTTGACTCATCTCGCACCTCTGTGTTCATAGTATTGACAGGCTGCCAGCGGACTGCTGGGCGGGCTGAGATAGCCACTGAGTGTCTATTCCCTCCCTCGCTGTCTCACTTCCTCTCTTTCTTTCACTCTCCTTTTGCTTCGGCATCAGCCAACAGCATCAGAAGTGTTTTAACAGAGCTTTAATGGTCCCAGCCCCAAACCTCACCTCCAGCACACACTCACGCTCCCTCGCTCTGAAACACTCGTGCACACACACACGCACACACACCATGAGTTGGAAATAGCTTGCTGGTAGAGAAAAGTGTTGAACAGAAAAAAGAGAGAGCTCGTTGTGCTGATGGAGGATGACATGCCCTCCTTTTCTCACCCCCAGCTCTCCTAGCTTCCATCTTCCATATTTCTGCACACTGGCTCACGTGACCAGACTGCCTTGATTTATTGTTTGATTTACTTTGTGTTTTCTTTAAAGTGGCTCATCTAATGTAGCTGAGGACACTCTGTGTACCTTTTATTTTATGTGGCGACACGCTTTATTGGATACACGGACTTTAACATGCCGTGAATTACCGAAGAAATAAACATGGAGATTTGTTTTGTTTGGCTCTTCCATTCGTCATCTCAACTGGCTTAGAGATGTATGAAATGCTATTTTTTTCTTTTGCATATTTTACCCTCATTTGTTTGTTAATATATAAGTAATCTAAGACAAGTTTTATACTTTCTGAGCTGGTTTAAAGCTACAGACATTTCTTGGATGGGATTCATTGGGTCTACATTCATCCTGTTGCTCTTTAGCTTCACATGTCTGCAGAGACTTGCTGTATCATGACTCAAGAGTTGGGAGTTCGCCTTGTAATCGGAGGGTTGCCGGTTCGAGTTTGGACAGTCTCGGTCGTTGTGTCCTTGGGCAAAACACTTCACCCGTTGCCTACTGGTGGTGGTCAGAGGGCCCGGTGGCGCCAGTGTCCGGCAGCCTCGCCTCTGTCAGTGCACCCCAGGGTGGCTGTGGCTACAATGTAGCTGCCATCACCAGTGTGTGAATGTGTGTGTGAATGGGTGGATGACTGGATATGTAAAGCGCTTTGGGGTCCTTAGGGACTAGAAAAGCGCTAAATACAGGCCATTTACCATTTATTAAAAGGGATGATGTGCAGTTGTTCACAACAAGTGACACAAAAGGATTCATGGCGAGTTTAAACGTAGTCAGCCTGGTGTTCACAGATGTGTGACGTGTAGCCACAGATCAGCATTTACATCCTGTCACACAGTTCGTTAACATTACCTTAATCCCTTTTGGACTTTAGCTCTGCTGGAGCCACCGCAAACTTTATTCATCTGTGCATTCAGCTCTGGACCCTTTGGTTAAACCTAAAGACGAGTTGTTTTTAAATCTTTTTATGTAAGATTGTATCTGTGTATGTCGTCAGACTTACATTCATGTCATACGTATTGTCTGCGGTTAACGAATCTTTAAACTCAGTCTAGTGTAGAGATGCACTTCTATTAGTTTGTTTTTCAGCTGGTATTATTCTGTGATAGTCATCGTCTCTGTGATTGATTCTTATTCTTTAAGACCCTTTAAGACCTACCATAGAACCAAGTCCGCCAGAGCTTATATTATATTTTTACATGCTGTGGAGCCATTTTTGGGAGCATTTCAAGTTGCTATACATCAATACAACCATTATAGCCCAAATTTTAATAATATGTCTGCATTAAGTGCATAGTAATTACATAAATTGCAAAAAAGTGCAATAAACTACAAAAAAATTTAAAATCGTTTTTGTTTTTTTAACATATATTTCTAGTTAGAGAAATTTAAGAGGCTTATCCCTCAAAACTGTAAATACAAAAAAGTTGCACAAAATAGTTTCCCACCACAGGAAATTTATTTTGAGTGTCTTCATAGTTTTATTTTTGAAATACACCAATTTTTATATACTGCAGGAAAAACGAAAATAAATATTATAGTGCAAATTTGCAAAAAAACAGCATCTGCATCAAAATAAACTATTTCCAGCAGTGCAATATGAGTCCTAAGCATCCCAGAAACGACACAGAAAGTCATAAAGTCAAACATAACTTTTAAAAACACCAGTATAGGTTCATGAGGCCCTGATGGTAAAAAAACTACACTTCCGCGAAAATGACGTCACTTCCGGTTTCGGGCAGGTCATTGTGGACATGCGATAGTTCGCGCTGACGTCTATTCCAACGTAGGAAGTGTTACAAACAGCTGATCGGATCGGCAAACCGTGTTTCTGGAATATTATGTTTTTGTTGCTGCAAGTGCTTTTTATGCAGTTTTTGCAAAGTTATATGTGGAAGGAAACTGTGACCGAGGACAAGCTGATGGCATAAGATGTAAGTACAACTCCTCCGGTTTCATATGCAAAAAAATATTGCGCTAGCTCACGTGGTTGCAGAGCTACCGGGATTTAAAAATAGTTACGCAAAACAGAGCGTGCTGCTCTGACCGGTTTTAAAGGGTTAAACAAGTCAAATAAGCCCATCGTGGTCTTGGTTTCCTTCACCTCTGATCTGATAGATAAGACATAGTTTGGTTCATATAATTAGTCCTGGAGTAACATAGTAATATAATACTTGTAGTATAAACTAGGAGGATTTTCCTCTCCGGTGTGAGGCGTACTTGAGCGGAAACTCCCGAATTTTTGAATGTTTTGCCATAAAAATAGTCACATTTAGTGCGGCCACAGTTTGTCATCTTTTGATGAGGTCTCATCCTGACTCATTCTTTCCTTTTGTCTGTTTTTCCCTCTGTTGTTCAGAGTCTCTTACCTCCCCGTCTCCTTTACTACGGCCCCTCCACCCTTAACCCCCAGCCCTTTCCTTCAGCTTCGAGTGTGTGTGTGTGTTGAAGGGCTTAGCCGTGATGAGACCCGTGCTAGGCCCAGCCAGAGGCAACGCTCATTAGCAGAATTTAGCCACACAGACGCTGAATGGGACGGCTTGTTGACATACACAATGGGATCAACCCCCTCACACTTGCACAACACACACATAACCAAATCGTGGCTCCAGCCTGACGCGTCATGCCCCCCTCTCTTACCCTCCTCAAGCTTGTGTGGATGTGTGCTAGAGCCACCCATCCAGAGAGCTGATGCCCTCTTTCCCTCACCTTATGCTGTCTCACTCAAAGTTACACATCTCACACATCCTGAATATACGTTTATATTCTGACTACATGCAGCAACAAATGCACATTAGCCACATTTTAGAGCACAATGCATCTATTGTGTGTTTGTGGCAACAACCAACGGCCCCTCACAGATTCTAGTACCTACATTGAAATGATCTCTTAAAGGGTTAGAGCATCCTCTAACTACTTACATCCCCACCCCTGATTTCATCAACACACACACACATGGTAATAGAATAAGCAATCCTAATACACAGTAAACTGACCAGTTAGTGCTAATAGGTTCTTTCACTTTGGCCTGGTTTAGTTGTCACATGGCAGTAGGACAAGGCTCCGTCTTATGGTCTCATCCACCCTGCCGGATGGGACATATCAGCTCCAATTTGGCCCATCGCCGCCTTTAAGAAAATTCATCAGGCCCTCGTTAGGAATGAAAGCACTCAGTGTACCAGGAGCCGAGGCAGATGGGAGATTAGTTCAGGCTCCCACGGACAGGGAATATAGAAGGAGGAGTTCTGTGTTTGTGTGAGCCGAGATGGAGAAAATGAGGGAACATAAGACTCTTAAGTTTTTGTGTGTGTGCGTCTTTCTATAGAGTCTGTGTTCTTGTGTGTTGAAGGTAGACGGTATATTCCTCTAAAGGGGAAAGAAACCACCGAGAGAACAAATTTCAGATATTTCAGAATAAGAAGAGAGTAAGATGCTGCACTCGGGCATTTTTAGCCAAATGCTGTTGCCTCCGCATTTCTTCACACAGCTGACCCCTGTGACTGCACGAGTTGCATTGTGGGAAACATCTGCAATGGGATGCAGCCATTTTTAATCAGTTCATCTTTGAATTACAGCCACATAATCCTAAAGTCAATCATTTAATCTTCTATTAGTAAACCATTTTTAATTGCAACATTTATAACTTTTTTTGGTTGTGTTCTCAGAAAATAAGCTACCTGATTCTGTCATTAGAGGGCACAATGGCTTGTTGCTAAGGTGGCACGTTCCACAGCTACTGCTGTGGTAGTGGGGGACTTAAATTTGGTGCCTTTGTGGTTTGTAACTCACAGAGACCAGTCTTGAACCGCATCTAACGATTTTGTTGGACTCTAAAAAGTGCAAATAGAGTATGCACTATGAAACATCCAAGTGACAACCTGTTGGTTTCCTCTCAGTTGATCTGAAAATCTCGTCAGTTTTGTTGTCTTTGAATGTTTTAGTCCAGTTTCCTGTACCAGTTGTATTTTTATCAGCTTTAAAACAATCTGAAATATATAAAAATATATAAAAAAGTTTGTTTTTGTTTTGGTTTGGTTTTCATAACCAAGTTAAAATACTTATGGTCCGTCCTTGTGGCTTAAACTAATGCGAAACAAAAACATTAATTTTGAGTTTAGAGACCCAGTGGAAATATAAGTAAATGATATCATTTATTAGAGCATTTGTTTGTTTGTTTTCAACCTCTGTCACAATGTCCAAAAATACATCTCTTACTCACAGGTGTGTCAAGGATCTCAATACTCAGCATAGTTACCCAACATCAGATTCAGTGTTTATACGTCATGTTTTTGTTTCTCCAAAGTCTGAATTTATCATTCATTGAAGCTGGATTACAAAAACTATCTTGGAGATATTTATAGTTTTAGGTTTTGAAGCTTTTTTCTTTCTGTTTTAAAAAAAAAAGTACAAAAAAAGAAAATCCCCATCTTTGTAAAACACAAGACCAAAGTATAAAAAACCCGTTCTGCCAGTGACAAGCTTGGTGCACAGGAACACTGTGTAATCAGGGCCTCTGGCACACCACAGAAGCCTTTTTTCACTTTGACCACAGATGTTATTTTTGCTCTCTGAGTTTTGATCACCACTGTTTCTTATTTCACTAGGTTCAGTTACTTCTGTAACCTTTGTGTGCACTCATTGGTGTGGAATGTCAGTAAACAAATATAGAGCAAAGCTGCAGAAAGTTGACATTGTGATGTCTTCATTATGTATACACGTGCTTAGCTTTGAGTAAAAAACGGTGTTAACAGAGAACTAAACTGACTATATCAGATGCCTGATGTGTGAGAGATGTTAACTAGATACAATAATGTGAGGTCATCGTATTAATGGAAAGAAGTGCATCTTATGTTGAATAAGATGGCGGAAGCAGCATAATTACTTCCATTTCTATGAAGCTGTACACCACACGCTGCTGATAGCTTACAGTAAATGAAAACATTGGCAGCGTGTCATGATTAATCATCTTACTCACCAGTTTCATTAAATGTTTTTGTCAGACTTTGTGGCTTTTGTGGATTCAAGGCAGTGCACAGGAGGTGTATCCTACCCTGCTTGCATCCTATCCTTTGTTTTCCTTGTGTTTTCTTTGCTGAAAATAAATGTTACAATGAGCTTTTTATGGTTCAAATTAGGGATGCAACGATACCAATTTTTTCAAACCGATACGATACCGATACTTGGATCTGAGTACTTGCCGATACAGAGTACAAAAACCGATACTTCTACCACACACACACACAAATACAATTAATTGGAAGACAGGTTTTATTTTATTCCCTGCCGATAAAAAATAAAATCTTAATGAAAATGACCACAAAAAAAATTTCAAGTGAAAAATAAGCACTTCTGTTAAATTATTGCAGAGTGTCCATAATGTAAACAAACAAACAAAATAATTATTATTAAATAAATAATAAAATATAAAAAAATTATGAAATAAATAATAAATAAAATAATAATTGGCCCCCTAGTGGCCAATCTAAAAAACTACAACAGAAATGACAAGCCACCCTCTGATTAATGAAATAAGTTGGTATCGGTTCATGGTATCGGTTAACTTTTATGAGTATGAGTACACACACATTTTACAGTATCGGCCCCGATACCCGATACCAGTATCGGTATCGGTGCATCCCTAGTTCAAATTGCTGTAGTTTCTATGATTGCCTTGGTTACTTGACACTGTGATAGTGTGCTGTTGAATCATAACCTGCATGTTGGGGCTGATATCCATATGTACCTTCCTCTGACTTACTGCTGCCATCATTCTTCTGCAGCTACACAGATTCTAGTACTTTTGGAAGCACGTAGCTTTATCTTTGTTTGGAGTCGAATAGCCTCGCTATGATCTGACAGATACTAGCCTGAAAGTTTAAGAGCATTGATCAACCATATCACCAGACTGGCCGTATCTGCTATTATATAGGTTGACCAGTCAAGGAATAGATAAGAGTCTTCCAGAGACGGTGTTATTGGGACACGAGCAGTGGATCCTTTGGATGCATGGAGCGTCTATAAGTTGGGCTTGTTTCAGTGCATTCTGTGCACGCCCTGTGGGTAGAACTGTGGTGGAGTAGTTAATAGGGGGAAGGTTTTGTGAATCTCCTGGTAGGCTGGATCTATTCAGTTTGTGGTTTGTTCTCTCGAAGTCTATGTGATTTTCCTCCACATACTCCGGCTTTCTTTCACAGTTCAAACATGCATGTAAGGTTAACTGGTGTTTCTAAATTGGCTGTGGATGCGAGGTGAAACGCAAGTACTCTATGAATAACTATGGCTTCTAGTCTAAAGTTATTTGAGTAGTCAGTAGGTTCATTTGTACTTCCGTTTTCAGATGAAGACTAGACCAAAACCTTGGGTTTGCTCTTATTTCTATTAGAGAGCAAATGGTTCGCATTTGTAGTGCAATTTTTGTTGGTTATGACACGTCCATTCATCTGGACTGTTTATCTGTGATAGAAGGGTTTTGAACCGCACATGATAACATACTAAACATGGTGTCAGATTGCACTCTCAATAATAATGCGCCTTTCAAATGCAGCGAAATAACAAAGTTTGTGAGTCTTGTTAGTAAAAAGGACGTGTGCACTCGTAGGTGTACTCGATTGTGTAGACGCTGATCCCTCACTGAGTGGAATGTCATTAGACGTGTGCCCCGGTGTTATCTTTACTTGGTGCCACACACAACAGTGATACAGCCTCCTCTTTCTTTCTTCCTCTCTCCTCTATCTATCACATTCCTCCCTTTGATCAATGCCATGGGCACATGTGGTTGGAGCCAGTGTGTTTGGATGTGTGTTTGCGAGTGTGCGACTGAGATTATAGCCGTTATCATACTGTGTGTTTGTGCGGCAAGTTTGTGTGTGTACATACGAGATTGTGCTGCTTTGATCTCCCATGCAGTGTTGTCTTTGAACTAAAGAACTGTGTATGACAGAGGCTGGTGTCAAAGCAGCGAGGGCCTGTAGCTGATAAGGCAGAACTCCCTGAAGCCACGTTGAGCTCAGTAAAGCTGAAGCTCTACAGTGGCAGACGTCTAACTGGCCAAACAATCATTTTTTAAGTGAGATAATCTTGCATCCTAATTTAACTGGACTATTTTTTAAACTAATGTTTACGCAGTTAAGGTGATAAATACAATTTGAAACTGTGTAGATGAAAGGAAGGAATATGTAGTGTGCTTAAGATCTAACAGAATGATACAGTAACTAGCTCATTTAAGAACTAGTTACATTCAGCAGAGCTCAGATATGGACAGCAAAGTAAAGAGAAAGATGAATGGATGTGGTGCTAAATATATTTTGTTGGCCTGGTTTAGTTTCACCTTGGATGGTAGGGTAACATTTTTGACACTTCGCTCATAAAAGTTCCATACACTTCTGTCAGGACACTGTCGCCCCCCACCTGTCTAAGATGCTAGAAGAAGATTGCTGTAGCGACTAAATGAGTCTTTAGGCTTTAGTCTTTAGGAAGCATAGGAAGCCACAACCCCTGAGGCAGCTCGCCACTAAGAGTGGATGTGGATTTAGATTCAGGAGTAGATGACATAAAGCTGTAGTGAACGAGACGTCAACTTACAGAGTTATCTAACCGAGATCTACAGCAAGAACACTGGAATGTTATAAGGATTAGATAAGTGTGGCCAAATTGTTGCAAGAACAGGGAAGGTGATCCAGACTGAAGATGTGGAGTTATGGTAGGGTGTGTGGATCAGGAGCTGGAGTAATGTTCTGGCCATAGGTGGAGACAGATGCCACTAATGTCACAACTCCTCACAAAACACGGAGGTCTCCACCCGAAGTCCAGCGTCCTGAGCAGAGATGGGCAGTAACGCGTTACTGTAATCCGATTACTTTTTTCAAGTAACGAGTAAAGTAAGGGATTACTATTGCAAAAACGGTAATTAGATTACCGTTACTTTCCCGTAGGAACGCTGCGTTACTGCGTTACTAAAACCGTGATTTTTTTGCGAGAATGTCTCATGACAGTGACGTAAGCGAGTGCGACGTTCGTGACAACAGCTGTGTGCAGATCAACAATGGATCATATATCGAGTGCAGAGAGAGTATGAGCGTGCAGCGTTTAAAGCGTGGAAGTACTGACCTTACTTTGAGTTTGATTCCATAAAAAGTGACAAAAACATTAGTGTCCGTTGTGCGTGGGAAGAAAACTTCTTTTTACAGAGAAAAAAACACCTAAACTTCCAAACAAGCACCGAGTAGCTACGACGTAATGGGAAACTCACAGAGAAACTCGCGGATTCTTCCACTGACCGCGGCACACCTGCACCAGGGTAACCCTCCGCCTGCCTCACTCCTGCTTTACAGGTGAAAATAGAGCAACAGGACCGCTAGTCTTTGACTTTATTTATTTTCTGCTGTGTTTTACTTGCATCTATTTGAAAGACTGAGTGTAAACACAAAAAATATTTTATGTGCTGGAATGTGCAGAAAATAGGTTTAAATGTTAAACAAATTTCTTCCAGTCAGAGAATGTTGCATATAATTTAATTTTTACTTGATGCATAAAGTTAAAAGATTAAAACTAATAAAACAAGTTTTAAAAAGAGACTTTTCCATTTGATTACATTTTGTATGATGATTATGTAGAAAAGTAGAATTGGGCTGAAAGATCTATCACTTTATCACCTATTCAGGTTGTAAATCGTGTTTTTAAAAAGTAACTAAGTAATTAATTACTTTTGAAAATAAGCAATCAGTAAAGTAACGGGATTACTTTTTTGGGAAGTAATCAGTAATTAGTTACTGATTACTTTTTTCAAGTAACTTGACCAACACTGGTCCTGAGGCTCTATGGGTGTCAGTTTGTAAGTATCAGAGCTACAATCCAGGATGAAACACAGAGCATCTGCACTTATGCCAGGAAGCTTGCCCCTGAAGAGGAGCTGCTCCAAGAGTACCTCAGGGTGCAGAAGACAGAATGTGATGCAGAACTGGAAGAGGAACTATCACAGTTAGCCAAGCCCTTCTTGGAATGTACCATCAACGGATAGAGCAAGAAATGTGAGAACAGAGAAGTTAAAGGAACAGCTGGAGGAGATGTGGAAAGTCCAAAGTAGTCCTAGTTTTAATAGGAGCTTTGGGAGCTGTAACCGTAATGCTGGAAGTGTGGCTCCAGCAGATTCCAGGTATAACATCAGAGATTGCTGTCCAGAAGAGTGTAGTCCTAGGAACAGCTAAGACCCGCAAACTCTCAGGCCTCCGTGTGTGTTCCTCAAGCTCGGGCCTTCTACCAAACCACCTCATCCTGGGGGTGAGAGGGAGATTTTTATTTGTTTGTCTGTGTATTTGTATTAACGTTTATACAATGAAAAAAGGAGCAAGAAGGTTCCACTGAAAAATAACAGAAGCCCATGCCTGTGGCCGTTGCTCCTAGCCTTCCAGTATTTCCATGGGCCATTCCCATAAGACATGAATGTCACCTTTCCCCCCTTGTTGGAAGTGTTGGCTATGCATGGGAGCACCTTCACTACTAGCGGACCCGGTCTTCTTGACCCCCCCACATGCTTCTCATTTAGGGCATCAGGCATCTCAGCTGTAATCCTGACCTCCCTCCTCAGGATTTTATGAGGCAGCCATTAACTCCCTGCTGGCCCTCCACAGCCTGCTAGCCAGATTTACAGCACCAAAGAAGTCAGGTGTGTGTGTGTGTGTGTGTGTGTGTGTGTGTGTGTGTGTGTGTGTGTGTGTGTGTGTGTGTGTGTGTGTGTGTGCGTGTGTGCATGTGTGTGTGTGTGTGTGGAAAAGCTCAGGCTGTGTTGCTGATCACAAGGGCCACCCTGACAAGCCCAGTGGGTGCCAGTAGGCAAAGGTGTGTGTATGTTGCCTGGCCCTCGCTTACCCTGCGACTGTGATCCTCCATTAATCTGCAGCATTAGCAATGAGGGAGCGTAAAGTCCAAGGTTGTGCGTAGGAAAGTGCAGGATGAGAGGCTTCAAGGAAGCATTTGGATGCAATGAGAAGGTAGCAAGTGAGCGATCATCTTAAACAAAGCTTCTAAGCAAAAATGCTTTGATGCCAATATTTGCTTTTACCTAAATAAAGTGAAGTATAACTCTGGAGTGTGACTCAGTGGCTAAGATGGATTTCTTCTCTTGTCCACAGGCTTAAAGCCTACACAATAGGCTAAGGCTCCAAGATTAAAAAGGCATCCAACTATGCTACATGGGCATTTGCATAGGTTTCCACTTTCCATTTTCCATACTGTAAGTCCATTTTGGTGCTTAGCAGTGCCAGTAGCCCTGTGCCAAGCTACCTTGGCAAGTAGGTCTGGGACAAGTCTTACTGGCATGTGTTTCATTTTTGCTCAGTTTCAGCAACATATGTTGCAAAGAAGAGAAATTGCCCCATAGTAGACCACACCAAAATGCACCTTTCCACAATGCACCTTTTTCACGTAACATAGCAGGAAAGATGGATTGCTAACATTAAAACACATACATTTCATTGAGGCCAGTGTGTCCTGGTATTCTGCATCCCGTCTTACAGCTTTGTGCAGTGGTTAACATATATGTGCAAAAAGGTGTATGAGAGCTTGGTTAGGAAAGTAAAGATGTGCCAAACCCTTCTGCATTAGTTAAATGAGGTGTCATGTTCCTTACTGCTATGGGTCTGAACAGATGAGTACAAGTTTGATTCTATAACTTATTGCCATTTAAGTAATAAAATCCATGTTTAGTAAAAGGTGAGTGTAACTTGATGGAGCTCAGAATGTTTGGTGATTCCAAAAACTCAACGAAAAACAAGAGAAGAATAACAAACTATGTCAAGCTCTATTATTTTTCTGCTGAAGAAAACAGCAGCGGCTGACCTTTTTCCCCTCTAAATCTACTGTGGCATTCTAAGACTGAGGTGTTCATTATGTGTCACAAGCTCTTTGAGAGCTGGAGCCCTACACTCCTAGACCAGAGTGCTACTTAATGTCTTCAGGCAGAGAGCTAACACCTAGGCACTTAGGTCTATAGCATCTCCCCCTGCTCCTTTCTCACCCTTTATGCAAGTAGCATCACACTGGGAAAAAAAAGTGAGATCACAGTCTCAGAGGTGTTGCTGGACCTGTCCACAGGCTTGGAGTGTGTGCATTTTTGTGCCCATGTATTGATTTTCAGACATGTAGATACAGCTTCATTTTCCCTGTTGTCCTGTTTTGGTAGCCTTAGGCATCTATAAGTTTAACAGTGAAACGGTGCCAAAATGCCTTTTGCAAAACATCCTGTTTATTTTAAATCAGAACTCAGGTTCTGCTTTCAATAGTTTCCACCATTGCACCAAGTTATTGCTAAGATTTTTAAAAGTGATTTTTAAATCTATATGAGTGGTAAAAAAAAAAAAAAGTTTTCATCTAAATACCTCAATGCTAGAGATGGGACAAAATCCTAGTGACTTAATAACGAGCAAATACCAAGTTTGTTTGGCTCTGAACCAGCTGTGATGTAGAACTACAGGGTGGGCCATTTATATGGATACACCGTAATAACATGGGAATGGTTGGTGATATTAAAGTCCTGTTTGTGGCACATTAGTATATGTGAGGGGGCAAACTCCTCAAGATGGGTGGTGACCATGGTGGCCATTTAGAAGTCGGCCATCTTGGATGCAACTTTTGTTTTTTCAATAGGAAGAGGGCCATGTGACACATCAAACTTATTGGTAATGTCACAAGAAAAACAATGGTGTGCTTGGTTTCAACGTAACTTTATTCTTTCATGAGTTATTTACAAGTTTCTCTTTGTTCACAGCCATTGACATGTTGAAGAGGTTAACACGTGAGGAGCGGATCGAAATTGTGTTGATATCTGGTGAAAGCAGTAACCGGGTCATTGCAGCAGATTTCAATGCAAGACACCCTACGAGACCACCCATCTCCCATGCTACAGTTAGCAAACTGCTTGCTAAGTTTTGTGAAACTGGTTCAGTGTTGGATTTGTTCCAGCACTTGTTCCAGGTCCTGATGTCACTGATCAAAATCCAAAAAATATAAAGATTCACCTCTGCTGGAATGTTCACAGTAGTCATAATTTCCCATTCAAGTCTAAAGCATACATTTAAAAGAGCATAATGGGATCTTGGAGCATGCATTGAGACTATATGTACATTATTTGCGTTGTCTAGAACTCACTCACCACCCCAGAGAATAAGTACCTTTTACTCCTGTTACCTTGAAACATGAACAACTGCTGGGCATGCTTCCCCCACAGGAGTCAAGGGAACTTCATCCACATTACCTGCACCAGTCTGCTTAGCCAACATCTTGTTGTGTGCAATTTTTGATTTTGTACATCACCTTAGATTGTGCAACTATTTTTTTGTTTTTTCATTTTTACAGTGGAGCACTCTTTCCCACCCACTGGATTCATGCTTTCTAAAATAAACTCCCAAATAGCTCTCCTATGGACCTGATGAACCCTCTGATTTTGGGGGATATCATTAAATGTGTAGCACTGGTCTAATATGACCTCTAGTTTGTGTGCATATCATTTTTCTTTTCGTTGTCTGTCAGCCTTTTGGTTTGTTGTTTTGGAATCAGTTAAATAAGTCCACAACCGACTCATATTCTTTGGCTCTCCACTATTAACCAACAGGTTAATAAAAACACAGGCTAGAACCTCAGGATAATCTGTTACAGTTTGAAATTTGACCTACAAATAAATGCAGTGGTCAAAAGCAGTTTCTTCCACTTCAGAATGATTTCCAGTTTATAAACTTTTTAAAGCCTTCTGATCAGTAAAGGGTTATACACGCCTTTGTTGCATCTAAACTGGGCGACAGTAATGCACTGTATCCTGGAGTTAGGCAATCATCTCTTGCCCGTTTACAATTAGTCCAAAATGCTACAGTCTGATTACTGACTGGGACAAAAAAGAGAGAGATCACATTACTCCAGTGTTAGCTGCCTTGCACTGGCTTCCTGTATATTACAGAGTCCAGTTAAAAGTGGCGCTGTTTCTGTTTAAAGACTTAAATGGTCTTGGACCTGCATATTTGGGAGATATGATGCATCCGTGTATTCCCTAAAGATCATTAAGGTCTACTTCACAATCACGCCTGATCATTCAAAGCATGCATCAACAGGAACTCATACTTTTGCTATCGTTGCACCAAAACTCTGAGGATTTGGAAGCTGAAGGAATGCCTCTGTTGTGATTAGAGGATTGGTTGCTGTTGGGTTATAAACAAATGATTGTGAATGCATGCAGCATCAATTTTTAAGAACCTGTTTGTTTTATTTCAGTCTAAAGAACTTTGGTTGGAAATGTTTTAAAGAAAATGTTTTTACCTAGTACTTATTTGCTTAATTACTTAAAACTAAAACGTACATTGTTATTTATTAGTCAAATAACAAACAGAATTCACACCCAAAATGTAACCAGCACATTCTGAAAAGTGAGATATTGATAAAGCATAACATTCCAACACGTTCTCACTCCCAAAGCGTAACATTTTACGCTAGGTGACAAATCGTCAACATATTACGTTTTCGGCTACCCACCACGTTCCTAAATGACGACCTCGGAAAAATGAGGAAATATGAGAACCGTATGGACTCAATCTACACATGTTCACTCTTTTTCTTCAAATCACTTAGAAACACGCTATTTAACATCATTAAAGTCCTGGTTAAGGTCAGGAAAAAGGTTATGGTTAGGG
Source organism: Neolamprologus multifasciatus (assembly GCF_963576455.1). Taxonomy (NCBI): domain Eukaryota; kingdom Metazoa; phylum Chordata; class Actinopteri; order Cichliformes; family Cichlidae; genus Neolamprologus; species Neolamprologus multifasciatus. The sequence continues at coordinate 37,635,511 of NC_140452.1, read as the reverse complement.
CTAGGGATAAGGTTAGGTTTAGGGCTGGAATACAGGGCTGGAACGTCTACTACCGCGGGAGCGTCATTGCACTGGATTTCGCCCATAACCCGCCGCGTACCATAAGAACACCGAAGGTCTCCTTTCGCGTTCCTCAGGAACGCCGTGGGACGTGACAAAACGTCGGCATGTTACGCCTCGGGAGTGAGAACGGGCTGCAACATTCAACCACTAAAATATGTTGGGTTTTTTTTACCAATAATGCAAGTGAATGAAAGTAAAGGTAAGATGTCATTACAAGCTCCTGAATGTACACTTCCTTACAGTGAAAAACAAACTTACCTTTACAATATTATTTCCAGAAAGGTTCAGAATCTGAAACCTGCATCAATGACTTGTGTGCATATTTATTTTTACCCTTTTACCTGAAATACAGGGCATAATTTATATTTACACATAATCATGTACAGCCTATGTTGATCTTGTAAACAAAATTCTCTTCAACTAAATCATTACAATGTTACATGTTGCTTCTAACTGGCCTGAGGGATCTTTAGCATTGTGTGAAAATGAAACCATTTCTTTTGCTGTTTTAAAGCAGCAGTTCTGGATTCACAGAACAAAGATGCTAATCTTTACAGAAGTGTTTTCCCTCATTGGCAATCAAGTGAAAACCTTGTGGCCTTTAGTGCCTCTTAGCAGAGCTGAGTTCTGCCAAGAAGTGGTGTGTGATGTGGAAACACTCTTGGACCACCAGCTTTAATCAGACTGATGATGGTTAAAGACACAGAGCCTTCTCTGAGCAAAGCAGCGTGTGTGTGTGTGTGTGTGTGTGTGTGTGTGTGTGTGTGTGTGTGTGTGTGTGTGTGTGTGTGTGTGTGTGTGTGTGTGTGTCAGAGAGACTGGCTCACTGGCTGGCTGGCTGGCTCCATGTGTCTGTATGTAAGGGGGCTGATGGCCCAGACAGCTTTGATCCCAAGGCCTTGTCATGTTTATGGCAGTGTTGAGAAGGGTAAGCCAGGGCAAAGAAACAGGTCACAAAGTATCAAGGCAATGCGTCCGTGTCTGCGTGATAGTGTATGTGTGTGCGTGCATCCTTGGTTGTCTTTACTGCCTCTTGTACTTGTTTGTGCTCACACACAAGTTTATCAATCACAATAATTTCAGAGCTCTTCAAAAGGCCTTAAAATCTTTAACATTTTATTTGAACTTAAAAACATCCATGTAAGCTAAGTTATAAAAACTTCCTGCGGAACAGTTGGTTATTTCTAATTCATAAATATTTGCAGTGGATTGAGAACAATGATTGAAAACCCCCCACATTTTCTTTATTTCCCACACAGCTTGTAATACATTAGCAAGCCAATTAACAGTTAACTTCTCTATAGTTCACTCATCTTTTCTGGCCTGTAGAAATATGGACAGTGACGACAGTCCAAACTTTATTGAAGGTCAACACAAAAAGAAGAAACAAATTTACGCTGTGATACGGGCTCTTAAAAACAGAGGATATTGTGGTCACTGTTGAAAATTGGTTGTAAAGTCAGATGATCAAAGAAGTGGAATGAATTAACCCTTTAAAACCGGTCGGAGCGGGCACGCTCTGTTTTGCGTAACTATTTTTAAATCCCGGTAGCTCTGCAACCACGTGAGCTAGCGCAATAATTTTTTTTGCATATGAAACCGGAGGAGTTGTACTTACATCTTATGCCATCAGCTTGTCCTCGATCACAGTTTCCTTCCACATATAACTTTGCAAAAACTGTATAAAAAGCACTTGCAGCAACAAAAACATAATATTCCAGAAACACGCTTTGCCGATCCGATCAGCTGTTCATAACACTTCCTACATTGGATTAGACGTCAGCGCGAACTATCGCATGTCTGCCATGACCTGCCCGAAACCGGAAGTGATGTCATTTTCGCGGAAATGTAGTTTTTTACCATCAGGGCCTCATGAGCCTTTACTGGTGTTTTTAAAAGTCATCTTTGACTTCATGACTTTCTGTGTGGTTTCTGGGATGCTTAGGACTCATATTGCACTGCTGGAAATAGTTTATTTTGATGCATATGCTGCTTTTTTGCAAATTTGCATTATAATATTTATTTTCGTTTTTCCTGCAGTGTAAAAATTGGTGTATTTCAAAAATAAAACTATGAAGACACTCAAAATAAATTTCCTGTGGTGGGAAACTATTTTGTGCAACTTTTTTGTATTTACAGTTTTGACGGATGAACCTCTTAAATTTCTCTAACTAGAAATATATGTTAAAAAAACAAAAACGATTTTCAATTTTTTTGTAGTTTATTGCACTTTTTTGCAATTTATGTAATTACTATGCACTTAATTCATACATATTATTAAAATCTAGGCTGTAATGGTTGTATTGATGTATAGCAACTTGAAATGCTCCCAAAAATGGCTCCACAGCAGGTAAAAATATAATATAAGCTCTGGCGGACTTGGTTCTATGGTAGGTCTTAAAGGGTTAAATAATATAAAATTAATAAAAGAAAAATATTGAATAATTTGAAATTCTATGACAGTTACCAAATTTACCTTTACTCAGTTTTGTGAGGGATCAACAAAATTGCAATTCAGATGATTCCTATGAGAGATTAAAAAGACATTCAGTGACCAGTTTATCTTGCCCAAGATTACTGGGGATCGAGGGAGAGGTCATGGTTAAAGTGCCTTAGCACATGGGGCCCAGGTGGGTGCAGTCAGAAGAAGCAACATAGGCCCTCCTGTGGGCTCCTGGCAGTCCGATCCTCGAATGTTCAGGCTTGCTACTGGGACATGGAACAACAGCTCTCTAGTAGGGAAGGAGCCTGAGCTAGTGCATGAGGTCAAACGACACCAGCTAGATAAAGTCAGCACGCAGCTCGGGCTCTGGAATGAGTCCCACGGAGAGGGCCTGGATTCTGTTCAACTGAGAGGCAGTAGGCAGTGGTGGATACTCTGGCATTCCCTCATCTTGCTGACTGTATGTTGAGGTTTTTCCTGGTTGATGTGAGGATTGCTGCTCTGTGCCTTTGGGTCAGGAAACAGGTCCTGACTGTTGTTTGCGTTTATGTGCTGAACAACTCTTTAGAGTACCCTGCAAATGACTCATTGTCCTGCTACTGGCAGACTTGAGACCTCACATGAGCAACAGCAGTGAGACTGTCCTGTCATCTGAACCTGAGTGCTGTTATGTTATTGGACTTGCTAACCACAGTTTGTCCAAAACGAACACCATGTTCAAACATAAAGATGTCCATAAATGTGCGTAGCACCAGGACACCCTAAGTTGCAGGTTGATTTTGTAGTCATATTGTCAGATCTGCAGTTGAATGTTCTGGACACTTGGGTGAGGAGACGAGCTAAGCTGTGATAGTGATGGTCCGCTTGGAGCATCTGGCAGAGGCCCCAATCGGATCTTCAGTTGCTATCTCCAGCAAAACTTCAACAATATTCCAAGGAAAGCTGGGGCTATCAAGTCCAAATGGAACATTTTCCTGCATTTCGATTGTTGGGGTGTTTGCATGAGGCTGCGGTTGCAAGGGATTTGGTCCTGTCATGGTGGTAATCCCCAAACCAGCTGGTAGATGCCAGAGGTGAAGCAGATTGCAACTGAAGCAAAGACTGTGGTGTTGGAGGAGTTTGGTGAAGCCATAGAACAAGACCTTGGTTTCTATTTTTTAGAAGAGGGACTGGGGGTGTTCTCCAGTTATAGGGGGAATACTCTATTCAGCCTCCCTGGAAGGTCTGTGCAAGGATAAGGAGAGGAAAGTCCATCCATTAAGAAAATCCTTAGATTCAGGAGCAGTACATTGTTTTCATTCTGATCATTTAATGCTGGACCAGCTCTTTATCCCTCCGAGTATAATTGAATGTGCATGGGAGTTTGTGCAGCCAGTCTACTTGTCTTTTGTGGACTTGAAGAAGGCATTCAAACGCATTCCTTGGAGTATCCTGTAGGATGTGCTTTGGGTTCATGGGTTTTTTGACCCATTGCTAAAAGGCTATTACTAGCAAAAAGTTGGACTATTGGATTTTACTTAGCACTACCATTTGTCACCAATTCTGTTAATTTTTTTTTTTTACATTTTTATGGACTTGCTCGGGTTTGTAGAAGGAGCCAAGTGGCAAAAAGCTTTGTCTTTGAGGCCTCAGAATCTTGTCTCTGCTTTTTGTGGAGTTTGTCCTACTGTTGGCTTTATCTGCTTTGTTTGGGGACCATGGATTTTAGAAAGGTGCCAAGAAATAAGATGTATTATTATGATTATCACACAGTGGCTTACTGCTCACACTGCAGTTCAGAGTGGAATGTGAATTGGCAGAATGAGAATTAGAACTTCCAAGTCTGAGGCCAAGGTTCTCGGTCAGAAATGGTACCCACTCTGGTTCATCGATGGGTTGTTATGTAGTGCATGTTTCTCTGGGTCCTGCTCACTGGTGAAAGAATGAGATTGCAGATACAAGCACCAGAAATGAGCTTTCTCTGAACGGTAGCTTACAGGGTGAGAATTTCAGTCATTCAGGAGAAACTCAAGAGCTTACTCTTACACATTAAAAGGCACCAGGTGAGGTAGCTTGGACATCTGACTAGCATGCTTCTAGGTTCTGCTTCTGAATGTCCAACTTACAGAAGACTCTGAGTAGGCCAAGGTGTTTACTTGTCTGCGTAGGCTATTGCCCCCGCGCCCCAGCCCTGCATAAGCAAAGGATGGATGGACTTATTTATGTTGTGTGCATCTGTAGGATCATGAGGGTGTGACGGGGAAGTTCTGATTAGTAATTTGGATTACTAGATAGCTTAAATATTATTATGTATGCTTTATAAGAATGAGTAGTTCCGTGTTTGTGTCAATATATTTAAAAGTTTGTTGAGCAGGCTGTATTCAATTTCCATTTTGTTTTCATTGAAACACTTCCTTAATGAAGTTATCCCCTCCTGCCAGCTAACAGCTAGCTGTGTTGGTGAAGGAGGTTAGCTCCTTGTCATCAAACACAGAGTAAGTATTCCACTTTCTTACACTTCCAACTCTTAGCAGAAAAATTGCGAGTGTGAGTACGAGAGTGCATAATTTCTATGTCTGTGTCTAAAGTTCCTTTTTTCCTACATTTGTGCATGTGTGTGTCTAGTTAAGGGCAAGCAGCCCCACATGGCGTTGAAGCCTCCTTCTTGAATTCCTGGTAAAGATCCTTATTTGGGACCCTCTTCACATGTGTGTATAAGTGTGTATGTGAGTTTTCACTCTGAGTGAAACGACTAAAGTTGCCCTTTAGCCCGGGGCAGTCTCTCTTCTTCTCACTCTTGAGTGGCCACACACTAAGAGGCCAGATCCATTTTGAACAGCAGAAAGAAAGGCAAGGACAAAAGTGAATACACAGTTCTTCTTTTCCTTTCACTTCGATGTTGTAAAAGGTGGGATATAAATGAAGGATTTTTGAACATTTTATATTATGTAATTTGAATCATTTCCCAAATGCAAAACACTTTTAGGTCCTATGTCAGTTTTTTGTTGTTGTTGTTTTGTTAATTCTATTGGTTGATGATTGCCTATAAACCTCACCAGAGAACACATGTTGGAAGTGGTTTTTCCATTCCCATTATTCAATTTTGCTTTTTGCTCTCAAATGTCATTAAAACAGAGAGAATCACCTTTTCCTGTTTTGTGCTACGAAGTAGCAGACTGATCGTTTAGCAGGCATGCTGTATGGTTACTAAATTGGTTGTTGTGCACATCATATATGATGTAACCACAGCCCATTACCATAAATGCTGGTGTTTTTAGGCATAACAGAGTCATTGCAATCCTCTGCTGAACAAATGGTGTTATCACTCTCAATAAACCTCTGCACAGAAGAAGTCAAAACAGGAAGCAAAGCAATCATGGGACTTTTCTGAAAGTTTCATCTTTTCAAGCTACTGCATCAAATGTAGGTTGTTTTGTGCTGCATCATGCAATGGTCTGAGTATTCAGTAATGACTCTTTAGTAAGTTTGGGTTAGTTCATTTTAAATTTTGAACTTCGAAATTAAGTGTTGATTTTAGTTGGTGTTTGAAATGATTCAGTTTAACCCTTTAAAGCCGGTCGGAGCGGACACGCTCCATTTTGCGTAACTATTTTTAAATCCCGGTAGCTCTGCAACCACGTGAGCTAGAGCAATTTTTTTTTTTTTGCATATGAAACCGGAGGAGTTGTACTTACATCTTATGCCATCAGCTTGTCCTCGGTCACAGTTTCCTTCCACATATAACTTTGCAAAAACTGCATAAAAAGCACTTGCAGCAACAAAAACATAATATTCCAGAAACACGCTTTGCCGATCCGATCAGCTGTTTGTAACACTTCCTACGTCCATCAGCGTGAACTATCGCATGTCCGCCATGACCTGCCTGAAACCGGAAGTGACGTCATTTTGCGGAAATGTAGTTTTTTACCATCAGGGCCTCATGAGCCTATACTGGTGTTTTTAAAAGTTATGTTTGACTTTATGACTTTCTGTGTGGTTTCTGGGATGCTTAGGACTCATATTGCACTGCTGGAAATAGTTTATTTTGATGCATATGCTGTTTTTTTTGCAAATTTGCATTATAATATTTATTTTCGTTTTTCCTGCAGTGTATAAAAATTGGTGTATTTCAAAAATAAAACTATGAAGACACTCAAAATAAATTTCCTGTGGTGGGAAACTATTTTGTGCAACTTTTTTGTATTTACAGTTTTGAGGGATAAGCCTCTTAAATTTCTCTAACTAGAAATATATGTTAAAAAAGCAAAAACGATTTTAATTTTTTTTGTAGTTTATTGCACTTTTTTGCAATTTATGTAGTTACTATGCACTTAATGCAGACATATTATTAAAATTTAGGCTGTAATGGTTGTATTGATGTATATCAACTTGAAATGCTCCCAAAAATGGCTCCACAGCATGTAAACATATAATATAAGCTCTGGCGGACTTGGTTCTATGGTAGGTCTTAAAGGGTTAAGGGATGGCGGCTTGCTGATAATTGAAGTGAATTGTAATATTTTGCTATATATTTGTATTAAAAAACTCCTAAAGGTAGAAAAAACACATTGGTATTACAGCCGAATGGTCATACTGTAGGTGTTAGAGTAACCTCATAGGTCACTCAACTACTAGGCGTGGGCCTCAACTTGATTTAAATAGGAAACACATATTACCATATGTGTTTCAGTACTTAAAATAGGGCATCCACTAATGTATCCATAAATATGCTGATTTCAGAAGGACGTGTGTTTTTGTGTGCATGTCTCTGAAGGCAGTGTTCAGCACTGCTGTCATGTGATGACTTCGTGTCATCAGGCCAGAGGCTCTAATGTCCAGCTTGTCTCCATCTGCCACTTACAAACACACACAAATGCAAGCACACACACACACTTTGTGTGCCATTGTCAGCTGACTTTGTTGACATGTGAATGCATTTTGGCAGTGAAGTAGCCTCTGAGTCAGTGGCATAAAGTACTAAAGTGGAAATTTATGGGTATGTGTCAGCCTGCATGTGTTAAAAAAGTGTATTTATAAGGCTAAATAAAATGCTTTTCCCTGTGGTTAATATGCGCATGTTGTGACCGTGTTCTTGGTAGCGTGGCGCTATGGTGCTAGATGATAAAACGAGGAAGAAGAGACTCCCTCACTCTGTCTTTCTTCAATTGGTTGGATAGTCTGGAAATGAAATGTGATCCTCAGAGTGAAACATCAAACAGCTAGCAGCTGCTGGGCTGTCAGGTCACCGACCGGTCAGAGGATGGACCGCGGCCTCCTGTATCTGTGTCTTTGTGTGCATTTGTGGCTGCATGCACGAGTGGTTTTCAGTCTATCTCTTATGATGGTCTTTCCATATTTCACGTGTTCTTTTATAGATGTAGCTTGGGTCTTTTTTGAGTATCTACGTGTAAAATCCACCTCCATTATCGCGTAGCATATGTTTCCTATGTGGCAGAGATTAGCTCGTAGTCTGGCAGCAGTGGTAGAGGAGGAAGATGAAGGATGTTAGGGTATCTGGATGATGGTCTGGATGATGAGGAGAGACACTAAAATGCTGTTGAGAAGTGGGGGTTGGCTGAGGCTGGAGTTGGTATATTAGGGGCATCTGTCTTTTTTTTTGGCATGTGGAATGGGTCGGTAACCATATAGGCAGATGAGCTGAGTGGCTGGCGTAGCCCAGCCGAAGCAGATGGTTGGAGGGGTCACAGTGGGGTCATTCCTGTGTTATCCATGCCACATGTACGTGACATTCTGACAGGAAAAACAAATCTATAGGTGTTCATCTCCCCAAGGCACCGGACTGAACTAGCAAGAGGACTTTTTCCCTCACTAAGCAACAACCTGAAGTCTTTTTGAGAAACCTAGAGTCATTTTTCTGTAGCAGCGTTTGCATCAGTGTGAATATTTGTAGCTTTTGTGAAACATGTTGGAAAACTCGCATATATCTATCTAGTATAAAGCATTTCAGGGTAGTAAATGAAAGTGGCCTGGTTTGCTTTGACAACTAAGAATATTAACATTCTGGAAATATTGTGGGTACACTTCAAAACAACATTAATTGTAGGTCTGTAATGGGAAATGAACGATCCACCACTGTAACCTCCACGCCCTTAAACCTAAATTAGACTTTCCACATGACATAGATTTGCGCATCTATCCAGCCAAGCGTCTGGACGCACATCTTTGCTGCCCAGAATTTATTATCATGTGGACTGTATGCACTGAACCTAGCCAGTGGGTACAAGCCAGTGTCCCGAGTTCAGATACTGGATTGTGTCAAGAAGGGCATCTGGAAAATCTTTGCCAAGTCAAACATATGGATCACCAAGAATGAGATTGGCTCAGTTGGGCCTGGGTTAACAACAAGTGCCTCCAGTTCTGTTTGCCAACAGGGAGGCAGTGGAAAATGTGGAAAACATCTCATCTCCATCACCAGGAGTGTGGTGGTGAAAGTACCTGGATGGAGTGGTGAGCAGTGGTCTGGAGGTGAAGCGTTTTGGACAGGATTATGAGTTTGAAGCTGGAAATGAGAGAGGAATTCAGTGCAAAACCATTGGAGACGTTGGTGATTGGTGCAGATGCTTTAATGGACGTGTAGATCAGCGGTCTCCAACCTTTTTTGCACCACGGACCGGTTTATGCCCGACAATATTTTCATGGACCGGCCTTTAAGGTGTCGCGGATAAATACAACAAAATAAAACTAATACCGGTACTGAAAAAAATAAAATTTATTCATAACACACGTGAAAAGACCCAGGAAAACCGAGTTAACGATAAAAACGATAACAAAATAACGCTGAAAACCGATAAAAACACTGAAAACCATGCATTTCAGACCTGAGCCTCAACTCCCGCGGCCCGGTACCAGTCCGAGGCCTGGGGGTCGGGGACCGCTGCTTTAATGGACGTGTAGATGAAGGAAACAGAGGTGATGAGGAGGAGTTGGCTACGTGTGGTGTTAAGGAGAGAAATGAGATAAGTTCAGGAGTAAATTGGATGAAGTGCATCGTGTACTGACACTGTGTTCTCGTGTGACTCCTAAGCTTTCCTGCCGGCCCTTTTGTTAGCACCTCCTGCTAAGCTAGCACCACTCTTCATTAACCCTGCTGTGATAGCATGGTTAGCAGAGGCTATAGCCGCAAGTTTAGCAGGTCTCCAGTCTGGCTTTCAATTGCCAACCTTTGCCTCTTTGAAGATACTTTTACCTTAAGTGACATGACAGATTGTAGCAGAGATCAGACAAGCTCCCATTTTGCTCAGCTGTGAGATAACTCATAGAGGCTGTACATGTATAGTTGCATCGGTATATGTCCACCTCCCCCATTATAATCAGGATTAAAATCTTGGCAGCCTTTCATTTATTTTGTCCTTTTTGTTGTCTATTTCTGTGGGTAATCTGTTGCCCTTGGAAATAATCTGCCCCACAGTCACAGATAAAACGAGAGAAAAAAATCACACAGGAGGGAGAGAAACGAGGCTGAAACTGAATATGAAAACAGCTGGAGTAGGCAACCGTGCGGCGACCTTGGAAAGTGGGTCTGTGTAAAGCATTACAAAAGCCCTGGGAGACACTCAACCAATACATAAAGGACACTGTCTGCTCATCTTCTCTCCTCCTTTTCCTTTTCCTTCCTCTCTATCCCTTTCTCCAGACTACTCTCTTTTATGTCCCTCTCGAGGTTATTCTCTTCCTCTTCTACACGTCTGCTGTCTGTTTCTTCATTCACTCTTTTGTTACTTTTTTTTCACCATTCCTTTTCAGATGGCCCAACCTAGTTTTTCACTGAAACCCAATGTTGATGCTAAAGGCTGAAAAAACCATTAAATCGTGGTGAGCAGGTGAAAATTCTGTGGATTCAAATTTATTTTAACTCTTTTGTGTAACCGACGTGATCTACCATATCAATAAAAGTGTTTTTGTTTTGTTTGTTTCTTTTTAATTTTGAAGTATTAAAACATTCTCAGTGGAAGATTGGATGCTGCAAGAAGTCTATCTCTTAAATTTGGCAAAATGTGCACCAAGAGCAAAACTGGTTACCAGTCTGACACAGGGCTAACAAAGACAACCATCAACGCTTACATTCACACCTATGGCTAATTTAAAATTACCAGTTAACCTAAATGTCTTTGGGTTATGGGAGGAAGATGAAATACCCAGAGAGAATCCACACGGGCACAGGGACAGTGGTGAATTCAAACCAAGGGCTTCCTGTCAGGTGACAGGATTAACCACCAGTGTTGGTCAGGTTACTTGAAAAAAGTAATCAGTAACTAATTACTGATTACTTCCCCAAAAAAGTAATCCCGTTACTTTACTGATTACTTATTTTCAAAAGTAATTAATTACTTAGTTACCTAGTTACTTCTTAAAAACACGATTTACAACCTGAATAGGTGATAAAGTGATAGATCTTTCAGCCCAATTCTACTTTTTCTACATAATCATCATACAAAATGTAATCAAATGGAAAAGTCTCTTTTTAAAACTTGTTTTATTAGTTTTAATCTTTTAACTTTATGCATCAAGCAAACATTTAATTATATGCAACATTCTCTGACTGGACTATTTTCTGCACATTCCAGCACATAAAATAAAACCTTGTGTGTTTACACTCAGTCTTTCAAATAGATGCAAGTAAAACACAGTGAAAATAAATAAAGTCAAAGACTAGCGGTCCTGTTGCTCTATTTTCACCTGTAAAGCAGGAGTGGGGGTAGGCGGAGGGTTACCCTGGTGCAGGTGTGCCGCGGTCAGTGGAAGAATCCGCGAGTTTCTCTGTGAGTTTCCCATTACGTCGTAGCTACTCGGTGCTTGCTCGGAAGTTTAGGGTTTTTTTTCGCTGTAAAAAGAAGTTTTCTTCCCACGCACAACGGACACTAATGTTTTTGTCACTTTTTATGGAATCAAACTCAAAGTAAGGTCAGTACTTCCACGCTTTAAACGCTGCACGCTCATACTCTCTCTGCACTCGATATATGATCCATTGTTGATCTGCACACAGCTGTTGTCACGAACATCGCACTCGCTTACGTCACTGTCATGAGACATTCTTGCAAAAAATCACGTTTTTAGTAACGCAGTAACACAGCGTTCCTACGGGAAAGTAACGGTAATCTAATTACCGTTTTTGCAATAGTAATCCCTTACTTTACTCGTTACTTGAAAAAAGTAATCGGATTACAGTAACGCGTTACTGCCCATCTCTGTATACCACCACTGTGAATTATTAATAAAATTATATTTAATAATACTTGAAGGGAGACTACTTTTAAACGATTACTTAACTATATGAAAGTTGCAGAATTATGAAGTAAATTTAAAATAAATAAATACAAATCAAAGTCTCCGTGTCTTTCTTACCGTACCAACTTTATTTATAGAGCACTTTAACATAAAACCAGGGTTCACAAAGTGCTGTACATATACAAATAGCATAAACCCAATAATATAAAATAAGATAAAATAAAATAAATAACTAAATGAATAAAATAAAAAATAAAATAAAACATGTTAAAACAAACTGAGTCAACCCCTTAAAGAGTGCCAAAGGCTTCAGCAAATGTTTATGAAAACTTTTAGAAGAGCCTAGCGTGCAGATGCTTCCATATTTCCACATTTCTTCTCTCATGCTGTCAGGTATGGCAGTGAGAACAAGTCTTTGTCAGCGGCACTTTAGGTTCATATTCACACTCACCGTGTTAACCATGCACATTCAAAAATGATGCTCACCCAGAGTGTTTAAATGTGACACTGGGGCCTCAGCATTAGCTGGGAGATAAAGCTAACCGTTTCGCCATCTGCCTCTGTTTTCTGGACTTATCTCTTTCTCTTGTCAGTTTTTCCCTCTCCTGCATCCATCCTCTGATTCCTGCTGGAATGTTTGCTGTTGTTTTTCTGGTCACCATCACAAGAGTAACGATGTTGAATTAAAGTCTCCGAACAAGCAAGTCTGAAGGTGGAACAGCTAAAAAGTGGCCAGTAGTGATCCAGCTGATACAAGGTGAAAAGCTTACTAATTATTATGATTAGTGATGTCATCTGTTTCGAAATGCCAAAATTAACCATCATAATTCATTGCACAACTTTCAAAATAGTTGTGAATTCATGGGCTGCAACAACGTGTGCCTTTTCTTACTGCTCTTGGGGACACAGTCTTCCACCTGCTTCAGTCACAGAAAATTATCCATTAACAGTTCTGATTTCTGCCCGCTCTTTTTTCTCTGGGCACCTTCTGAAAACAGCTCAGCAGCAGTCGGCTAACTTTGAAGTCGACAGCATTCCTTTCTCAGGCGAGCGCTCAGACTCTCGCAGCCTCCTCAAGAGACACTCTCACCCCCTTAGACAAACTTTAATTAACTTGTGTGTGCAAGTCTGAATCTCCCAGCTTAACCTTTGACACGCTGCTTACCTGCACACTGCCTCTACAAGTGCTCCCCACTTACAAACAAAGACCGCATAAAGACAAGATTAGCTGCTTTGCCGTTGTCTTCTCTGCTCATCTCATTGGAAACGTTGTCGGGGCTCTGAGCCCAAAAGGCCATTCAGTTAACCAGAATCAAGCACTCGAGCCTTCAGACTGGAGTCCAAGGGCCAGCTGGTAGTCCACTCGTAGTTAGCTGTGGCTCAGAGATTTTTGGACCTAACCTTGTAAAACCTCTCATGGTGAATAGAAGTGGAATTATCTTGGGTAAATCCCTGAGCTGGAGCTGAGAATTGTGCTTGTGTGTGTGTGAGCTCTGTCTGGCTCCACCATGACTGCCTGAAAGAGGTTTGGACACTTGGATAATTGCTTGGACCTGACGCTGACCATACACACTTCTCCCCCTCACAAAACCATATCCGTTATATCAGATTTGTGTGAGGGTTTTTTTTTCTTTGCATGTGTGCATCTGCCCATGTGTGAATATATGTGTGTGTGCGTGTTAGCATGTGTGTTTGTGGTCAGAGAAAACTATAGAGAAGACTCATAAACCCTAGAAAGAAAGTCTCTTTGTGAGCTGTGTGCGTGTGTTTCCAAACTACTCCTGACCTCACTTAGGATCCGCTCAGCTGACCGCAGTTTTGAGCGTGTGTGTGTGTGTGTGTGTGTGTGTGCGTGTGTGTGTGAGCATAGGGAAGTGGCTTTAGGGGAGGCAGCTTTACAACTGACATTGACAAGTCGTTTGGCACTCCAAACCTTCTAGTCCCACCACTGTCCTTGAAACTAGATCAACACGACAGGATGTGTCTGCCTCCTGACAGAAAAAAAAAAAAAAAAAAAAAAAAAAAAAAAAAAAAAAAAAAAAAAAAAAAAAGGATGTGTCTGCCTCTGTGTGCGTGTCTTGTGTCGGATTTTTTCACGTCTCCTGGATCGTTTCCCATTTTTAAACCTCTATTTCACTCTTCATTCTGCTCCACACTCCTTTTTTCTATCATTGTCCGACCACTTACTTGTGCACTGTACCCAACGCAGTAGCGTTTTCAGAGACACTGTGCGCGTGTGCGAGAGGGAGAGAGACGCCGGCCTCATAAAACAAGGCCGGTCTTTTCCAAGCACTTACAGATAATCCCCACAATTAGCCACAAAGGCTGCAAAGCACTTTGATCAGCACGGGGCAATGTGGAACTCCTCACAGATATGCTCTTCTTCCATCGCTATCTGTCTCTCCTCCCAGTTGCACTTTAGCAAACTGATATTAGGCACCGCATCTGTTAAGAGGAGGAGGCTCAAACGTCGGAGCCTTCTCTCTTCTTTCTGCTCCTCTTTCTCTGTTTTTTGTATCAGGATGAAACATGGCCCTTTTAATGTCTGGCAGCTTGGGGTTTGTGATTACAGCATGTAAGGCAGCTTGTTTATGGGTTGAGTTACTGTTGAGAGGCAAAGCCAGGCCACACAGATATTCGGCCTTGTTGAGAGGAGTGGAAGGCGAAGAGATGAAAGGAAAAGGGGGCTCGGGGAGAGAGAAAAAGAGGACAGCGATGCGATTGGGATGATAGCGAGCAGAGTGTCTTAGGAAGGCTGTAAAAGAGGGATGTTTTTAACAGCAGGGCTGCTCCATTAAAGTCAAGTTTATCGCTTAAAATTAAGTTAATCTAAAAGTAATTTGCGTTTAATGTAGTAGTGAATGGAGCCTTGAATCCCTGGTGGTTCTGATTTTGTTTACATTAAATGATAAGGTTATTTGGTTGGTAGGACTGTTCTCTTTAAAAGGAGGACTTTGTTTGAGGTAATACGCTTTTCCCCGAAGTTATCAAGAGTCGTATAGGAGCACATACTGTGGCTCTCTGGGTTTTTTAAATGTGTTTAGTGCTGTGTTATGGTCTGTATGGAGAGAGAGGCCTGTATTTGTTGCTACACTGATTACTCATCAAACATCTGCCCAGATGTGTGTTCTCGGTCCTGCAAAGTAGGGCTGGGCCATATCATGCCGTTCACAGTAATACCTGTATAATGTTGGGCATCCATCCATTCGCTTATCCTTTTCAGGGTCGCGGGGGGCGCTGGAGCCTATCCCAGCTGTCATAGGGCGAGAGGCGGGGTACATCTTGGACAGGTCGCCAGTCTGTCGCAGGGCCAACACACAGGGACAGACAACCATTCGCACTCACATTCACACCTAGTGACAATTAGGATTTTCCAATTAACCTATCCCCACAAGCTGCATGTCTTTGGACGGTGGGAGGAAGCCGGAGTACCCGGAGGGAACCCACGCAAACACGGGGAGAACATGCAAACTCCACACAGAAAGACCCCGGCCTGATGTTGGAATTGAACTCAGGACCTTCTTGCTGTGCGGCAACAGTGCTAACCACCGTGCCACCGTGCTGCCACATGAATGAATGAATGATAAATATGGCGATAGAATAGGGGTGAAACGAGCATGCGCAGTGCCTTTGTTTTCATACGCACAGGTTGGAAAAAGCATGGCGGCGACGGAGAATGAGAAGGGCGAAAGCAGATTGTTGAATGAAACAGATGAACCAGAACTGGTTTGTTAAAATGCTGCTTCAGTGGTGGAACTGGTTTGGCTTTCGTCCGTCAGATACACAACAAAGCACATTTTTGGTAGAGCATGCAAGAGGGCCGTCGTTATTACTGTTATTACTGAACCGATTTTATGTACACGGCGCTCAAAAATCTGTCAAAAAATGTTTTAGTCCGACTTTGCTAAGCTACGAAGCCGCACCCTTGATGGACTGTCGGAGCATTACGGCTACCGTAGGCGGAGCCTCGCGGAGTGATACGTACTGTGCTTCAACATAATATTACTGCATTGTGTGTGTATAACCTCTTTTTAAGTTTTGTGGATATTATACATGGTTATGCTGAGGATACGTCGACCAGTTTCCACTGGAAATGCCTTTTGGTTAAACTGTCAGACAGGAATTTGCACTGTTACATTTTTATATAACTTTAATGCAGATAAAAACAGCTGCTTGTTTAAGTGAAAATACATTGATGGGTTTTTTGCACTAATAAAGTTGTGGAGTTGTAAAGTATTTTTTCTCGCTTCACTTATATCGTCAGTTATATCGTTATCGCAGATTTTCAAATATATATTGTGATAAATATTTTTGGCCATATCGCCCTGCTCTACTGCAAAGGCCTGTAAAGGTGTTCTGTGGCATCTGACGTGAAGATGATGGCAGCAGATGCCGTTGTTGCTGCTGTCGATCAGGCTTCTTTCTGCATATTCACTAAGAACCTGTTCATAGCTGGCAGGTCATCAACATTCCTGGGATCATACCAACAATCTCACCACTCAGTGAACTTTAGTGACATTTTATAGGTTCTTGCCACCTTACAGTTTCCCACACTTACGTCGTATTGATTGATGTGTCCTGATGGGGCCTGTTTTTCAAACCGAACTGGATGAGCAGAAGCTTTCGCTTCTTGTTTTCCCGTGAGTTATTGGTTATGTTGCTGGTACACAGAATGCACAATTAACACTTCCAAAGACACACAGGAACACACAAACATCGCACACACTTGTTCACTGGAATGTGCAAACTTCACATCCCACTCAGACGCACACACATTTTCAGGAAAGCAGATTAACTCACACACACACGCAGCCAGCCTTACCAGGGAATATGATGACTCAGTGATGACCCCGCAACATATCTCTCCTCTTTCACACTCCTCTTGTCTGTTTCTCAGCCCTCTTCCCTGGCCGTTCACATAACCCTCCCGGACTCTAGAGGGGGAAGGAAAGGGGGATGAAAGAGGAGGAGGGGAAGTAGATGGGTGGGGAGGGATGAGAAATTAGAAGGAGGGGGTACGATAGGGCAAACAGTGTGTATGCGTGAGTGTGCAGAAATAGCTCAGGGTAAACACAAGCTAGTATGGGAACTTAACCATCTTAGCACTGTGCCACTGTAGAAAGCCCAAAGACCTCTCAACTGCACATTCATGCTGCTCTGTGTTTGGTCCGAAACATCTTACCAAGCTGGCATCACCGGTGGTTTAGGCATCTGCCTTTCTAAGTGAATGTGTCATTATTAAAAGGTTTTAGGGGCCAACACCAGCTAGAGTTAATTTAAGGTTTAACCAACTCTAGTTATACATTTGGAACACGGGTGTTATAATCTGTCCACTTGTATGCGAGGGTTGGCTCTGGTCCGAGTGATGTACGTTTAATAATGACAGTGAGAGTTTCTGTGCAAGAATCTGTCCTCAAGACGTGACGTTGCAATGCAGGAACTATTAAATACAGGTCGACTAAGTGCTCTGTAGGTGAGCTACATGCAATGCTCCAATTCATAAATGTCAGGAGTGCTGCCTCTAATGAATGAGGTAAACATGATGACGAGAACTGGAAAGAAGAATGACTGTAATGAAGTGGCAGAGGACGGTGAAGATGCTACAGCTGATCCAGTGGCTAAAGCAGGAGCTAAACCTGGCGATAGACCGGATGAACTGACAGCTCTGGTGAAATCATCGATGCAGTCTCAAGCAACAAGAGACCAGAGAATGGACAGAGAATCAGCCCGACAAGAACAAAGATGGAAAAGTACGCAACATCAGTTTCAGCAAATTCAAGTTCAAGTGAAAGAAATGACAGAACAGCATCAGGAACAAGAGGACAACCAAATCAAGGAGGGAGGTGAACCTGATGAGGGGCCTCGTCTGACTGGTCAGCAGATGTGGTCTCTGCCAAGACAGGAACTATTTCACCACAGAGATCCCAAGTTGGTGCCACTCACTCCAGATGATGATATTGAGCATTTTCTCACTACTTTTGAGAGAATGGCTCACGTCTGCCGTTGGCCTAGAGAAGAATGGGCTATTCCGGATGCTCACCTGAAAAGGTAGAGTATAAAAGGAAGCCATTTTGTTTAGTTGTAGGTAGTGTTTTGTGCTCTTATCATGTTCCTTCATTAATAAAGTGCCAATCCATGGATGTATTTTACTCCAGTCTCGTGTCATATTATTGGACAGAACCTATGACCACTGGCC
Source organism: Neolamprologus multifasciatus (assembly GCF_963576455.1). Taxonomy (NCBI): domain Eukaryota; kingdom Metazoa; phylum Chordata; class Actinopteri; order Cichliformes; family Cichlidae; genus Neolamprologus; species Neolamprologus multifasciatus. Next base: position 37,617,584 of record NC_140452.1, on the reverse strand, counting down.
AAAACTGACAATAAACAAAGATGTAGCCATTTAGCATTTGTAACTGGGACGTGAGTAAAGTAAAACTGCAAACCCATTAACTCCCTTTGGTTTCCCAATATGAGATTGGGATTGGGATTATCCCTTCTTCAGTCATTTAAGTTCTCCTCTGTTTTACTAGTTTTACTGTGAAAACGTTGTGAGCCTTCTCTATAGTTTTCTGGCTTGAATCTGAAGAACCTGTGTGCACCGAGCTTCGATCCACCTGCACTGATTACATAATGATTCTGATGTTGCCTCCTCATATTCCAAATAAGTGAATGCTGCTGGCAGCACAGTCACAACATAAGACGTGCCGTGTTGCAATCTCTAGTAAACCCAGTGTAATTCCTTTAAACACCGCTCTCCCAACAATTTGCATTCTAAGTAAGAATTCTCCAAAAAATAGACCATTGGTAAATCTGGCCTTTTGTACCATAGTGTCAATCCAATTAAACAGCAACTCTATAAGGATGCTGGAGAATGAAGGTTGTACTATTTACCAGAATATTCCATACTTTCAGTTTCAATTTGGTCAACTCGGCAAATTCTGATGGCATCACAGGAAAACCTGCTGTGACTCATGTGTGGATGCGTTACATTCAAATGCAGTGGGTATTATGAAGCCTCGTTTTCCAGGTGCCAGGTTAATGTTATAAAGGGTCATAATTTAGCGACATCACAATCTTTTAGGTGCTTTAACTCAGCGGTCTCCAACCTTTTTTGCGCCACGGACCAGTTTATGCCCGACAATATTTTCATGGACCGGCCTTTAAGGTGTCGCAGATAAATACAACAAAATAAAACTAGTACCGGTACCAAAAAAAAGAAGATTTATTCATAACACACGTAAAGTAAACGAGTAAACGATAAAAATGATAACAAAATAACCCTGAAAACCGATAAAAACCCTGAAAACTATACATTTCACACCTGAGCCTCAACTCTCGCGGCCCGGTACCAAACGACTCACGGACCGGTACCGGTCCGAGGCCCGGGGGCTGGGGGCCGCTGCTTTAACTAACCAGACAACAAACTTAATAAGATGTAAGAAACCAAACACCCAAATGGGACATGAGACTGCAGTGAACTGGTGGACAAACTAGCCACCAGTCCAAATCTGTTTGGACTGGTGGCTAGTTACAGCTCCGCTACATCAGGCAGCAGCACCAGTGAACATTTCGTGCGTTCAAGTGTTATACCAGCAGTTTCTGATTATAAAAAAACAATATCACAATGCACAATTCAAAGCGCACGAGATAAGCCGTGGATATTGAATGTGTTATGTTTCTAAATATCAGTGTTGGGTAAGTTACTTTAAAATAGTAACTTAGTTACATTACTAGTTACTTCTATCAAAAGTAACTCAGTTACTTCAAGTTACTCGTTACTTTCAAAGTAACTAGTTACTAGGGAAAGTAACTTTGGTTTTACTCAGAATTCTCTTGTTAATGTGTTGCTTCCATAACTTTGCCAGTCTTCTAGCTTGCTTACTTGCCACAAGTGCACTGTGCCACCTACCAATAGAAAGGAAAAGATAATGTGCATATTTCCACGAGAGAAATCCCACGCCTGGACCGTCATTGACTGCTGCCATGATTCTAGCCTACGTCACAGCGTCATGTGCGCCTTTTACATCCAACACAAAAACTGCAGTCGTGGTGCTTTGATTGTACTCAGAACTCGGAAATTCTGCCTTCTGAATAGGAAGATGTAGGTAACACCAGACTGCAGATGAGCTGCATACAGGGCTGGACGGGGACAAAAAATTGACACGGGCATTTTGACTAGAGACCGGCCGCCATTATAGGAAAAATCTTAAAGCCTTTGAATGAAAACAAACGCTGTTGTGACAGTGATGTACACTGTTTTGATGGTATATATGCATCAATCGTTTGTTGTAAGATTCAGATAATTATTTTTTAAAAGCGAGACATTTTAAATGAGAATAAGAAAGAAAAGTATTTCTTTGTGCCCACCTCTCCCTGTTAATGCCCTACCTGACCCCCCTGGCAAAACTTTGCTAGATCCGCCCCTGCACAGTTACCAGCTGTCAGCTACCTAAAAAGGATCCTGGGGTTATCTGTCTCTCAGAAACAGTTCATAACTTCAACTCATTCATGTCACCTAAAAGGTAAACCTGTTTCTCCATCACCTGCTCAGCTCTGATGATTCAGTAAGGACATCTCCTGGTTTCATCTTCATGTTTCCCTCTCACCAGATAACCAAACCGACATCATGACCAGCAGCTTTACAGCTGTGGCTCCAGCAAACATCAGCTGATACTAGAAATTAATATTAAATAAATTCTAACAACACCTGATCAAGCTTAAACGTGCTGCTGTTGTTTAAGGCGACATCTGCTGGTTTCCTATTTCTGGCGCAAAGTGACCGATAAACAAACAAGAGAGAAAAGCCGATCAGCTGATCACTGATCAGTTTTCATGATTGAAGTAGAAACGGGAGAGGGAGGGGGGAGAATGAAAGAAGAAGAGGCAGCTGTGCAGCAAACACAGAATAACTCCAGCTTTGTGTCTTTTTCATTGTAGCTGAATTACGGGACAAACTGTTCCTTTTCACCTCAATAAGAAACGCGTAATATTTTCTCTGAATACCAGACGGGACGGTTGGCAACTCTAATAACTTATGAACAAAATAAAGTTCAACATCATTAACTTCATAGCACCCACCCAGCTGTATAGAAACTCCGTCATGCTAGCTAGTACGCAGTATGGAAAAAGTCAGAATAACGAAAATAAACTCCACCTAAACTTGGTTTATATCTGACCCAGATAGACTGCAGGTCATAACTTCTTACCTGAAGTTCAGTTCACACTTGGACCGGCGGCCGCCACGGGTCTCTTTTCCTTCTGCGTCCCCTTTCCGTCATCCACCTGCTGGCCTCCACCACTTGCTAATGTTACTGAATCTGTGGAAGCTCCGCGATAGCCACCACACGAAGTAACGAGTAACGACCCTATCTAAATCCCAGTAACGACTAACGCGTTCCTGATTTTGGCATAATAATTAGTTACCGTGCTCGTTACCACAAAAATAACGTAGTTACTGTAACGCGTTACTTAATAACACGTTAGTCCCAACACTGCTAAATATACAGTTGTGCCATATATACAACTGCAACTTGATACAACTGCATACCCATGTTATAGCAGCACGCAGCAGACTAGGACAAACACGCACCGACTGTGATATGAACACGCAGAATATTCACCATGTCAATCTTTGTTGTTTTTAGCTCATTTGGCAGATAATGTTTTAGCTACACAGACCTTAGTCAACAAGTTTATTAACACGAAGAAGCAAACAGACCAGCTCCTCCTTTTATTCAGTGCAGTATGAAGACCCACACTGTTGACTTTGGATCATAATTCATAAAAAAGCATTACCCTGAGGTTTGCTTTGACGGACTTCAGAGTGTGTGTGTATCCATGTCTGTGCTCATTTGTGTCATCTAATAGAACGCTGTCCCTCATGCTTCACTATGCAGTGTTGCTAATTCCAGTAAGACAGACCATAATTAGGCTAACGCTTTAGATGATGTGACTACTGTACATCAGACGACTAAGAGGGTGACAGACAGTGACGGGAGACATGGATAGAGTACCACAGCCCTGGGAAAGGACAGATAAGGGAAGCAAGTGGCCGAACTCTGGGTCATTTGGCAAGGAAAGAGAGTCAGAGCTAGCTGGGCATAGCCTTGGGAAAAAGTGAGAATCCCCCGGAGGAAGGCAGCGTTGACCCAGCAGGGAGAGACTTATGGAGCCCGAGCAGGAGAGCTGCGAGTGCTGCTGGGAACTGAGTCCCCAATGTCCTGCCAGGATACTGCCTTCTCCCCCGACCCCTCTGGACACACACACACATATGCACTGTAGCCCTCATCCTGCTTCAGGTCACGGGTTTCTGGGCAGCTTCCCACCGATTAGGTTCCCTTCCTCTCCTCCCTCCATCAGAGAGCCAATAGAAGTGACAGATTGGGACAGATGGATGTTAAAATTAGTTGTGGCTGAACTCTGGCTGTCACTCTCCATCCCACATCTCTTCTTGAGAAATACTGGTGCACTGTCGGCAAGGCCATAATCACAGTCCACGGTGTGTGGCAACAACGGTTCTGGAAGCCTTTTTCTTTTTCATAGTTTGCTTCCTTTTGCCGGTGAATAGATCCAAAATGAAAAGCACAAAGAACATATAGACTCTGGGCCTTCAGCGTCAGTGTTTCTAGTTACAGGTTGTAGAAGTTCACATCCATATGTTGCAATATCTGCATCACGTTTTGTATCCATATTCTGATTCTTCTTTGATCAGATCAAACACAATTGTACGTACTGTCTGCATGGATATTTTTCAGTCAGTGTAGTATGATGCACAGCTTCACAGCGGCCCTTTTGATGTTTATACTGGCACTACTTGTTCTACCATTCACCTAAAGAGTGTTGAACTCCTCCTCTTTCATTATTTTAGGAGAAATGTTGTGTTTCTCTAACAAATAGAGCAGAGCTTCACGCTACTTTTCACATCTGGGATCACAACAGTCTCAGACATCTAATCTTATCTAGAGTGTTTGCACTTGTGAATGGTACGGCCCATATTATCTGTGTGTTTACTGTCCTTGAGTCTGAACTGTGGATGAACCTTGTCAAATCTGCTTTTATGATGTGGACCATTTTCATTAAAATGGCTCTCCCCCACCTTCACTCGTAATTAAAAGGCAGTGGGAGACTGGTGGTACCACCTCATATACCAGACCAGACAGTACCTGGCCTGGGGGTTACCACAATGTTTACGCTCCTACGCAGTTACCACACAGGCAGGCATTTAAAGTATATGACTTTTTGTAAGGCTGATGCGGATATTTGGGGTTTTTTCATTGGTATAAGATGGTAATATATTTGTAATTTAACAAATGTATTCATTGTTAGAACGTAATACATTTGTGGTCACTGTTATATCAGAGGATTTCCTCTTAAAAAGAGACACTTAAAACAGTTAGTCTGCAAGTTTCCTTAAAAAAAAGTATGATGTGCTGTGGCTCCAGTGGTAGCGCAGGTTGCCTACACCTCATAGCCTCGGTGCTTCGACCCCTGGCTCTTCCTCTACATGTGCTGAGGTGCTTCAGTGTGTGTGTTACATAGTGACTGAGAAACTGTTTCAGGTCAGTGTGCAGCGACAGCCTGTGCGCCTTCTTTCAGTGACACTGATAAAAAATGAGTCTGTGCAGTTGTAGAGCTGGATTCAATGCTAACCCTAACTGTGGTTAGCCAGGTATGACTTAACTGAACGGGTAGTTTTAAGGTGTTCTCCAGTACCAGGCCCTGAAGGAAGAGACACACCAAAGAAGCGAGGAGTTCATCTGTAGAGCCAAAATGCTTGCACCAAGGTCCCGTTCATCTAAAATGAGAAAAAAGAACATTTTAGTTAACTGAGAGGAAAATAAAAAATTTAAAAAGTATAAAAAAAACTTACAAAACTAACAAAATAACAAAAACGAATGAAGTAAAAAGATGTAAGAAATGCCCTTTGTTATATCAGCACAGTAAGCTTTGTCAGCACAACCTGTCCTGATTTATTGAGACTCAGCTTCCTCCAAAATGTGTAGATGTTGTAATAATCTTCCACTAACAAGCAGCTTCCATAATATGATAATGATATTATATAATCTATTATGATGTAAAGACTATGTGATGGCTGCACTTACATCCACACAGTGGTAATACCCACCATGTTAGTGTCGAGGCTTATAAGTAACATCGCATTTACATTTGTCTTTAAATATAGGAATTAATTTACAAGAAAATAAATAACTGGTTTTTGGTTTAGAGTTAATTCACATATCCACATAACACTGCATTCTAAAATAAGTGCACACATTTTAGTTTACACTGTTATGTGTGATTAATCTTTAGTTTTCTGAGTTACCTTAGTTGCAGCTGTTCCAGTCCCTTGATTAAGGAGCCAAGAGGTGGAAAAGGGGCGGAGCCAGCTTTAAAGGAAGACTGCACATTGGTTCATGCCATAACTCGGGACCATGGGGGGGAATTGGAGTTCATTATGTTAGGTTTAGTTTGGTTTTGTGTGTTTTACCCCTTCTCCTGTTTTTGTGGGCTGATCAGCCACTATTTAAGTTTCCCCTTTGTCTCGTTAACTTAGGTCAGTTTGTTTGAGTTATCAGCAGTGTTGTCAACTTTGAGGAGTTTTGTTATTTTGACCTCTTTTATGGGCCCAAGATTTTGATTTTTTTTGCATGATTTAACCAATTATGTTTTTTGGGTTAAATAAAAAATCATTTTTTTGGACTTTAACCTGTGCCTAAGTTTCCTTCACTGCTCGGTCCATCACAGACTAAAACAATGAAACGAATAAAAACAAAACAAGTGGGAAACTAAATAGAATTAAACTGAACTGAAACTGGTGGCACGGTGGTTAGCACTGTTGCCGCACAGCAAGAAGGTCCTGAGTTCAATTCCACCATCAGGTCTTTCTGTGTGGAGTTTGCATGTTCTCCCCGTGTTTGCGTGGGTTCCCTCCGGGTACTCCGGCTTCCTCCCACCGTCCAAAGACATGCAGCTTGTGGGGATAGGTTAATTGGATAATCCAAATTGCCACTAGGTGTGAATGTGGGAGTGAATGGTTGTCTGTCACTGTGTGTTGGCCCTGCGACAGACTGGCGACCTGTCCAGGGTGTACCCCGCCTCTTGCCCTATGACAGCTGGGATAGGCTCCAGCGACCCTGAAAAGGATAAGTGGAAGCGGATGGATGGATGAAACTGAAACCTGTGGTTTGCACATTGTTACATATTTACAACAGAATCTTATATGCAAGGATGACATGATAAAATAAGTTTTTTGATGAGCTGCTATGCTGTAGTACTACAGTCCAAACTAGTACAGCAGTGCCTTGAACAGTCAGGAGAACATACCAGAAGAAATGATGTCTTCTGCGGTCTTTGTTGACTGGATTTCTCAGTAACACACATGGAGCTATTTTACTGCTGGAGATGTGAAAAATGGAAAACCAGAAAAGGAACAACAATAGCCTGAAGTGTTCTCTTCCCCTCTCATCTCTCCACCCTGATTAAATGTTGTCACAGAAGGAGAAAAGCACATTTTCAGAGCTCACGGTTAAACTTAATGTGCCCGTTTAGCCAAGAGAAAACAGCATGTTTCTAAATGGCCAAATTAGCAGGAAGCCATTGATCATCTTTCTTTAAAATGCGTTTCTATTTCCTAAACTCAGTTGTGAGTAAGACACAATCCAGCGCATTCCAGTAGGTCACACAGGAGTCTGTGTGAGTAGTTTCTCGTTGGAAAAGTGGCAGAGCTTTGCGTGGGCGAGCTATTCGTTCTGCTGACGGGTTACAACATGTAAAAATCTTCCCCATCCTTAATGATCATGTGAGTTTGTCGTCCTTGTAAAAACACTGCCAGAAATGTCAGGCTTTGGTGTCAGGACCGTAGCGCTGTAGACTGAGGGCTGTGATTGAAGGCAGTAAGTTCACACCCTTGCTTTCTGGGCTGTCAAAAGCCATTATGTGCTGATGAGTGTGGAACAGCTGCAGGAGATAATCGAGACTGTACGACTTTATGGAGAATTATGTCTTGGAGTCAGTTGGCAATCGCAATCAGAATGTCTGAAAGTGTTAAAGTATTTAAGCACGGGTTCGGTTCGCTGTGCGCAGGAGAGAAATGCGGCATGTGTCTGAAACGGGTGCTGTGACTAATACTTCAGGACCAATATGTAAACAAACTAAACGCATGTGTACTTAGTTACAAATGTAGCATAGATCACTATCTGATCTTACTCAGAGCTTGTGTCACACAGGATTAACTGGATTCCAGGGGAACTTTGTTTGCACAGACTGATAAGGAACAAGCTCGCTGTGCTTCATCAGACCATCCGATCACTGAAAGAGGATGTAAAGATGACATCGGGTCCGACTTTGGCTTTCATCAAAACCTTAGCCACTATAACAACAGACAATGTTAGTTTGAACTAAGGGGGTTTAAATGCAACTGTACGTGAATGTGCGCTGATTTCACTGCAGATCAAAGAAACAGTTTGTGAAATAACAGGGACTTTTTCTGTTTGGGTGTCGGATTGAGTCAAAAGACCCCCTGAAAGGTCCATTACATGCTCATGGCGTGCATGCAGGTAAAGGGTCTTGCCTTTAGTTGGTGGGGCTTCCTGTGTCTGAGTGTGTGTATTTAGGCAGTTCTGAGTAGATAATGGCCCTGGGAGGCTGAACCGTGGTGGTGTAATGGAGACAGATAACCAGCTTCACTGTAAACACCTGTCCTTGCAGTGTGATTCATGTTATACACACGTGTAGACGCACACACACACACACACACACGCATAAAGGTGTTGGAGTCTGCTTGTTGTGTCTTTCCATTATCTCTTAATGTGTGGCTTTTGGTTGTTTCAGAACCAAGTGTACATTTACAGACACTGTGAGTGTTAGTGGCACAGGCGGCTGGCTGCCTGGATACAAAACCAAATACCCAGAGTGGGTACTTGACAATAATGTATCGTAAAAGGATCCTCTTTAAGGGCCTAAACACATATGTTGACATGCATTTTTCTCTTTTAGCTAATAGGATGTTAGAGCAACCAATCTCCTTTTTTTCAAATATAGTGTGTTCATTGGATTGTCTGTAGGCTTTGGCAGGCCATGGATATGTGGGTGTACTGTGGAGTTTTGAACGCGTACATGTATTTTGTAATAGAATATTTTTACATCATTATTATTTTTGATCAAACCTGAAGTGTATTTCAATACTATTTGTAATGGAGACCAGGGGTTCCATTACCTTGTTGGCATTGTTAATGATAAATTGTTGGATTGGGAATTTAAAATAGGGTAATAAAGAAAACACATTAGTTCTTATGGAGTTTTTTATTAGGTTTATTTTGACATATGTTTAAATTGACAGCTTGTGAAGGTGAAGAAACAGTGGGACTGTGTCAGAGAAGAGCCAAAGTTAGAGCTGTTTGCAGTTAATCATTTGTCAATAACCTAAATATATGTGAAATGAGAACTTATAAAGGTACTCACCTGTCCTGGTTGCTTCTTGCAGGATGTGGAGCAAAAGAGTGAAAGCGGCTCAATCATCTGTTTAAGAGCTCTTGGAGCAGACCAGTGTGGCAGGTTAGGGAGTGTGGTTAAAGAGGGTTTTAATTTAGATAGTAATGGGTGAAGCTTATGTTATTGGTTTGTTTATAGTATGTGTTGGAAATATGTATATGTTTGTGATGTGCTTTAATGTTATTGTATGTTTGTTTGTGTGGAGGGTTATGTTTTCATGTTGATTAGTTAACCCCCATACTTGGGCTATTCCGGATGCTCACCTGAAAAGGTAGAGTATAAAAGGAAGCCATTTAGTTTAGTTGTAGTTAGTGTTTGTGCTGTTATCATGCTCCTTCTTTAATAAAGTGCCAATCCATGGATGTCTTTTACTCCAGTCTCGCGTCATATTATTGGACAGAACCTGTGACCGCCGGCCAAAACTGACACTATTATTACTCACTTATCATTTGAAACACTTTATGTTGTGTTTATTCTAAAGTTATGTATCATTTTGTATAAAATCCCGTCTTTAATGCGGCCACGTATCTCTAAAAAACTACATTTAATCATCTTGGAAACACCGGCCTACAACTTTAAACTGCATCACAGCTGAAGTCAAAGCCTCGAGCACTGGGCGATGTGGCTATCTGCCAAAATATTAATGGAAAATAAAGTGTTATATTAGCAAAACAGTGGATTAAACTTTGTGCATTCATTCAAAGTAGTGATTTCTCACATATGCTAATCTGAGCCTGCAATGGTTCATTAAACCAGACGTGGCAGGTGTTCCCGTCTCCATCGTCAAAGCTTTAACGCGCAAAACAAGTCATTCAAGTTTCTTACGTTGGCCGACGTGGTTACTAAGCCAAAGCTCATTTGCTGCGATGATAAATGAGCGATCGTCTTGCCGATGCTAGCTGTGTTTCCACACAGAGTGCAGATGGTAGCTGAAGTCAGAGCAGTGAAAGCAGACCCAGTGGCAGCCTGCCTAACACGCTAGTTTCCCATCAGTCTGCTGTCAAACACGAGTCTTTTGCGCATGTGCAAGACGCCAAAAAGAAAAAAAACCTGCCGGCCTTTCGGCTTGACAAGATTACAGTAAATGAGCCCTGCTCGCCGTGCTTGCTGTGACAGGATGCCAGTGATTGTAATGAAATTGTTTTCCTTGCAAGGTTTTTTTGGTTCTGTTGTTTTGATGATATAAAAACCTAATTTTCCATAAATTGTTTCGTACATCGTTTTAAAATAATTTCTCGATGTAGAACTTTTCTATTCTGACATCATGCAGACATTTAGATGCCTTTCATTTCTGTGTCTGGTATTCATTTGGTTAAGCAACGGGCACATGTGGTTTGGTTGCATGCACTACTGTGCAACTGAGACACTCATGCCTGGTTCTATCCACATGACTTTCCGTGTGTGTGTGTGTGTGTGTGTGTGTGTGGACGCCAGGCTGTCTCCAATGGAGGAGGCCCAGTGTGTCAGTGCGGAGGTGGAAGGGGAGAGCTGGGCTAGTCTCTATAAATCAAGCCAGATTACAGAGGCAGAGAGGCCTGCAACTCCCCTCCACTACCCAGCCTTCTCTGCTTTATGTCAGCCGACACACACACCACTACTGTACGGTTTAATAGACGCTGCTCTAGCACCAGATACCTCGGTAGACAGACATGTCTTAGGCCTCGCACTATGCTTTACTATTGTAGATGACTGTTGTTAACACTCTCTGTAGGGTTGTGCTTGATGTGGCGTTCCCATGCAGCACAGCTATATTTAAGTTTGAGATAAGAGAGGCAGTAGTAATTGTTAAGCGTCACAAAATAGTAAGCACCTTTTTTAAGATGTTTATACTGTGGAGATTTTAATAGTCAGAGAAGGAGAAACTTGGCAGGGAAAGTGCACTGACAGTAGCCCACAGAGCCGGCTGAATGCAGCCACAGGACATGTTATGTTTTGATTAGGAGCGAAGCCGCATTCGCAGACATTCACGACTCGGCGTGATTGGCTATGATGTATTTATATGTCTTTATTCCCGCTGTGATTAAAGGAAACGTTGCTGACACTGACTTTGGAAAACATGCCGATCACCGAGGCAAGTTAAAGGACTGAATCGTGGCAACAAAAGAAACACATACTTGTACATTACTGCATGTAGAGAGCAACAAGTAACTGATTTATTCTTCATGTGAGCCAGAAGTAACCAGTTTTTCTCAGACACACTTTTACTGCCTGGTGTAAGTCGCACTTCTCATCATAACTTAAGCTAAAATGTAACATTGTTGCTACAACTTGATTGCAGCATAGAGTTTGGATGTGGCGAGTTAGTTTTTTTTGCTGTTAGTGAGCACTATGACAACCTACCTACTGGTATAAAAACAGAAACTAGAATTGGTGTTAGATGACAGACTTGAAGTCTTATCTGGTTCTTGTTGTTTTAGCACTGATTTTTCTCTTTTAGCTTCGAGGGAGATAACCAGTTTTCTCAATCTTTCAAAAACAAATCCACGTCCACAGTGTTATCCATGTCATCCAGTGTTACCTCGCAGACCTCTGCACATTAAAATAAAGCTGATAGGGTATTTTTTTCTATTATGTTTTGTTTTTATTCTTGTGTGTTCTTGTTCTGTTGCTGTCCCAACACTTTATGCAGGACCTTTAAGGGTTTTATAGATTATTATTGCCAAAACCTCGGCTCCTCCTAACAAACTGAAGCTGTATGGGTTCACTACTTTTTTCCCAGTCCCAGAGCCTCCATGAAAGCCCTGATGGAGCTTTTTACAAGCAGCTCATGCTACCTCCTGACACAAGGAGTATGTAGTTTATTCATCACGGACATCTTTATTCTGCTATAATAATTTGTCTTGCAGCCACTTAGCGGTCACGGCTGTATTTGAAGTTTTTCTAAATCAAGTCTGTCTCGGGATCTTGGCTTTTGATCTTCGGGCAGGGCTTTTAATGTGTCCATTCTTCATCTCTGACACCAAGAGTGATTATTTGTTATGTTTTCAGTAGCCCTATCGTTCGGGCAGCTCGGTTCGCCCGTCTATATAATCCCCTCCAAAACCTTCCGATGTAAAATAATGGTTTTCGTGTTTTTCTTTCCTATTTTTGGGCAAGGAAAGCTTGCAATATGATGTTATGGCCGTCCAGCGCTTTCTCTCTGTTCTCTCTCACCATAGTTTGGAATTTAATTGTGTTTTGACAACTCTTTTCCATAGCTGGCCCAATTATAGCCTACAGTCGGGCTGGTAATGATAGTTGTTAATGGGGTGAAAAATGGACGTGCATCTCTGACAGAAACCATAAGCAGATCCTTTGAAAGGAGCCAAGGAAAGCACAAGCAGGAATGACCCAGCAGTGCTCCCGTCCTCTTAAGGCCTTTATATAGCATGCGAGGCTCCTAGCATCTCCTACGAGGCTTTTACTGCCTCTTATGTGTGTAAGGCAGCTATATTGTCAGTATTAAAACATCAGAGCAGTCAGTAGCAACGTCAGGGCTACTGTACGAGGCCATGGGAATGGCTGTGCGTGACCCGTCGCACACACACACACACACTTTTCGAAATGTCGTCAAATTTCTCACGCTTTTTTCTCTTCCTTTCCGCTCGCCACTCCTCCTCCTCCTCCTCCACAGCCTCCTTTTTTCCCCTCATTTCTCTTTTCGCAGGGAAAGTATCGATCGGCCTCTTCCCAAAGTTATTTTTAATCAAAGATAAACAAGGAATCCACATTTCCTTGGGAGACGTGGGGTTGCTCGAAGTGTCCTGCTCTTTCTTACAGTTTTCTTTATGCTCGAGGGAGGTGCCGAACGGGAGAGACGGAGCAAGAAAGTCGAGCGCGCTCGTCACATGAGCGGGGGCGGGTCCGACGGGTGTTTAGAGAATAGCACAAGTGCCACCAAAGAGTGGGAGACGTGGGAAGTCCGGCTTTAGTCTCAGTTAGTTGTAGCACATCCTATTATTATCCCCTGGACTGTGTGACAAAGCTGACCAGAAGAGACCCCAAACACACACACACACACTTAGCTAGACTTCTCCCCTCTCACACAAACACAGGCCAGGCCATTCCCAAGTCTTATTTCTTCTGGACTTTATGGGAACACTTAAATTTAGCCCTGGCAGGGAGTGCAGGCATAATAATCAAAGCCCTTGTCACCAGGCTCTCAGTGCTAGGTGGTCTCGCTGCTCCTGAGGGAAGTTGGAAAGCATACTTCCTCCTCGGCACACCGGCACACTTGGGTCCTCTAATTATTTGGGGGGGGGGGGGGGGGTTATGCTAATGCTCATACTCTTACAAGCTAACATGATTGACACCTGTGGAACACCCTAAAAGTCTAATAGTTGTAATAACAAATTTAATCAAACTGTTGTTGCTTTTTCCTGCCGTCAGTATGATGCTCCTGACTTTGGAGTTCAGATATTACTATTTGATTTCGCTCAGTAATAGTTTCCCTTGTTTACTAACGTGTGCATGTAAGTCTTCTTACCCTGCGTAAAAACAAGGAAATCTGAACGCCACACCACCATTTTTCTATATAAGGAAATACTTTTACCTCCCGGTGGGAGTGGAAATGAATTTGCAAGAAACTAATAAAAGTCAGACTAAAGAAACTGAGACAACTGTGTCCACAGAAGAAGCCAGAAAAGCCACAGCTTGTTTCCATCAGAGCGTCTTTTAAAGAAGACAAAAAGTAGCAAGAATCAAGGTGAAATCACAGAGATTCTGAATATTGAGACGATCAGTGTGGTGCAATTTTAAAAAAGCTGCGTGTGATCTGTGAGTCTGAGACGAGAAACTCCAGATACTCCAACATCTGTGAATTAGAAATTAGAGGGTACGTGATGACATCCAGTAATAATGTGTCATTTTGAATCAAATCGAATTTAACATGAGATAACGAATACTATGTTTAAAGATTCCTCTGAGTTTTTGTGTCAGATTAAAGTTATAAATTTACAAAAATAAAGATAATTTTTTTAGCAAATACCCTCAGAATCTGTTATTATTTATCTCTTTACTCTGGGAAGGAGAATAATTTAGGAACACTGAATATGGCTGCTATAGACTAGTCATCACTTCCTTAATTTATCTGGTCGTCCTAAAACAATCACATTTTAGATTCAGAGTTTCAGACTGGTTTCTGGATACTTTCATACACTGTAACCATCGGCCATGTTATTTAAGCAACATCTCTGTTGTAACATGATTTTGTTACCATCGTCCTAACGTAGCCACAGGGAGCTGGAGCCCAGCTGACATTAGGCAAGAGGTATCCCAGACAAGTTGCCAGTCCATTACAGAGGGGTCATATTCATTAATGGGTAAATTCAATGAGTAACAGCTGACTTCAAGTCACAACTACCAAAAAAACCTCGTAAAGTTGCCACGAGCGATGACAACGACTTGTAAAATCAGTCGACTACCATTAAAGGCCGGGGATACTTTCCCCTCGCGTTTGGGTGTGTCTCTGCGTGTACTCGCGATCTAGTGTTAATGTTATTCATCGTGTAACAACCCCCAGGAGGTCAAAGGTGATGAGGTGCTAAGAAGTTCTTTGACACTTGACACAAACACACACACTGGCTGCTGTGGCTCCCCGCAGAGCAGGACTGTCACCACCCGGAGTGAAGAACTAATTAGCCTGTGATCTGTGACACAACCTGTGCTCGTGCACAGATGAACGCACGTCTGCGTTGTTTCGCCTCCTAACTGTCGTCTTTTCTCTTTTCCATGTGGTCCTGCTGATAACGTGGGATGGATCCTAACAGGTCAGTGTTCTTTCATTTTATGACGTTACCAAATGAAATTGACGGCGAGGTCTCTGTGAAACGGAGAGGTCGCGAGGCTGCCCTTTAATTGTGCTTTTAATGGTGACCCCTTGGTGCCCCGGTGTAAATAAAAGTGTCAGACAATAAAGCCATCACGCCAATGCGACTATTATTAAATAATGCTTAAAGCCTTTATGTTTATGTTTTAGACGACCTCTTGCTGCGTTATTACCTGACACTTCACGTTTCAGAAAGAAGTTTCCTGTATTAACTTCTCAGAGGTGACCAGGGTCCACATTTCTTTATCTCTGCATGGCTGAGGCAGTGAGCCATGCAGAGATAAAGCACATTACAGAGAAAAAGAAGAAGACATATTTTGTACATATATATTATATTATGCTCAGTTTCTTAATATTTTACTATGAAATCAATAAAATGCTGTTAAGTTTTTCACCTTAACGTAAGCAGAGTTTCAATCACTGGAGCACCGGGAACGCCGCCTTCCCCGTGTCCTCAACAGAGATGGGCAGTAACACGTTACTGTAATCCGATTACTTTTTTCAAGTAACGAGTAAAGTAAGGGATTACTATTGCAAAAACGGTAATTAGATTACCGTTACTTTCCCGTAGGAACGCTGCGTTACTGCGTTACTAAAACCGTGATTTTTTAGCGAGAATGTCTCATGACAGTGACGTAAGCGAGTGCGACGTTGGTGACAACAGCTGTGTGCAGATCAACAATGGATCATATATCGAGTGCAGAGAGAGTATGAGCGTGCAGCGTTTAAAGCGTGGAAGTACTGACCTTACTTTGAGTTTGATTCCATAAAAAGTGACAAAAACATTAGTGTCCGTTGTGCGTGGGAAGAAAACTTCTTTTTACAGCGAAAAAAACCCCTAAACTTCCAAACAAGCACCGAGTAGCTACGACGTAATGGGAAACTCACAGAGAAACTTGCGGATTCTTCCACTGACCGCTGCACACCTGCACCAGGGTAAACCTCCGCCTACCCCACTCCTGCTTTACAGGTGAAAATAGAGCAACAGGACTGCTAGTCTTTGACTTTATTTATTTTCTGCTGTGTTTTACTTGCATCTATTTGAAAGACTGAGTGTAAACACACAAAATATTTTATTTTATGAGCTGGAATGTGCAGAAAATAGGTTTAAATATTAAACAAATTTCTTCCAGTCAGAGAATGTTGCAGATAATTAAATTTTTACTTGATGCATAAAGTTAAAAGATTAAAACTAATAAAACAAGTTTTAAAAAGAGACTTTTCCATTTGATTACATTTTGTATGATGGATTATGTAGAAAAAGTAGAATTGGGCTGAAAGATCTATCACTTTATCACCTATTCAGGTTGTAAATCGTGTTTTTAAAAAGTAACTAAGTAATTAATTACTTTTGAAAATAAGTAATCAGTAAGGTAACGGGATTACTTTTTTGGGGAAGTAATCAGTAATTAGTTATTGATTACTTTTTTCAAGTAACTTGACCAACACTGGTCCTCAATGATGGCTACACCCCTGTTAGTAATATTTACTAAAGTGTATAAAATAGACAGTTTCTACTGGTGTGCAAATCACAGATGTAAGTCGGCAGGTACAGTATTTAAATCCCTGTGCCGGTGATGTCATTCGTGCACATTCCCACAACATGAGCAGCGTTGCGTGTTCTTCTAGGCGCATATAGCTTTATTGCTCCATTTGTCACTGCCAGTATTTCAGGGGGGTTTTCACACTCCCAAGGTGAATAGGAATGAGTGATGGCCAATAGGCTCAGCTTTCTTCAATCTTCCTCTTCTCCCTCTGTTCCGTGAGAAACTCAGGGAGGATGAGGGAAGTGGGGCTCCTCATCAATCCATCCGCAGAGAGAGAGAGCGATGAGGTTCTGAGGAAGAGAAGGTGTGGGAGGCTCGGTTTAGCCGAGGGGAGTCCCAGCAGCGATCCACGCACGCACACGTACACGCATGCAGAGGAAGAATAACACCCATATATCTGGCGCGTCAACAACCGGCCTCTGTTTGCACAGCGCTGACACCGGCGCAGCCAAACTGCTACTGGAGTTTCTCATCACACGTTCGGTGCTGTTTGTGTGTGTAGGTGCACAACCGGGCGCTTTGATTGTGTGTTGGCCCGCATTTCCATCTGTATTTGTTTTTCATGAGCACAAGTGTTGGCTGCCCCCAGGTGTGTGTGCGTGAGAGCGTGCGCGCGTGCCAGATGGCAAAGTAGATCCGTCCACATTGGTCCAGACTGTCATAGCAACAGTATGGAGGTCTTTTGTGCATCTGGTTGTTTGGACTTATTTATTTTATTTAATGCTGTTTGAAATATTATTTTCTTGGGTTTTGTCGATTTCTGCCAAATATACGCAACTACTACATATTTGCAAACCTTGACACCAACACACTAACTCGTGCTGCGTTGCCCACAGTACCAGACTGTGCAGTCCAGTTTAAATCAGTCTCTGGTTTTCTTTCCACTTCTGTCTAAGCTGAGTTTTTCTTCACCACATGTTTGCTAACTTGTTTAGTTTACAGTACTGGATTGACTTAAAGCAACCATCAGGAGTCTTAAATTCATGACTTTGGTGAGTGAAAATATCTGAATCTGTCACTTTGTCCCGCCCCCTTTGACAGCTTTGCTTCAATGCAAACATTGTGCCACAAGCTGTGTCCGTCTTCTCATTTAGTTTTGTTTTTGTCTCCTTTTTTCGGTATGATGAACGATCAGCAGCTAATCTTCTGTCGGTCTTTCTCTAACTGGACTGCTGCCCGCCTCTCCTCTGTGCGGATTTAGCAAACTACTCCCGATTGGAGGCGAGATTGCCTTTTTGACAGATGAGGTGGAAACGTCTGCTTTTTTGTCTGAGAAGTATTAAGCCTGGTATGTTTTGTGCACTTTGCATGCAAAGAATTTGGCTCTAGTTTGTGAATAACATCCAGAGCTACTGAGCCTTTTTCTTCTTCGAAATCCTGTGAAGTGCAATGAATACTTCAGTCGAAGATCTTGCAAAGTCATCCCCTTCGAGGCTGCGAGAAGGAACTCTGTAACTTATTGCCCTTAAAAAAAGAAATCACTTAGCGCTCTGTTTGATCTCCTTTGTGAAATATGCCGCCAGACAGCGTTTCACATAATCCCGCGCCGTTTGTAGCCGACGATGGGCCTTATGACTGCAGTAAATTACAAAATGGCCGACCTAAGCAGAGGAGCTAGAAAAGAAGAAGAAGAGGGAGGGAAAGGATGGCAAAAACACACTTTGGTAAACTAGCGTCTCCCCCACCTCTGCTCCAGCTCCCTGGGATCAAACAAGAGGGAGGATTTGGACGAGTAAATCATTTCCTTCAAGTGGTGAACTCTCAGGGCCAGCAGAGTGAGTCAGACGTGTGTGTTCATATCGAGCGGAGGCATCGCAGCAACACTTTGCCAGAAAGCCTTTCTGCTTTTCTCTCACACTCTTCCTCAAATGATGGAAAATGTTGGACTTTGAAGTTCCGATAAGGAAAATTCATCACATTCTCTCCGGCTGCCTTTGCTGGTGAAACCATTACGTCCACCGATGTTTATTGGGCGGCGCCCCGAGTCGCCGGGTAGAAAAACATCCTTTCATCTTACCAAAGAAAAATTATTAGCCAAGCTTTTCAAAACCCTTTGGCACAATGCTCCGCGCTCATTTATTATTAACCTTCGAGGCTAAAAAGGAAGGGTTACGCTAATTTAGTTTGTATTTTTAAGGGAGTTTTTCTGCAAATGTGAGGTCATAATTAATTAAGGTAACGTCCTCACCTGTAGCAGGAACATTGTATCCAAGTCTGTTGATTCATGGCCTCACTCTGGCAGAGATTCCCCTCCCTGTCTGCGAATCACTGCGGCTAATATTACAGTCACTCTGAAGACTGAACTTGTGACATTTATAGCCATGCTGTGATATTATTGTACCAGCGCGTTCAGAGCAGCCCCTGTTTTTGCTGTTACAGCTTCACCTAGCACTTCTGCCCGTCTTCTAAAACTCCCTGCGTTTGCGTGTGAGCGTGTCAGATGTGGGAATGTTTTATCTTTCCTCAGTTATCCTTTTTCACTTAATGACTATTCCTCTGGACGCCACAGCCAGACGTTGTGTTAAAAGTTTCCTCCTCTGAGGTGTAACGCAATCTCGCCACGGTCAAAGAGGCTGACAGGGCTGGAGACGCTGGTGTGTGTGCGTGTGTCAGTAAGACTGGGGCCTGTCGCTATGTGCTCGACAAAGTAGCAGCAGTGTGTCCACGGCGTCCATGCGTTTGTGTTGCTTTGTTTAATCTTGCTTACCTGCAAGTGTGTGTGTGTGTGTGTGCGCACGCGTGTGTGTTTCTGGTTTGAGGTTATTGTGAGCGCCGGGTGAAAAGAAGCAGAGCCTGGATCTGCTTTCTATCACACCGATCTGCTGAGGGCCAGAAAAGACCCGACTCCTCACACACAAACAGGCGCGCACACCTATTCATGCACCGCTGATTAAAGCAGCCAATAGTCGAACAGAACAAGAAGGCACGACTAAAAATCGCTAAAAAACACTCCAACAGCACCTGGTGTAAAAATAGATTTCACGCAGTGTTGTTTTGTAATCTGCAATAATCCCAAAACAATCCAAGAAATATCTTTTTTATTTTATAAACTTTTAAATCTAAATCTTTAATTAATTAACTTAAATTATGATAATGAATTTAACTTCTGTCTGAAAGATGTGGCAAAGTGACAGGAAGTAAATGTTACTTTCCCTCGCTGCGTTTTCATAAAAGTTCATCTTCAGAAATGACATTAAACTTTAGTGACAGGCATCGCAGGGAGATTTCTTTACTTGCTCGTTTGCAGCTTGAGGGCATTGATTACATCATATGTAATGGATCAGAAATCATAAAAATGCTTATTTTCATATCTCAAAGCGAGGCTGGTTTTCAGATAAATAGCAGAAGGACTGTGCTGAATTTTGGCATTACATGCTCATAATCTTGTCATAAAATTGATGAAACTGAAAGCGTATGACCTTTGTCATTCACTTAATGGGCTCTACACATCACGGCCATACAGACACAAAGCCTGTAATAAACATGTCATGGGAGGCTACTCAGCTAACCACCAACAGTATGTGAAGGAGCGAGTTAGAAAACTTCTAAATCTTAAAACTAGGCATAAACATGTCCCTGTGACTGTGGTTACCATACAACACGTAATCAAGTCTAAATAATAGAGCAGTCCTTGCAGGGCACATTTAAAACTCATATAACGTACAATAGAAAAATTAGTGTCTGACTTTAAAATACAGCCCAGTGATGTCACAGCTGGTATTTTAAAGGCAAAATTCTTGCATTAATTATGATTTGAAAGTTTTGACTGTAAAAATGTTGTTTTCTCTTCTCTCTTTAATTCAACTGCAGCTCAAAAAGTTTTATTACTTAAAATTAATATTTCAAACCTTGTGTTTTTAACAGCGTAGATCAACAATAATGAAATATGATTTGTGTTTGTTTGTCTGTGTGTTTCTGCACTTGTTGCATAGAGCGGTCGTGCTTCTCCCTGCTTCATTTTGCAGCAAAGATTTGTAGAGATGGTTTTGTTTTTATTTATTTATTTTATTTTTTTACTTTATTATTTTTTATTTATTTATTTATTTATTTTTATTTTTTTTACTTTATTATTTTTTTATTTTTTTATTTATTTTATTTTATTTTATTTTATTTTTTTTGCTCACGGTACACCATGTAAAACCGGTTAAAACCAATAAATAAATGTTTTTAAAAAAAAGATTTGTAGAGATGGTTTTGTTTTTATTTATTTATTTATTTTATTTTTTTATTTTTTATTTTTTTATTTATTTATTTATTTTATTTTCATTTTTTAAATTTTTTTTTTGCTCACGGTGCACCATGTAAAACCGGTTAAGACCAATAAATAAATGTTTTTAAAAAAAAGATTTGTAGAGATGGTTTTGTTTTTATTTATTTATTTAATTTAATTTTTTTACTTTATCATTTTTTATTCATTTATTTATTTATTTATTTTTTATTTTATTATTATCATTATTATTATTATTATTATTATTTATTTATTTTTGCTCACGGTGCACCATGTAAAACCGGTTAAAACCGATAAATAAATGTTTAAAAAAAAAAAAGATTTGTAGAGATGCTACGAATCCCCCAGCTGACCACTCCTAACTGGTCTAACTGGTCTTGTTAACCTTACAGTATAATATGCCTCGTGGTTACCGTTGCTGTGATTTGATGTGAATAAACCTGAAAAGTTTGTCAGCCGGAAGACGCAGATTTTTGTCACATTTTTGTCTATTTTCTTTGTTTTTTGTTAATTTGTAAGCAAACACTTCTATGGCTCGCTAAAGCTGACTTAGCTCTGTGGTCTGTGCTGGCTCTCACGTTCACATGCGCTTCACACTCTTGCTTCTTGACTCTCTGCGAGCTGTAAGCCTCCAAACTCACCCAAACAATGCAACAACAAGTACCAAACAAGTGTGTTGATCTTGAAGTATTTCAGTTTTTCAACGTAAAATTCCTGGAAAACTGCTGTGCTATCATCTAGTGAGTATTAAGGACTTTCTTAACAAACAGCAGCAGATGAAGATGTGCTGAGCAGCTGTGGAAATAGAGTCATCACACGAGTGGTAGGCAGGGCGCTGAGAGCTCAGTGCTATCTTCTCTCATCAGAATTGGCTATGAAAGGTCAGCATGTGTGCTCTCCTGCCAATATTTCACTATATGTGTTCACGCCGTTTTGCAGATACGGGGGTAAAATTGTCAGACCCTTCCACCCTCATGTGTTATAAGTCCCATTAATAGCACACTGATCCGCATAAGCTGTGTTGACCCCATAATGTTCTCCCCAGTGGTGCTCGCAGTGGTGGCATCGAGGTCGCTCGTGTATCGTTTACATGTTTGTTGTAATTTAACTCTCGTTAGCTCGTTTAAGCTTGTTTTCACCGTGTTGTTGTGTTTCGGACACGAGGTATATATCCTCACATCTGTTTGGAGTGACAACCAACTCATTCTCACCCCTGTTTACCCCCGGCGTGCCCTGCTACCCAGCTGACCTTATCGTTGGGGCAGGAGTGCAGGGTCCCACAGGAGGACGGGGCTCCGCTCATCCACCCGGCTTAGGAGGGCAGGGATTGGGTTTAGGCGACAGGTGCCAGAGGGACCAGCCAGTCCCTTTGCAACAACACACACATACACTCACACACATGGAAACATATACACACTGAATCTGGCCGTGCCTTAATCCCCAGCCAGCTGTTGCAGTTGCTAGCCCAATCAGTCTAAAGTGTCGAGCACTGGGGAAGCTTGTGTGCGTTTGTTTGTCAGGGTGGAGGGAAATGTGTGCGGGGAGGGTCAGGTAGCTGTCATACATGCCAGTCATCCTGGCAGTCCAGTGCATTTGGAATTGGACCCCTCTCCACCCGATGACGGCCCGGGCGCCCAGTCTGATAGATTCATAACACATGTTCCTGGCACCGTCTCACACACTCACAAATAATACACCCTCATTCATTATCCTCCCTCTGGCTTAGATATGCCCAATCCTATCACAGAGCACGCCAAAGGCCAGTAGAGGTGAGACGGGGCAGACACCCCTCTCTCCTCACAACACCCTCCTCTCCTTTGAGCTGGCCCATCCTCGTGTGACCCTATAGACACGGGCTAATCCATCAGGAGCACGGGGCGGGGGTGTTTGGGTAAGGGTTATGGATTGTGCTGCGTCTGCTGTCAGAGGGTATCGCTGCCAGTTCGTGGCTCATGTCATCACTGGGGTTTCTCAACATCTAGCAGATTATAGCAGGATGGCACCGATTGTCAAACAGAGTCCACTGTAAAAAATCATGAAGGCCCAGGCATTGGTGAGACGTGCAAGCTAATACTGGCTGCTTTGTACCAGAGTTTGCCTTTCTCCTACAGTTCTGACCTTCAGTGCCTCTAATGTGATGTATGTGAAAGTTAACTGAGTTTTCTGGTCATAGAGCCGCATCACTCCTAACCAGTGTTGGTCAAGTTACTTGAAAAAAAGTAATCAGTAACTAATTACTGATTACTTCCCCAAAAAAGTAATCCCGTTACTTTACTGATTACTTATTTTCAAAAGTAATTAATTACTTAGTTACTTAGTTACTTTTTAAAAACACAATTTACAACCTGAATAGGTGATAAAGTGATAGATCTTTCAGCCCAATTCTACTTTTTCTGCATAATCATCATACAAAATGTAATCAAATGGAAAAGTCTCTTTTTAAAACTTGTTTTATTAGTTTTAATCTTTTAACTTTATGCATCAAGCAAAAATTTAATTATATGCAAGAAGAAATTAGTTTAACATTTAAACCTATTTTCTGCACATTCCAGCACATAAAATAAAATATTTTTTTTGTGTGTTTACACTCAGTCTTTCAAATAGATGCAAGTAAAACACAGCAGAAAATAAATAAAGTCAAAGACTAGCGGTCCTGTTGCTCTATTTTCACCTGTAAAGCAGGAGTGGGGTAGGCGGAGGGTTACCCTGGTGCAGGTGTGCAGCGGTCAGTGGAAGAATCCGCGAGTTTCTCTGTGAGTTTCCCATTACGTCGTAGCTACTCGGTGCTTGTTTGGAAGTTTAGGGGTTTTTTCACTGTAAAAAGAAGTTTTCTTCCCACGCACAACGGACACTAATGTTTTTGTCACTTTTTATGGAATCAAACTCAAAGTAAGGTCAGTACTTCCACGCTTTAAACGCTGCACGCTCATACTCTCTCTGCACTCGTTACTTGAAAAAAGTAATCGGATTACAGTAACGCGTTACTGCCCATCTCTGCTCCTAACGTTTATTATTTATGTTTAACATTTATTTAACAGGTCAAACTCTAGCGATTAATAACGTCTTTTGCAAGAGTATCCTGGGCCTGATACGCAGCACTGTTGTTGCTCAGGTGCCTTTAGGAAAAAAGATGATTTGCAGAACAGAAATAATATTAGGAACGGTTAGTTAATGTTAATGTGGTAATGTAAGCGAGAATCAGGTTCATTATTTGGCCCAGGACGACTCTGACATGCAGACTGGAGGAGTCGAGGGTTGAATCGTCCGGATAGTAGTCAACCAGATTTATCTCGTTACCCACAGCCGGCAAATAAATGGATCGACAAGTTTATTTCTTTCTCTTTAATACTGCTTGACAAAAATAGAAAATATTGTAGTGCTTGTTTATTAACGTGTACATAGCATTCAACATCACAGTGCAGGATCAAACCGTTAGAAGCTTCAGCAACACAGATGGAGACAATCATCAACATTACAGCAGCACCGAACACGGAGACGAGAAACACAAAATCAAGGATATAGCAGATTAGCATAAGCAGCTGATAACCCACCCAAACTAATGTCATCAGCTGGGCTCTCGGGAGGCTTCAAGGGTAATCTGAACGCTGATCGAAAGCCTTTTTTTTCCCATGACAAGACTACAGCTTCTTGCTTATACAGGCACACCGGGGCTGTTAATAGTCTCGTTTCTGTAAAGCAAATGCAAGTCTTATGATGACTCATGCTGTGCTTTAATTTCACTACATACGTGATCACAAGATGAAAATCTGCAGCACTCGAAGCAATTTCCGCTGAGCTAATTTGTTGTTGTTGTCTCATAGAGCGAGCTGTACACAGGAAGCTTTAAGATGCTGACATTCCCCTGCTGAGTGTTTAAAAAAGTGCAGGTAAAATGAGAAAACGTTTGTTTTGCTTCCCAGGAAAGGGCAACTTCCAGTTAGACATCCTCTTTCACATGGGTGTCGCTGAAAAGCAAATGCAAGTCTTATGAGGATGATTCACATAATACGATGATTTCATAATGTCATTAGTCTATTATGTGATCACAAGATGAAACTCTGAGCTACATCACCAGTTCATATGGACCATTTCCACACATCATGTTGTGTATGAATATGATATCAGTTAAAAGCCGCATCAATAAGATGTGTTAACACGATCCACTCTGCAGTCACAGTCTATGCATTATCCGGACCGTCCTTTCTCTGTCAATAACGCAGCTAGTGATGCTCCCCTGATAGTGATTGCTGTAAAAGAGCAGAGTGAGCTCGTATTGATATTGGAAAAAAGGAAAAAAATATATATGAGGTGAAGTTGTTCAAATTTCACATTGACTTTATTTCTGGGTATAGCCGCGGGATTGGTAGAGACTTAACTAGCCCCCTCCAGACGCAGAAGTAGATCCAATATCAATGCTTTTAGCCCACATGGCCAGTCTGCACATAATCAATGCCGTTTGACAATCAGAAGCAATTAGCCCAGGAATATTTGAAATGATGAGTATAATATGTTTCTTGCAGGAAATACTAAAATAAACAGGACAGAAAACTTTTGTATTCTTCAGGATATTAGTAAGTAAAGTCTTTTTTTAATTTAAGATTACAAGGATCCTTCAAGTGTTGATCATGTATGTTAGCAGGCTGGCTCTAACTGCTTAGTTCAAGTTGTTCAAGAGGTCCATGAAACATGGTGACAAACAACTAAATAAGGTTAAAGTTAGCGGTCTCTTCTCAATCACTGAAACCTATTTACTCAAATAGAAAAATGAAGCTGTGATAAGTTGGCATCACATCACAACATCCTTCAGAAGCTTTGCCGGACGTTAGCTGGTCTGATCACAGCCTCTAAATTAAGAATGGAAAATCATTCCAGAGAAGAATTTCCACCATTGTGTGGTTTTAGTCAGTTTTATGAAATTTGATGACGCATCTGGATGATACAATGATTGATAGTAAATATGCTGCCAATATGCAAAGGATCCCTGCTTTGGTTTGTAAGGAGTTTGTGGTCTAACTTAGGGCTGGGCGATATGACCCAAAGTATGACCTAAAGTAAGAACAAAAAGAGAGTTCTTAGTCAAAGCTGTGTCCCAGATGTCACACAGGCACTTTTATTAACATAGAGCATAGATGTACATAAAATTTACTCAAAAATAAATTATGAGCATTTATTAAATAATAATGCTCCATAATTAAAAGAAAACTATGTTGTTTTTGTGCATAACAAAAAGCTCACAATTGTGCAGTCAAAATGTAAACTAACAGATGCTGAGCATAATAACAAAGACAGATTTCACAGCTGCTCTGTTCCCAACTTCTACTGTGTGACTGACAGCCTGCAGTTTGAAATCCTCTTCGTAACCACATCTCTGAACAGGTGCCATTTATGGTCCTTATACACAGTAGGGTAATATTACGTTGAAGCACAGTACGTATCACTCCGCGAGGCTCCTCGGTAGCCGTAATGTTCTGACAATCCATCAACCGGTGAAGCACCGTAGCTTACCAAAGTCGTACTAAAACATTTTTGACAGATTGCTGAGCGCCGTGTACCACATTAAATCGGTTCGCAGCCATCAAGCACAACCAGAATTCATACATAAGGCGCGCTGTCAACTTTTGAGAAAATGAAAGGATTTTAGGCCGTGCATGGCGTTAGCGTGGTTAGCTTGTTAGCGTGGTTAGCTAGCTAACACGTTGACGGCGTCCAGCCCCACGCACAGGCAGTGTTGCCAACTTAGCGACTTTGTTGCTATATTTAGCGAGTTTTCAGACCCCCTAGCGACTTTTTTTGTAAAAAAAAGTCGCTAAAAAAAGACGTGAAAGCGCATATCGCTTTTACTCTCAACAAGCAGCGAGTGCTGTAACGCAGTCAGTTCTTCTTTTACTCTTATGCTGTTTTGTGGATCACAAGGTTTAAAACTACTTATAAACACACACACACAAAGTAACTCCACCAGAGTGCCTATTTCGGGTCACTTTTGCCGGTCCAAGCCCGGATAAAGAAGCAAGGTTGGAATTGTGACATTAAAAAAACAATAATTGCTAAAATAAATTTAATTTGTAGTTCTAAATAAACTCTAAATGCATTTAGGACGTTTTTTACTCACTTTATGTCTCGTCCACGATGTTATTTCTCTCTCCAACAACATAGATTACAATTACGTTAGCATGACCAATTATGCAAATTAGGCGATGACGTCATTTAGCGACTTCTAGCGACTTTTAGGACAGCCAATAGCGATTTTCCTTACTGAGGAGTTGGCAACACTGCACACGGGGCGATGCGCAGTAACTTGTTAACGGAGATTTGCCATGTCCATCTTGTCGCTTCCTGCAGGTGAAGCGATGGGGGAGGAGGGGGAGTTGTGTTCAGTGAAGGAGGGGCGAGGCCGAGTAATGCTGCGTAAAGACAAAAGTGGACGAAAGAGAGGCAAACTTGTGGCTCCACAAGTATAATTATAACGTAACATAGACTATATCGATATAAAGGATATTGTCACATCTTATATCTCGTATAAAAATATATCGATATTTTTTAAAAACTCGATATATCGCCCAGCTCTAGTCTAACTCGTAGCTGGTCTTATGCTTTTCTTGTACCTTAGCATCATAATCTCGTTTTCTGTTGTAACAGCCATGTGCTCTATACGCCATTAACCCACCATGCAGCCCCGGGACATCATAACCTCTGTGTTGCACTTAGTAATAGTAGCTCTTCATTCAGAAAACACTCTAAAAAAACCTGTTTTGTATGTGAAAGTCGTCTTTTTCACATCGTCAGCGTGTACATGACCAGGCCCGCTAACGTCACAATGTTGAAGTCACATTACAGGTTTAACAGCTTTACTAAGAAGACACCAGATAACGTCTAGTGATGGCAACTAATGCCAATATTGAACAACTTTGCTTTCCAGTCTGAATGTATGGGATGATGGGACCTCAAGGTCTTCCACTCGCTTCAGGTGTTTGGTTAAAAGAAGGAAGTTTGATGATGTATTAACTCAGGGACAGGATCCAGGCAGGATGTGGCTTTCATGGATACCTAAGGCATCGGCCCTCTTCTCGAAAGCTGCTGCTTGTATTTTGCAGCTGAACACTCGATGCATGTGTAGTCTATAGAGTCCATGTGGTTACTGGACTGTACAGACGTGTGCGTATAAAACTGAGTGTGTGCATGTGTGTGTGCGTGAGAGAGAGAGAACTGGAGAGCCCCTGAGTGCTCTTTGTGCTAATAAAACAGCAGCTCTATGGGACACTGGACACCCTGGATCAAACTCCATCACATTACTGAAATATTACACCTCCCCAAGCCAGGGGCCTGCAACCAGTTGATGTGTGTACATGTCAAAGGTGTGTGCGACTGCATACATCAGCGGGCGTGAGCAGCGATGCATTCTCATATACACAACTGGGCGTGTGATGAAGTATGCATGCAGCCATGAATAGTTCTATGTGTGTTTACCCATGGTGTTGTCAGCATCCTGACAGTCCCTTCACAATATGCTGTCTGTGTCGGCTCTCTAAGTGCTGGAGCTCGTATTGATCCCCATCCTGTAGGGAGGATATTGTAATATGCGAAGGCTCGATGTCTCTTCGCCACGTTGCCACAGAACACATCCAGACTCAGCTGAATGAAACTGTTCATCAGTTGTCACAGTGTAGGAAGGAATTTAAAGGTCTTCTCTTTCTCTTTCACGCTGTGGCTGTATCTGAGAGCACAACTGTGCAGCCTGAGTGACACTTTATCTTTATTAAATACATTTGAGTGTTTTAACCACATTGGTTAGAATCGCCCCTTTTGATTTCTGCCCATAGTCAAGTGAGCTAAACTAGAAAACTTACTAAGAATGCATACACCCCAGACCTTTTGCCCCCTAACGCAACACATCCTGATCATTTCTCACATTTGTTATGTGTAGGTCTGCATATATTTGTGTATCAGGGACAAAGGAGTGGGAGCAGGGGAAGCACAGAGATTTAAAGCTCCACTCCCAGCCCTTCCTCTCAGGGTCAGGACCTCGAGGCTTTGATCTCTCATTAGGGGGCAACCATAACACATACACCAGCTCAACCTCTACTATATCACTAGCATGGAGAGAGAGCGCGGCATGCTTAGAGGTTAAACGGTCTAATTTAATGACTCGGCACAAAACACACGGGGTGGAAGAAGATGAAACGATAGATGTTGTGCAGAGATAACGAATGAATGAAAAAGTGTTCGTATATATAAATACTGAAATACAGCTTGACTTTGGCCTACATGCTCCAGGTTGCATTATTGTTTTTATTCAAGTCACCAGCAGAAATTTTAAAGAATCACAAACTCCTGTAAATTCAGTGTAATTGTTTGTTTTTTCTAAAAACGGTTGATATAGACACAAACTGTTCGCTGGCATAATTATAGTTGTCAGCCTTAATTTGTCAAAGCCCAGTGTGGCCATGGGGCAGAGAACAGTGGCAGAGCCAAAAACAAAGATTATCACTCCTTATCAGAGGGTGAGGACAGCGAGACGTTGTTAGGAATCAGCAATGATCCCGATTTCAGTCTCAATTGCACCCAGCACAGATGAGCTCAGGGCCTGCCATCACAACTAAATCGCACTTGACCGTGACAGGTGTTTAATATAGCAGAACACTGGATTAGATGACACTTTAATGCATCTTAGGGTGAAACGGGACAAATACACAAAGCAAAGACAGAGAGAGAGTGTTTTTAATGTTAAAATATAATTATTGTTATTATTCATTTTCAAATGTATTGCTTTACCATACAGCTGTTGAACTAGTAAAGCACATCCTTGATTATTTTGGGATTAAAATTTCAAATTACAGTTATTTACTTTACGTTTCTGAACCAAAACATTTGTTTTAGTGGTTGGATGTTATGTCCAGTGAATTCTGTTTTTTAGTTAATAACAGTATTTTTTTAAACAAATGTTTAACAGATTTCCAGCCACATCATCTGACATATTTAGTACTAATCTTTTTTCAATATTATCGAAATAAGATAACAAATGAGACTTTATTTATCCCATATTTGGAAAATGATTTTGTAGCCGCTGATACAATAATAATTTAAAAAGTAGTCATCGTCACTATAATTATCACCGTGCATACTTCAGTTCAGTTTTGTGTATATAACGCTAAATCACAAACAAGTTGCCTTAAGGCGTTAATATTATTCTGTACAGGCCTACAGTGATATAGAGAAGGGTTCGCATTAGTAAGATGAACTATTACAAAATCATCTAAGCAAATACATTTTTAAATGATAACAAAATGTTAAAAAAGTGATAAATTATTAAAGGTTATACATTATGAGTATTTGTGCATGTGTTTTGAAAGATTTCTTGCATTGTGTATCACGTACCTGTAATCACATAGTAACACTTGCACTGAAAGCCTGAAAATTAAACCCGTGGTTTAGGCTTGAATTAATTCAATTCAATTCAATTTTATTTATATAGCGCCAAATCACAACAAAAGTCGCCTCAAGGCGCTTCATAGATACAGAGAAAAACCCAACAATCATATGACCCCCTATGAGCAGCACTTTGGCGACAGTGGGAAGGAAAAACTCCCTTTTAACAGGAAGAAACCTCCAGCAGAACCAGGCTCTATCTGATCTAAATATCTGACTGAAATCTACCAAAAAAAATAAGAAAATGACACCACCTGAATTTTCTACCACTTATTTGAGTCTGAATCATGGACAGCAGTCTAAGGAGAAACTCCCACCTCAACCATACAATGCAGAGGAACAGCGACTCTACTCCCAAATAACCTTTTAAGGTTATTCTTAAGTTTTTTTCTCAGAAGCTGTGGCCATAGGTGAGGGTAGGAATCTGCTCCAATTTCACACCCAGTTCTCGCCTCACCAGACTGGTACAGTGTCTGCATCACTGCCGATGCCACAGTAATCCATTTGTCAGTCTTCCACTTTACCAAGATACGTCCTAGCCACTTCAAACCATGCTAGTGTAATCTCAAGAGCACTGCCTCAATGAAGTCAAAGGAAGCACATTACCAGAAATTCTGTCCAGGAAAGTTACAAATAGAATCAGTGGCAAATGGCTCTTCTGCTGGGAACAGGTCTGTCCTATTGCCAAGAATGCAAATCAAGCTCTCGAACACTAACAGGTCTGTCCAGCATCCTCCCCCACCACCTGGACCTACTCACCACCAGGTGGTTATCAGCTGACCGCTCTGCTCCTGTTTTTACCTGAGTGTACAAGACATACAGCCACAGGTCTGATGGTATGATTACACAATTGATCGACCTGCAACTTTGGACATCTTGGTGCCAATTAAATGGCCTGTATTTTTATAGTGCTTCACTTAGTCCCTAAGGACCCCAAAGTGCTTTACACCAGCGGTCTCCAACCTTTTTTGCGCCACGGACCGGCCTTTAAGGTGTCACGGATAAATACAACAAAATAAAACTAGTACTGGTACCAAAAAAAGAAGATTTATTCATAACACACGTGAAAAGACCCAGGAAAACCGATTTAACGATAAAAACGATAACAAAATAACGCTGAAAACCACTAAAAACCCTGAAAACTATACATTTCACACCTGAGCCTCAACTCTCGCGGCCCGGTACCAAACGACTCACGGACCGGTACCGGTCCGAGGCCCGGGGGTTGGGGACCGCTGCTTTACACTACATTCAGTCATTCACACACTGGTGATGGCAGCTACATTGTAGCCACACTGGCAGTGGCGAGGCTGCCGGACACTGGCGCCACCGGGCCCTCTGACCACCACCAGTAGGCAACGGGTGAAGTGTCTTGCCCAAGGACAAAACGACCGAGACTGACTGAGTCGGGGCTCGAACCGGCAACCTTCCGATTACAAGACGAACGCCCAACTCTTGAGCCACGATCGCCCCACATTACACTTTTGGAAATCCTTATGCTCAAGCGTGGTGTTTGTTATCTACAAACTGTTCATCTTATCATAGAAGTCCAACAAAGAAGGGACTGGGGAGTAACTCCCAGTCACATCCCTTGAGGTCACACTCTCCTTGCTCATATGAGTGTACAAGTCCCCAGTAGGTTAGCGAAGACCCAAACATCACTGGATACACCGAACTGTCATTTTGTCCCATAAGTGCAACCAACAGGCAGGACCTGTTCAACTTCTTTGTCCACCAGGAAAACATACGGACACTGAACTGGGGGAAAACACGTATAGCAGCCACTCTACTCCCGAATAACCAAAGCACCGAGTCCCTCCTACAAGTGGTGGGCCCACAGGAGGGAGGACCCGTGTATTGGTGTCTCTGGTGTCACAGTGAGACCCTTTGTTCAATAAACACTTGCTAAGAGGTTTAGTTATGGTTTAAAAACTCCCACTTCTTATACATTTGCTTATTTAAGTCCAAATGTTCTCATTACACATAAAGAACAATGCAGGACTCCAATTCTTTAGCTGCCATTTACTGTTATTTAATTGCAAGGCCAAATTCTTTAAATTATTTCTGCATAAATAAATGAGCAATTTCTACATATTCAGTATATCATAATATTCAGTCATTGTTTGAATGTCTCCTGAAGTGCATTCCCAGGTTTATCCTTCTCAGCGGTAAAAATGTGAATCCAAAGTCTAAAGGTGTGATTGATCATGCTGTGGAAAATGAAACTCATGTGAATGTTTTCGCTTCGACATTCAGGGACATTTCCCAGTGGCGCCAGAGGAGGTTAGGCGGGTTAAGAATCTTAGCAGGGCTGCTAAAGCCTTTTGGAGCGGCTCCTTATTAATCTCTCCCACACCCCCAGCAAGACATTAGCAATAGGTTTAGGCCGATTTACCTCGCCTGATAACGCCGCCGCCAGATTTTTCCAATCAGTCGTATACATGTGCACACAAACAGATACAGAAAACGATGTTTTATCTACACACTTGCAGACTCTGTCTTTACTTTAACAACACGCAGCTGTTTTCCTTGCATGCATCTGTCTTCTTCACTCGTCTGTTCTTCACTTCACTCATTTTTGCTTCACTTTGTATAAAGTTACATTTCTTTCATCCCTTTTTCTCAACTCCATCATTTCCACCCCTTTTTTGATGAAACCACCATTCTTGTTTCCAATGTTCTTTCTGCTCTAGCAATTTCCTTCATAGCTGTCTTTCTATCAGTTTATTTCCTGTATTCTTCCTTCTCTATAATTTCCCGTTTACCTTCATTTGATGGGTATTTGGGTTCTTCATCTTGTTTCTTCCTAAAGTCATTCCCCTTTACTCTTTTGATTTTATTTCCTTGACCCATCCAGTAAGGGAGGTGATTTATCGCTGTTCTTGGCCTGCATCGACATAATGTTAGATGTTAATGTTAAAGGTTGTTGTGCATTAGTTAAATATTGAAGTCTCACACAGAAGAGCAGGATTCAGGATTAAATTTCTCTCACTGGTAAATCCAACGATTCTGTTATATTATGGTTTTCTGTAGGCAGCACACAGTTGCACAGTCTTTAATGTTAAACTCTGTTTACACTGTGGACCGGTGTCACAAATATTAATGCAAAACTTTCCTGCAACACCCTGCTGTGCTGAGATTTTTGGACTCTCTTTCACACCTCAGCTTGCCACCCCACCCCCTCAAATCCTAGCATGGACACCCTGTGTGTTGGAGGGGTGAGTTAAGACCCCCCGACTATCCTGGATTATCCTTCATATAAGAGCCTTAGTGCTGGCCGGTGCTACAGGACTACTGTCCACATCAACATACACTCTCTCTCACACACACGTGCACACACGTATGCAATCATATGCTGACCTCAGAGGAGGAATCAGGGCAACAAGGATACAGGAAAAATAATAATAGGCAGGTCTTCATAAGTGTGTCTTTCAGCATCATGAATAAATTATTCTTCTTTGGAAACTATAAGAAAAACATTAACATTGAAATTAGTGTTGATAATATATATCTAGAAAGGGTTAATGCCATAAAATTTCTTGGTGTGATCATTGATCATAAGGTCTGTTGGAAATCACACATCACTCATGTGAGGGGAAAGTTAGCTCGGGGCGTTGCTGTCTTGGGGAAAGTAAAACAATTTCTGGATAGGAAAACATTGTATATGTTATATTGTGCTTTGCTATTACCATACATGAGTTATTGTGTGGAGGTTTGGGGAAATACATGTAAAAGTAATATTCAGACTATAATCATAATGCAGAAAAGGGCCATTAGACTAATAAATCAGGAGGGGTAATGCACTCTTTATTAGGACGCAAGCTATAAAATTCCAGGATCTGGTGAAGTTTAAAACAGTGCAAATAATATATAAGGCAAGGAAAGGGATGCTCCCAATCGAAATAAGTAAATGGTTCTTAGAAAGAGAAGGGAGGTATAATTTTAGAGGGAATTTAAAATGACAAAGAGTAAGAACAACATTGAAAAGGATGTCTATTTCAATAGTGGGAGTTAAATTCTGGAATGAGTTAAAAGAAGAAATAAAGGTCAGTAGTGATATAAACCAGTTTAAAATAAAACTCAAAAAAGAAATTTTAAATTAGTATAAGAATGAAGAAAATGCAATTAACCCAAGACGGCAGTCAAACTGATGTTTGTTTTCTTCTGCAAATTAGCAAATCTAAATATAGTTTTAGTTGAACATGAGAAAATATGTTTTTTGTGATGTTATGTTCTAAGTTGAAGGCGTTGTTTACGTTTTTGTTGTTCAAATTTAGATCATGAGGATGTAAACCTGAGGGGGTCGGGCTAAATATACTTCTGCCTACTCCTTTTCAAACAACTGCATGGAAAGATTTTATGAAACGTTGGTGAATGTATATGTTTGAAATAAAAAAGAACTGAACTGGACTGGACTGGACTTGTAATGGAGTCGCTTTCCTGTCCCTGACTTTAAAATCGTAGATTTTTTTCCAAGTCACTTTAGTTATTTGTGGATTAAAAATGTTGGAACAAAGAAAACAAACATAAAAACTTTGAAATGACAAACTCAGTTAGATAGTTAATAGAAATGTACTTAATGGTTCATTAATTTATTATTGTTTGAAGCGAAGGTTCAAACATTTCAAATATCACCGTGTCTCGATAGCTATGTTCAATTTTATAGACATTAGAATAAAATTATTTTCAGTAAAACAGATTTTTATGTACTTTCAAAAATGCAGCAATTGTACAAAATGTTAATATTCCCCATTAATACCTGTGTAACTGCAGCACCAGGTAACGACACAAGCTTTATGTACAGACGTCAGCATTGACAGCATGCTTATGTTGTATCGTTTAACTACCACCTACACTACATCTACACTATATAATGCTGCAATCAGTGCACTTGTTTGCAGAGCTGAGTTATTGGTTTCATCTAAAATATTTTTTAATACTATAATAATTAAAAGAGGGCATAATCATGTCTACGTTTGCAGTTTAGCTTTAATGAAATTGACTGAAAACACTTTTTGACTTTTCATTATCAAACATGAAATTGGCTTTAAATACTATTGTTGAGTAAAAAAGTCAAGAATCTTTATTGTCATCTTTAAAAGAAGTGATCCCACTTTTAAAACGTATGTTAGACAAGACGGGAAATCTGGAATAAGTTGGTGAAGTGATGGAGTGTGACAGGGCCCAGAGAGTGGTAAAGGTGAAGGGGACAGACGTGATGAGGAGGTAGATGTGGTGTTAAGGAGAGAATGAGGAAGAGCACATGATAGTGATTTTCCTAAAAGGATGGAAATGGCTGCTGTGAACAAATAGTTGAAGAAAACAGAGTAACATAGAGCAACGTGTAAGAATGGAGGGAGGTGCACATCTTTTGCTGAAGGTGCAATCTAATAGAGATCGGAGACTGGGGAGAATGTAGCAAGGCAGAGTTGGGGACTGTAGGATGAGTCTGGAAATCAAGAAGAGTAAGGGAGTGAAGGTAAAAGCAAAAGTCGAAGAAGGACGAATGTTGCACAGAGTTCAGAGTTGAGACATGATAGAAAACAGCAGATGACTGTGAAGGTACAGCTGAAGTGCTGAGAGAAACTGTTGAGAAGGTGTTAGCTGTTTGCACTGGACTGATAGAAGAAGACGTCGAGGCTTGGTGGTAGAATGAGGAAGCACAGGAAAGTATCCAAAGGAAAAGGTTAGCAAGAAAAAGTGGGATAAGCAGGGAGGTGAAAAAAGTCGACAGGAGAGAGAAGCAACGATTAGTAAGGAGGAAATGAAGAGGATGAATGGGAATGCAGTTGGTCCCAATGACGTAGCTGTGGAGGTACGGAGACGTCTGTTACTCTTTTCCACGAGTACCTACTCAGCTCAACTACACTTTACTCTGCTTCAATCAATTTCCATTAGAATTGAGTGCCACCTAATGTCTCTGGGGTCGTGATAGCAACACCGCCAAAAGTCCTGCAACGTCATTTGTATGTAACACACTCACAACACAACAATGGAGGACGTTAAGGTGATTTTGCTCCTTGCAGGGACTGCGCTTGATAAAAATGGCAGTTTTGATTTCTGTGAAAGAGACACTCTCATGACTTATTTGGTCACGCTACTGGCTAGTCGATGCAGTCTGTTGTTACATTTTCAGATCAACTCAGATTGCTCGGATGCCCGGTTGAGTAGGTACCAAAGAAAGACCTGGTACCAGGTACCACTGCCTCTAAAAACTGAGTCGAGCGGAGCCGAGCAGAGCAGGTACCTCATGAGTGAAAAAGGGAGAAGGCAATGGATGTTTTAATGAAACTATTTAACACAGGAGAAATGAGAGTGTATGGTTTACAAAGAAAAACTGTACTGATGCCAGTTCTGCAACGCCACCACAGGGATCAGTATGTTGTCATTTCTTGAACAAAAGCCTTGATAAAACTACTTACGTGGATATAAACTAAATTCATCCAGGGCTGTTACTTTTATATTAACAATAATAGTATTTGTTATTCAAGTTTCTCTTGCCTTGTATTTTTTAAAGAGTAAAATAAATTGTTCTTTCAAAATGTAGCACCACAGCTCCTTGCCACGGTCAGGATGATGAAGACTTGAGGATGGTGGGTGTGTGTCATCAAACAGGCGACCAATGATCTGCTGCCGTCGACTGAAGTTTACAACTTCATTTACGTCTCGTTCAGTGCACAGAGTTGCTGTGGAGGGTGTTGATTGATTTAAGCTCGCTCTCTCTCAGTGTGTGGATTTCTTTCAGTTGTGTGTGTGTGATAAAGAGCGAGAGAGAGAGTGTTTGGGCGGAGAAGGCGGAGATTAAAGAGGCGGGGTAGTTGCTGTGCTTTGGCCAATGCTCCATGGAGGCCGTTCCTATAAAGCGCTGCAGCCGTGAAATGCGTTTTATTGTCGCTTAATCCTCACACTGTGGCAGAGCCCCATTTCACACTGGATTGTGGGGGGGGGGGGCCTGTGTGTGTGTGTCAGTGAGAGAGTTTACGCGCTCACACTCCCCGGGGCCGTGGCTAATTGAACAAATTTGCACAGCAGGGGTGGAGGCACATGCACTGCAGGAGATTTGATTTATGAGCACCGAGGCTGGAGACACACACACATGTACTGACAAGGATGGCACATCTGTGCAAATAACTGAATATATAGCATTTATTATATGCATACATGTTTCTTTCAAATCATCAAAGACACACAAGCAGGAACAGTCTGGTGTTAGATGGTAATAACGTGCAGTCACCACTGGATTGTTTACATGGAATTAAAAAAAGAAATTCCCAAAAAGTTGGGACACTTTCAAAATTGCAACAAAAACTAAAATCTGTAATTTGGTCATTTACTTCAACTTTAATTAATATGGCAAATGAGCAAAGATTTTCAGGGTCAATACCAAACAAGTTTACCCTAGGCTGTCTCTCCAGGCCTAATATTGTCCTGCTGACACAGACAGTGTCTTGATGGGAGCATGTGTCTCTCTAAAATGTCTATGTAAGCCTCTGCATCAACGGTGTCTTCGTATGTGCAAATCCCCCATGCCATCGTCACTGATGCACCTCCACACCAATAGGCTTAAAAAAGGCTTTTTGTGCTTCGGTCCATCATAAAATGGTCTAAACCAGACGTAGTATGTTTGGTTTTATGTTTCCATGTTTATTTCTGAAAAACACAGAGTTTTTGGAAGTAATTTATTATCCTTTTTGCCCCCCCATCCCCACCCCGTAAAAAAAGGCAAATAAAGCTACAATAAAAATCTGCTGTAAGTGGCTAAAACTGGTTTTCATGTACTATAGGATCAAATAACAACCACACTATCCAAATTCTAATTCATTTATTTAGACAGGAGTCCATCAAATATCGAATTTGATTTGTTAAATCCTAATTTCTCCTTTGTTCTGATGACACTGTCAACAGGATACAGCTGTGGATTAACAACACTTTTTTAGTTTTTAACAATTCCAACCTCCTTTATTGTAAAGTTTCATCATTCTCGACATGTTTTTTATTGTTGACAGGTCTGCACTGCACGTCGCTCAGAAGTCATTGCACAGAAACAGTCTGTAGACCTGTGCAACTGCAATTTATCAACTTTATCAAATAAGTTTGCATTAAAAAAAGTGAAGCAAGTTTGCGCCCCACACAATTTGACAAAAGACAAAACACTATCTGAGCGTTCAGTTCAATTCAGTTCAGTTTTACTTATAAAGCACCAAATCACATCAGCTGTTGTGTCAATGGGTTTATATTGTAACGTAAAATGATGTTATCAAAGCTGCTGATATTGTCATTCCGTACAAATCTAATCATGAGAAAGACGTTTTGGACAATTTTGAAGCCCTCTCACAAATGCACACCAAAAAAAAGGGGGCTATAACTAAACTATTTTTTGCACATTTGAAATAATAATAACAAAAAAACCCATTTTGATAATTCCCTTTCAAATTAAAGTAAATATTTTGCTGACCACTCACTTTTCCTGCCATGGATGGAGCCCCATCCGTCACAAGTATACAGACACGCTTCATATCCAGACCATTTTCCTCAAAAAGAGCTGAAATCTTCTCAAACATTATTTTGCCAGCTGTGTGTCCCTCTAACGGTAGTAAGCCGTGAGCTGTGATCTCCTGCTATAGGCATTACATCAGTTTTCTTCAGGTCATCTAACAGCATTTCAAACTCGTCTGACGCCAGAACTTCAACTCTATGAATATTTGAACTGTCCTACAGGGGTACGTTTTTAATAGCAGATGTCACACTTACTTTAATTTTTTCGTCACTTATCACCGCATCCACCACGGCCAGCATGCAGTATTTCACTGTTTCAGAATCTGTGAAAGGCCTTTTCTTCTTCGCCAAGAAGCAAACACGAAGGGAAGATGCTGCAGCTCTCTTGGGCTGTACAGGACCCTCACCATGGTAGTACAACTCCAGTTGTAAGATTATTAAACTCGGTAAAATGAATAAGTATTTGTCAGTCCAGGCAGGGTTAAACCGACAGTTTTCATTGTCAATTTTGTGCTTTTGGACTGAGAAAGACATGCTGTTGTCGCGTCATATATTACGATGATTGTTTAATATGTTTACATCACGGTGCATTGTGGGTTAAATATTGCTAGGCTACTAGGAGTGTTGCATTCACAGTCTACACTACGCTGTAGGAATTTTAAATTTTTAAAAAATTAATTAATGAATTAATTTTTTGCGTTTTCTCTGTGTTTCTGCCAGGACCACAGGCAGGGCCACTCACAGGTTGCTTCTGGGCCGCATTTGGCCCGCGGGCCGCCATTTGAATAGGCTTGGAGTAACCGTACTACAGAAAACCTTAAGAAGTTCCAAATGCTAGAAGAGGGTTTTCTTGGGGGTGATCTATCTCTGCAACACACTCAGCATTTTTACTTCTTTAAAAGCTTTTTATATATTTTATCCAAGAATCCACAGTAACCACAGGGAGACTTTAGTGTCCAGGATTAGAAGAGCTGCTACCCACTCTAAGGTCCTGTATCATGGACAGCTCCAAGTGTTTTTCTTTTCTTTAAAACAATCATTTATTGACTTTTTGGAAACAAGACAAACAACAACAAATCAGCACAGCCAAATGCAAACAGAAAGGAAAAACACAGGTGCATGAGTTACAAATGTAAACATCTGGGTCAGAATATGTACAGTATTCACATTTAAAGTCAAGGGAAAGAAGAGAGAGGAAAAAGGAAAAATACAGACAATTATTATGTTTAAAAACAAAATGTGATCCCGTTTATGTAATAGCTCGGCAAGTTCACGAGGTAGGTGGTCAAACAAAGGCCGTCATATCCTATAGAACAGCGGTCCCCAACCCCCGGGCCTCGGACCAGTACCGGTCCGTGAGTCGTTTGGTACCGGGCCGCGAGAGTTGAGGCTCAGGTGTGAAATGTATAGTTTTCAGGGTTTTTATCGGTTTTCAGCGTTATTTTGTTATCGTTTTTATCGTTTACTCGGTTTTCCTGGGTCTTTTCACGTGTGTTATGAATAAATCTTCTTTTTTTCGGTACCGGTACTAGTTTTATTTGTTGTATTTATCCGCGACACCTTAAAGGCCGGTCCATGAAAATATTGTCGGGCATAAACCGGTCCGTGGCGCAAAAAAGGTTGGAGACGCTGCTATAGAATGCATCGCAATTGCCCTTTATAACGGCACTAATGTTTCTCTGTACCACTGTGTAACAGTGGGGGGGTCGTCTCTGCATCCATTGAAACAGTACACATCGCCTCACTAAATGTAAAAGTTTACATAATAAAAGCTTTTGTACAGAAGACAGAGAGCCCTTCTGCAGATAGACCCATAAAGAACAGCACAGGGTTCAGTGGTGAAAGAGTGAGTTCAGCTCTGTAGCAGTATTTTTCCAAAATCGAACAATTAAAGGACATTGTCATATGTGATGGCAGTAAGTCCCCACATCTGTATTGCACAACTCTCGGTGTTTCATTTTTCTTTAGGAACTACCACCAATAAGCCAGATAGTCACGTGTATAGTTCTGTGCACGTTGGACATCAAATCTTCTGCAGAAGTCTGTTTGTAAAAGTCATGGAAGACCAAATGTTTTATAATCAAATCCCCTCATCCTCTGCAGATTTACCTTGTGTCGTCTCTAGTATTATTCTTGAGGTATCTAATTATTTGCCAACTTTTTAGCTCCATCTTTACTTCTGGCAAGTCCTCTACAGCGATCGTGTTGCGTTTCATCACCTGTTGCCACCAAATCTGATTAACTGTCAAACTCCAATAAAGTGCTTGAAAAACAAGCATCTCCAGAGGAGCCGTTTTATTCCTTCTTAAAATAGCAGCGAGGAGCAGTCATGACAAATTGTCTGATGTCTTCACCCCATCATTTCCATCTAAACGAATGCAGACACATGTTGCATGTTCAGCCCAGTGACCCCCCAGTGTAGCCGACTGCTGGGTGGTGTTTATCGCTGTGTTTTGGACTGGTGTGAGCTGCCTTGTTGACTGGTTTTTCTCCGCTCTCTCATTATGCTGCTTTGATGCTTCCACTGACACTTTGGTCAGAGTTTCCAACACCACAGCCGTGCTGTTTAAGGACAGCGCTCTATGTGTGTGTCTGTGTGCGTTCGACTGAATGTGTATCTGTACACCGTGGTAGCTGGGTACATGAACCAAACAAAGTAGTGGCCACGCCAGCATCTGGGTCCCAGCCTGCAGAGTCATGGTGTCAAGGCGGTAAACACACACACACACACACACACTGCAGAAAATCAGTGTCACATTTAGCTTGGCTCTCTCCCAGCCCTTCCCTGTCATTTACTGTATTAGCTGTGGTCTCAGTGCTGAAATGGCTCATTATGTGGGCTGTGTTAGTGTGTATGTATGTGTGTGTGAGAGAATGTGTACGTGTGTGTCTGTTTGTATGTATGAATGTGACTGATTATACTCTGTAAGTGTGTTAGCGTGTGTGTCTGCACCAGTGAGTCAGAGAATCGTGTGCGAGCGTACCCGAGTGTGTGCGTACATTTGTGTGTGAGATGCTGTTGTTGTTTGTCTCCCCACACCACCGCAGTGCTGGCCGCACACCCTTTGATGTATCTGTGTGTCTGCGTGTGTGCACGCGCGTGCGTGAGTGTGTCTTGATGTTGTGGCCACAGTGGATGACAAGACGTCCTGCTCTTTCTCAGCAGGATCCTTCCTGCAGCTGCACACACACACGCACACACACACACACACACACACAGGGTCCATCTGTACCTGGTTACCTCACCCTACTGGCCTTATTCATCTTCTCGTCTCTTCATTCTCCCTTCAGTCAGGAAGTGACATCATTCCTGATGATTCTGTCTTAACCTTACATTACAAAGGTCATTTCAGTGGCTTTGAATCCAACTTCAATTCGCTGTGAACCAAACATTCATCTCTGGGGAGCATTGTGTACTAATTTTCAGTATATTAAATATGAGATACGGTGCCATGAAATATTCAAAGTATTTTCTTTTCCCCCCACAAACTGTATTCTCAGCAGGGTGGGTAAATGTATTTAGACCACCGTGCAACACAAAAAACATAAACCAAAGCTAGACTAGTGACTAATGAGTGCATTGAAGCCCCAGACTAAATGAAATCTGTCTGCATTTGCAGCACTTTGAGGCAGGGTGACCCCGCAGCACCTACAGTGTTCGGTAGGAGGGAGAAAAACAGAAGCACATGTGCCCGTTTTCTCCAGCACAACAGCATTTTCTCTGTTTTTTTCCACAGCAAAAACTCTTTCCAAAAGGAAATATGCAAGTTTTATTTCATATTTGCATGACTTCATCTTGAAGTAGTTGCCAAGAAAAAAAAAGTAGAACTTGCACATCAAGGTTGGGAGTTAATATCTCGTATGAGTAACTTTATTCTTCAGCACAGTCTGAACTCTCTTAGATGAGATTTACTGTATTTTTTTAAGGAAATGTTCTGGAATCGTTCTTCTTTGGGTGTCGGCTGCCTTTTCTTCCACTCTCTGGCAAAATGATCCCACAGTGCTTCAATAATTTTGAGGTCTGGGCTCTCAGGAGACAAATCCATGGCTAATAGTGTTGTATTGTGTGTTTTTATAGTCGTGTAGTGTGTGTTTGCTGTATTGGCATTGTGTCTGGAATCATTGTCATGCAGCCGCTGTCATTCAGACCCTTAACATTTGGTATTGCATCGAAATCTGCTGGTGCATTTCTGCATTTCTGGGCTAAAATCCTGCATCAAACCACGACAGATATCTGTACACGCTCACTGTCGTACCTCTATCCTGACCTCAGAATTTACTGATAATTATGTGAAGCAAAAACTTCAAATTTGGATTCGTCGCTTTTTAAGATTTGTTGCCACTAATTTTCAATCAAGCTCTTGTTTAATTTGGCATACCTCGGCCTTTTCTCTCCCTTGGCTCAACTGAAGGACCAGATGTATCTTTCAGGTCCTGTTTTATGTCTTTGCTGGATTTTTTGGTATTTCATAAGGAAATTAATTCAAACGGTTACTGATAAACAATATATATATATACATATATATATACATATATGTGTGTGTGTGTGTGTGTGTGTGTTCATTACATATGTTTGGTTTCACAGGTGTTCAGTGGCTAAACAAAGAAAAAACAAAACATGGTCAGCTACGAGGACTGGACTGAAAAATTAGTTAAAAAGGAGCCAAAGAAAAACTCTGCAAACACGTCAGAAAGTTGGAGAACTGTTGCTCAATTCCTAGAAAATTAGTTTGCCCCCTTGGAAGCAATTTATTCAAAATATCAGTCGTGACTCAACACTTTTGCGTAACACTCCACACTATCACGCAACAGTTGCAGATGGTTGTACTGAGCTTTTGGTAAATTCATTGTGGGTGCATGATGGTAATTTCTTGCCATACTGAAAAAACTGGAGGCCAGTGGAACCGAAGTTTTTCTCCATTAATCCCATAAAACAGTTCAGTGGAGACGTGATCAATCCCTCGTCACTTATAATTAATTATTAACTGTCACGTTGTGATATTTTCTCACCTTTCAAGTCAGGCTCTGTTTTGTAATAATGACAACAATGTGTTCCTCTTTTATCTTTGAGTCTTTATGGGTGTATATCTGTGGGCAGGTTTTCATAATTCAAACGTTTTTCAACCATGAAAGATTTTTGTGTAGTTAACATGAAAGTAAAAGGTGGGTTCAAAAACGAGTGCTGGGCGAGTAAAACTTCCCAAGAGGCTCATGGCCTGTTTCAACTTCACACTTTGCACTTATACGATATATAACACTGAGCCCCCCATATAAAGTATCCTTAGCTAGTGTATAAATATATAATATTTCGAACAATGGATGTTCAAGGATTCACTGGAGGCTGAAGCCTATGTCAGCGCTCACTGGGGAAGATAAGTCTGATTATTATTGAGCATGGTTTATTATTGCTTTATATTTAAGTTGTCAAAACTACTTGTTTTAATCATTTGTGTTCAACTATCCTGTTAAAATAAAGTTTTATTGTCAACCCAACAATATCAAGTATACAGTGGGACGAATTATCGTCGTCCTGGATCAAAGATGCAAACTGTAAAAATAAAATGAAAAAATGAAAATGAAAAAATTCAAATATAGAGAAATAAGATAAACTAAGATGAAGTACAACAGTATTGTACTTGAATAGAAACAGAATAAGAATAAATAAATACACAGTTTTCAATCAGTTCTGTATCCATCATTACAACACTGATTTAATAAATGTGAAAGTCAAAATAAACACACACACACACACTTTGCTCTATTTAACGTCCGTAAAAGCTAGTAAATATCAGTTTAACAAACTTCACAGATCCACCACAGACACGGGCTCTTTGATGCCACTGATAGCTTTGCTGTGAGTCTAACTGTATTCCCACATTTGTGTGTGTGTGTGCGCTCCAGTCTCGAGAGAGGCACAGCTCGTTGATTTTCTCAATGGAGGCTGTCTCCTGCACTTGGCCATATATGCACGTGTGTGTGTGTGCGTGCGTGCGTGTGTGTCCATGCGGACTGTGAAAACAACCTGCCGGTGGGTTGCATTATATCTTGGCTTTCAAGTATATGCAGTTTCCTATCAGTCGGTCCATCTAGTTTCCTTTTTCAGATTGCTACAAATACACATGAACAAACACACTTCCTTGTGTGTGGGTGGATGCATGTGTTTGCATGTCGCCCCTCCAGGATTTATTGTTGTTCATCACTGCGGCCCAAAGTAAATGGATGACGTATTAGCCTTGTTTTCTCTCCTCCTATTGTCTGCACATCATCTGGAAGTGTTTTAAAGGCCAATGGCTCTCAAGTGCGGGACACTGAATCATTCAGAGACTTCACATAACAATATTTCCATTGT
Organism: Neolamprologus multifasciatus; assembly: GCF_963576455.1. Lineage (NCBI taxonomy): Eukaryota > Metazoa > Chordata > Actinopteri > Cichliformes > Cichlidae > Neolamprologus > Neolamprologus multifasciatus. The sequence continues at coordinate 37,572,616 of NC_140452.1, read as the reverse complement.
TTATTTGTCTTTTTTTATGTCAGTGTTTTCTCCCCGTCTGCTTGGAGGGGGAAAAAAGGAAATCAAGAGGAGCAGAGGATTAGTTTGTACAAGAATAAAATTGTTGTATCCTGGATTTTTGCTGGTCAGTGGTCAGTCTCATATTTCTTTTTCTTTCTTTCTTTTTTAATTTTTTGCTAAGAGCATCTTTGAATTATCAGCTTTTGTTGAATTTCAAAGACACCCAGCTCTCTCTATCTCACACGCAGACAGCAAATAAAAAATTAAAATATTATAATACATCATTATAAAAATTATTTATTTTTAGATGAAAAAACTACTTTAAAATATTTGCTTTTTTGTAAAATTATCTAAATCTTGTGTGTATATATATATAGTGTGTGTGTGTGTGTGTGTGTGTGTGTGAGAGAGAGAGCAGTAAAAAGACACCCTGCGTGTGCGAGTTTGTCGGTCTTCTTGCTTTGTAAGCGTGCAGTAGGTGGGAATTATTCTTTGTGTATGAATGAATGTAACCATTTTTGTGTGCATGTGGCTGCTCATCCCGCTGTGTGTATGATTGTGTGTGCATGTGTTTGTGTTGGCTGTGGCCGGCGGAGATCGATGGTCTGTAAAGTGGATTCCTTATTGGTCTGTTTGCTTTGGCAGCTCTTGAAAGAAGCCCACTGATTATACTCCCAGATGTGTCACACACACACACAAACACACACACACACACACACTGCTCACTGTTTCTTGCTTTCATGTCAGTGTACATATATGTGGAGCTGACAGAGGGGGGTATACATGCTTACCATCCTTCAAGCTCTTATGATCTGGCAGGTTACATCCTCACATCTTCTCAGATACTCGCTGTTTGTCTCTTTCTCACACATACACACAAATACACACTTAACGGAACACAAAATGGCAACACTGTGACACTGTTACACACACTGTGTACTGTGACAAGTAAATCACTGGCAGGAGGAATGGCTTCTGCAGCAGTGTAAGACATCCTTGATGTAGGGAAGTTTACATTTTATGAGCGAGCTGCAGGTGGAATGGTGCGAGGCTGAGAAGATGCCAGGTCATAGACTGTATCAAACCAAAACACTACGTTGACACGCAATCGCTTCTTGAGTGTTATTACACATGACTACAGCCCAGGGCTTCCTGGTTAGCATGCTAGCTTCAGTAAATATCTGGTCAGCACAACCTATACTGTGAGGGAAAAATGATTTGAACCCCAGCTGATTTTAGAAGTTTGCCCATTAACAGAGAAATGATCAGTCTATAATTTCACTAGTAGGTTTATTTGAACAGTGAGACAGAACAATAACCAAAAAATGCAGAAAAATCCATTTCAAAGAAGTGATATTATATTAGGGTGGCTGTGGCTCAGGTGGTAGAGCAGATCAGCTACTGATTGGAAGGTTGTTGGTTCGATTCCTGGCTCCCCCAGTCTGCATGCCAAATATCCTTGGGCAAGATATTAACCCCAAATTGCTCTCCGATGCATCCATCGGAGTGTGAATGTGTGTGAATGCTTATTAGTTGCACTTGACTTTAGAAGTGCTTGTGTGAATGGGTGAATGTGGCATGTTGTATAGAGCGCTTTGAGTAGAAAAGCGCTATATAAGAATCAGTCCAGTCCATTTATTATATAATAAATTGTCATTCTCATCATGAATTAAATAAATATTTGATCCCTTTTTCAAAATGTGCTTCAGTACTTGGTGACTTGTGACTTGGAGGTCAGATGTGCACTGTAGTTGGCCACAAGTTTTGCACACATCTCAGGGGGGATCTAGTCCCACCACTTTGCAGATCCTCTACAAGCCATTAATGTTTCAGGGCTGATGTTTGGCAACTCAAACCTTCAGCTCCCTCACAGATTAATGTCTCGGCCACTCCAAGACCTTAATTATGCTTCTCTCTGAGCCAGTCCTTTTGCTTTGGCCGTGTGTTTTCACCTAAGATTTAACAGTCCATGGCCCCATCCATCCTCTCTTTGATGGCAGTGCAGTTGTCCTGTCCCCTTGGCAGAAAAACACCCCAAAGCATAATATTTCCACCTCCATGTTTGACGGTGGGGACCGTGTTCTTGGAGTCAAAAGCAGCATTCTTCCTCCTGCAGACATGGCGAGTTGTTGAATAGCTTGATTTTGGTCTCTGACCCCAACGCTTTCACTCAGTCCTCCTCTGAATCATTGAGATGTTCAGTGGCTGAAAAGTTCTTTTATGGTTCTTCTGTTTGTGAGTAATCACACCAGCTGTTGTCACCTTCTCACCCAGCTGCTTGCCGATGGTCCTTTAGCCCATCCAGCCTCGTGTAGGTCCACAATCTTGTCCCTGACATCCCTGGAAAGCTCTTTGTTCTTGGCCATGGTGCAGAGATTGTAATCTAACGACTTGAAAAGGCTCGTCAGCTCGTTACCTGTATGAAATACACCTGAGAGACAGAAATCTTGCTGATCAAATACTTATTTTATTCATGAAAATGCAAATTAATTTCTACGTTTTTTAAAATGTATTTTCTTGGTTGTTGTTCTGTCTCACTGTTCAAATAAACATTGAAATGATTGAAATAGACTG